>NC_051157.2:140558334-140858334 GCF_013339745.2 Dermacentor silvarum
GCAATAGCAAACGGCCACTGTTAACATAAGAGGCAGCTTAGCAAGTCTGAGAAGAAACAAATTGGAAGATGAGTGGTAGTGCTGCGGTGAAGTTCTAGCACCAGGCTCACTGTGATGTCTTGAATTTTGACAAGACCTACTCGGGTCTACTTGTTTATCTGGTCAAGAATGACTTCATTCTAAAGAAGCGAACAAATAACCTTAGGAACTTTGCAGTACTTTCCCTGTCTTAACACATCCTAAATATGAGGGAACACACTGAAATCTTTCATACTACCACATTGATGCACCAGTACGACATTAAAAAAGAAAAAAAAAACATTTGGCCTTTATATTCTGCAGTAAAAGTCAAACTATGTCAGTCTAAGATGACGTAGTTTTGCTCTTTAGTGTCCCTATGCTACGTATACTGAAAGGGAGTGGTTAAGCTGTTGCTTCATTCATAAAGGGCATCATGTCGAAGATGACATGTGCATGAAAACTATAAGGACATGCCATGAGGCATCACAGATACAGTAATTGTGCCATCTCTCATCTTCCATGGCACAGCTTGAGATAATGTAAAATTGAGTGTGGATTAATGTGGTGCTTCCATTGTGCTAATCCACACCAAAAGGCTGCTCCAGTGACAATGTGCATGCTGCATGCATAGATGCAGATTTATATAATGTGTTCACGCTAGCTTTCCACATGTGTGGAAGCAGCCAGGGCTCCTGCCATTAAGATGTGAGGCTTAGATAGGCAAGGCGCTGAATGATGACCAACCTGCTCTATTGTGTAGTCACTGTCAGGCTTAGCCCCGAATATGTTGCAATCTAGGCAGAACTACATTGCTGCACCTCACTACAGCTCATTTTTCAAGCATTAGGCATGTTGTTATTAATGTCTTGAAAGAGTGCTGCATTCACTCAAATGAATAGAGCTGTCAGCAAGGAATTTGTTGCCTGGAAGCTGATGGGCATTTCAGTAGTGCCACTGATGTGGTGGCACAGTGACTGTGAAAAAAAAATGAGATGGGAAGCAATATGCACGTCAAGGTGATCACAACAGAAAAGAATAAACAACAAAATAATGTATTATTTGTGCATTTTTGCACAAGAAAGTAGTGAAGGGGCCCAATGTGAATCGACGGTTTTCAGCACACAGCAAGCTTGTTGGCTTCTGTAGCCATATTGCAAACCAATTCAAGGGTGGCTACATGACAAAAATATGCCACAGAGTTCACAGGCCACAGAAATAATTTGCAGATCCCTTTTACATGTGGCAGGGTTTACATTCATTGATCAGCACATCAATGATAGAATGCGTGGACGTTGCTTTTGCTGCCCATGGGTACATCGGTGGCCATTTATTCTTTCATTGTTGTGAATGCAGCTATACCTCCAGTTTTTTATGATGTGCATGAGATGGGAAAGGCATGTACAACTCTTGAAAGTGAGCTTCTGGAAATGTACTAATTAAGAAACACAGCTCCTGACATGCAATCATGACATCCGTTTTTCTCACTGATAAAGAATGCAAACATTTCGAATAACATCTGAACCTTGTTTAGGCGAGTGCAGACATTTAGAATAACGTATGGACCTTGTTAAGGTGAGGTGTGGCTGCAGGGATCACGCACATACAAAACATTTAGTTGCGATATATCCTTTGAATAACCCCAGAAAGCCTAAAACCCATTTTGCTGAAACAAAACAAAAAACAAACAAATAATAAAAAAAGAATTAAAAACAAACTTATACTTTGTCACCTAGAAAGTACATTTGTATCCTCCCCCCATCTGAAAAAAGTCTTTATATCTTAGTAATTAATTATAAATTGACTATCTGAGCTACCTGCAATTTAAGCTATGGTTCAGTGTGTCGAAGACACTAGCGTGAATTTCGCAAACTTTCCCACCCTGACATCAGTATTTTGAGCTACCGAACTCTTGTGTGTCAAAAATGCCATGTTGGGCATTGTGAAGATAAACTAATATCTCCAAGTCTAACTCTCGTTCTGTCATTTATTTTGCTTCTGTCTTGCTGGATTTTATGCTGGTCTCTGTTCTAAAACAAAGCAGCTCTATTTAAAGCGTGCCAATTACAGAAATGAATTGAGAATATATTTCAGTCAGTTTTGAGAATATATTAAGCTAGCACAAATCACTGGAGCTAGCACTTATCATTGGAAAACACCAGAATGGTGGCGCTTGTTCTCTTGAGATCGAAATGATGCATTCGTCCGTGGTGCTGCATGAACTTTGGGAAATGTCACCCTGTTTTCAATGTGCTGCCCTTTTTGGTTGCATCGCTCGCACGCATAATAGCCAGTGTGGTCAGCAATACATTTGACGTAGCTCCTTGCAGGAGCATCGCAAACCATGGCTCCAATGCTCACCTGAACATGAACATCTCCTATACTTAACCCCTCAGAGGTTAGGTCGGAGACTTCTTGCACATATGGCTCTAGGTAATCCTGCAGACATAGCGTCTTCCCTGCACCACAGTACACACTGACAAGAAATGGCGGTGATGCCTCCACATTTTATGCGGCACAAAATGGACCAAAAGGCAAGCTGGCTACTTTGTAAAGAGGGACTCCGTCAATGTTGCCTTGTAGCTTCAGTTCACTTGGAACTACTTGCCCCGGCTGCAACACTTGAGGAATTACTTCTGCAAGGCCAAAGTGCACAAATGAACCATTTAGCTTCACCTGAGCTTTGCGCTCAGTTTTCAAAACTGTCCTAGCATCTTTTGGAAGGTCAGAGATGCCTATTCGCCGGCAGAAATCGAGGACATCGTTAATGCATGCATGCGTCATATTATCTTTGGAAGCAATTACAGCAAGCTCTTCACTCGCAGACAGTTGTTCGGAAAGTAAATGAGAGAGCGTTGGACTACAAGTGAAGGCTATTCCCTCATCTGGCCCAGTGAAGCTGTCTGAAGCGAGAAAGTCATTAGACTCATCACTTGAATCGCTACCTTGGGGACCTCCTTTGTCACTTGATCTGCTATCAGTCGCTGTGCTCACATGAGGACGTACCCGCACTATCTGATTGGCATTCTACAAAAGGAGCTTCTTGTCTGCAGACGTCGTCAACAAAGGCTTCACTTCTCGAACGCTCGTTCAACCGTTTGAACAGAGGCTCACCACCGTCATCCATGGAAATTGAACTTCACGATTGTCTGCTGGTTCCCGGCTTCGGCGGCAAAAGTCGCTCTACACCAGAACTGTCTGCAGAGGTGAAGCATGCAGCTTCGTCGTTGGACAAGGAAGGCCAACAAGCTGCGCGTGTCCTAGCTCAATATTCATTATCTTGTTGTATTCCTTTCTTACGACTCGACATTTCCTCCACTTGGAGGGCATGATGAGCGAGAGGGATGAGTCAGATGCTGAAACCTCAACGCTGTAGCCCGTGCCGAAAAACGCAAGACAACGGCGAGGCGAAAGCGTGGACAGCAGCAGTGCAGTGGGGCAGTCAGTCACAGCAAGGAGCAGCCGACCTGTCAACGCATGAGCCGAATTGAATCGAACCATGGAGGCAGAAAATTTTTTCCGGGAGGAAGAAAAATTGCTTCCTCCATGAAGGAAGTTTTTATTGCGATAGCAATTATATGGACACTTCAAGCAGATTTCTGCCGTCCTCGGCGTGAGGTTCAGTATAAAGTCCAAGGGCGATGAAATCTTGCAACCGGGCGCATGGGGAACTGGCGACGCAATCTCCCACGCGAAAGGAGCAAAGCGGGAAGGAAGCGCGGAAGGGAGGGGGGAGGCGGCTTCTACTCTGCCAACAAATGCGTTCATGTACTTTGCGCTTTGCGTTTGGTTCTTTATTATGTTTGCGCCGGTACGGGCTGCCGGTGTTGTCGCGCGCACCGTATCTTGCAAGGGACCTGCAAACGGCTCTGACCTTTGTATACTGTGCATTCGGCCGCTCAGTTTTCCCTTGAAGCGATAAACCGCACGAACCTTCGCTCGCTCGCTGCGGCAGCTGCGCTTGCTGCGAGCGTTTTGACAGTGGTAGTCTGCGGTCATCGAGTGTGATCTATTCATGTGTGCTTGTGCGCGCTGACACCACGCTTGTTAATTCAGGTAGTAAGTGAATGTGTCCAACTTTATGCAGTCGATAAAGCTACTATCCCTACTCCGAATAGCTCTCTGCTAATTCGCTATCGACATTGATGCTTCGCCTTTCGGGCGAAACTGCGACATTTTTTCCCGTTCTTCCATGAAGCGAACGGATTTTTTAAAGGCCCGTTCGATTCGCATGCACCACTGTGAACCAGTTGGCGCACCGATTCACGAAAAGCGCGGCACACGAAACGAATGCCGAAGTGCAGACCCAGTGCAGGTGTGCATTTTGTCTGACCAATGTGCACGGCTTGCGTTAAATAGGTCTTGAGCTGCTGGTGTAATCGGCTTCGGAGACGTTAATATACCCGCGCTTGCCTAGACTCGGCAGATAGCCGTAAGCTGGGTTTTAACGGCGCTTGTGCATGTGTGCTGTGTCGTCTGCTGCGCCGCTGCTTCGCACCTGTACCAGAGTGTATTAGAATCATTCCTTCCTCGATGATTAGAATATAAGGTATGTGTACATTCTCGGACACTGTACCTGCACGACTGCACAAAGTCGGCACCGACAGTAGAAAGGGCGCAGCAAAATCGCGAACCAGCCCTGCACCTTTCCTGTATATTTTGAAACGAACGGCGGATTTCTCAAAGGGTGTTCAAAGGCGCCATTGCTGCACCGCTGGAACGAATGAGGTGTTAATACAGGTGAATAGAATGTGTCAAAGCTGCGTTCGATTCACCTACATCACCTGCAAACCGTAGTGAAGCGCCACTAGTACACTCTACAGCCACGGAAAGCTGGATTGCGGATCGAATTAATACAAACATTATTATACATTTTTTTTTCATTCTTGTCATTCAATGATTCTGGTGCGACCCATGCGACTTGAACGCGCTTCCCGGTATGCTTGTTTTTATTGCGTATCATCCGCCGTAATTAATGAAAAATGTACTTTTGCACTGGCGATTCGAGAGGTGACTGAAAAAAAAAGAGAGAGCGTCGGTTCCTTGATTTTCTGTATCTCCTTTCGTCCCGGAATTTGCGCCATCGCCATCGCCATCGACGACAGCCTTGCCTTGTGCGCAACGTGGTAACCGAGGAGACTGGGTTCGTATTCTGAAACGTTCGCCTAGGCGAAATTTCTTTTTTCGCTTTCAGGCGTGCGCCGATTGGCTGTTTTAGCAAAATTGGATGAGCTGATTGGGTGGTTGAGCCCGACGTTATTCAATTTTGCTCAACCAGCCAATCAGCGCGCACGCTGATTTCGCCTAGGCGAATGTTTCAGAATACGGCCGCTGAAGTCAACCTGTGCGTGAGTATGCATTTTTTAATACGAGAGTTTTCTTGTCGTGATTGTACCTTATGTACATTCTCATCTACGGGTCAACGTTGTGTGCAAGTATTTTCGTAGTTAATGGCGCGTGCCAAATATGCAGCGAGCGTACGTGTGGCTAGGCCGATCGGTCGCGTACTACGGGCGCTCGAGATGAGTTCAATCATGCGCGCATGTTATATACTCCGGAATGGCATTGACTAGACCGCTTTTTTGATGCACAGAAAGACGCTGGATGTAGATTTCATGCACGACTTGCGCGATATAGCTACACTATAGATCTTGAATGAGGTCCGTCAGGGATCTATGCGCGTGTTACGCGGCCACAAGCACTTCATCTCCTACATCGTTTGGGGCAGCGGAGTCTACACGCAACCGTGCCGGCCAGGAAATAACTTAGCCGTTTTTGCGAGAAATTCCGACGTCACTGCTGCGGTGGTGCCAAACAAAGCCACGTGGATTCTCTGCGAACATTAAAGCACCTGAAAAATAATCTAAGAGACTTCTTTAGTGCTCGGCGTGGCCTAATGGCTCCCTGCTCGCCCGTACGAGTGGTGCGTGTTAGTGCCACAATATGAGATCATGTAACACTTCGCTTCAGCCATGCGTTGTTCACAACTTAGCGTAAACTTTCACCGCCTTCCGCTAGCTTTGCTCTCCATGGGAGACGAGCTTAATTGTACCTCGTGCAAACGGATACATGCTCTAATGAAACCGCCGATTTCGCATGCTTGCACAGAAAGCTCCAGCCTTACGCAGTGCATCGACCACATGAATCAAACGGCGCATGTAAGTAGCGGAGCGCTTGTGGCTCACGTGGATCTTTAGCAAAACCTCTAAAACATATTCGGTGCATAGTAAACTTCTCAATTGCAGCGTGCCCTGTACTCGACGCGGAGACTAGGCGCAGAATGGCTCCTTATACGCGCGGCGATTCTGATGTCATGCCAACTTCCTTAGGCAGCAATCATGAGATAATGTGCAGCAGTCAACACGCTTCTCGGCAAGTCATGAGGTGGTTTACGTCAGTAGTAATAGTTCTGCACCTAACTTTTGCACCAATTGCTTATTCGTGACAGTCGCGTTTCCACACAGATGATTTTTGTTCTTTGTGAGACCGAAATTTCATTACATATACAAAATTCATGGGTGTTAAGTTTCGTTAAGCAGCTGGTCAGGGACGTTTGCCGCATGTTGCCTGCTCCTGGAACATGTGGCAAACCTCCCTGACCAGCTGCTTTCTGCAGCTGCCAGCAGGCAGCGACACAAGTTTATGCTAGTGCTCTCGTTGCAGCAGGTCACATCCCCACAAGTGAAGGCTGATTCTCACTTTTGTTTTCTAAAAACACCAGGCAAATAACTGTAGTAAGTGTCATACTCAACGAAGGCAACCCCAAAATGTGATCGTTCTGTAAAATTTGAGCAAGAACAGTGCAGTGATGAGTGCAAAACCTTTTTTCGAACAGGCGCAGCGAAATTATTCAGCACCCTGTATAAGTTTGACCTACATATCACGGCTAACCTAATGCTCGGCTCTCTTAACTGACTGTTGAACTTGTAAGTTGAACTCGTATATACCAAGTAAATCAAAAGAGTAGTATTGTCATCTCATTCAAACAGTTTAAGTTCAAGATTATGAGTTTATGAGGGCAGTAACTGCAATGTATTGTTCCAGCCCTTTCACTATCTCATGGCTGTATTAAGTGCTCATATGCTAAATGTACCAATTACTGTACCACGCTTTCCTTTTTTTTTGACCTAATATTGTGTCGCATTAATACGGTTCTTTTTTTTCTCGTATTATTGCAACAGCTAACATTGGATAAGTAGGAATGACATTGTGTTGTACCTAATCCTTGTAGCTGTGACCACTACCCTCTGTAACAAAAAAACCCTGATGGTATAGTGTCCCAGCTGTTATGGAACAATCAACCTTGTGTTTGGCGCTCTTTGGCCTCAGTTGCCCTTGCGCCATAAAAATCTACCACTAACTAACTGTTATGGAACAAGCTTTAAAAATACACAGATAATTTTACACAAATAAAACCAAGTGCATGTTATTCAGAGTTCAGTTGAGAAATGGCCAGTACTTTATTAGCCCTTGGCACCTGATTAGTTATAGCTAACTCTTTTAATTTTGTAATCTATCTGTTAGGGTGTTGATCAGGTAGTTGTATGATATATTAGAGTGACATGCTTCTAGCAAGGTCCACATCATGTTTCTTTTTTCTCGTGGAGAGAAGCCTGCAAGTATGAAAACTTCCATGCGTCAATGCACCCGTGTGAAAAAGGTTGCTGTGCCGTCCAACAGTCTCAGCGGGGAAAGTTAATTCTCCTTTCTGGGGTTTTACGTGCCAAAACCAGTTCCGATTATGAGGCACGCGGGAAAGTAAACTGCTCGTCGCAGGCTAACCACTCGGAGCAGTGCATTTCCTTTATGTTCGTGTTTCATAATATCGGGGAGCTCTTGGTGCATTGTGTAAAGAATATTTATGTTATTATCAATGACAAGGCCAGCTTGCTTACCCACTAAGACAATTTCAGGGCCCTGCAATTCCATGCACATGATCTTTTTCAAATTTCATGGGGTGGGGGGTTCAAAATAAGCACACAATGGTGTTCCTCGCTGGAAACGGTTTGTTTTGATGTCACATATGATGCTCATCTCCCAAATTAACATCTTGACAATTAGAACAAATAAAAAGTTGGCTCATTACTTTGCTACTTGGATGACGCGCATCATGAATACTAGCACTTTTTCAACCAAACTGCAAAGAACATGCACTTTGTTTTGTTTGTGTAGACTGAACAGTAATTTACTCATGCAGAAGTACTTTTCTCTTTAGTGTCCCTTTAAGACCATGGTGGTCAGGAGCAACACAGTTCGTTTGCCTCCCCCCCCCCCCTTTTTTTTTCTTTATATTAAAGTTGTGGGCTCGCTCTACGTCTCTTCGCGCAGCGTCGGTAAATTGCCCCAAAAGCGGGCTTCACGACGAGGCGCGACGGCGTGCGGCGATAGACCAACCGCAGGTTCGAGCACCGAGCCTAAAGGCCTGGCCGGCTCTTGCCGTACGTATAAATCCCCCTCCCAGGAATGCGAGATTTCCAGGACAATTAACACATTTATTGCTTAAAACACCTCACCAGTAAATACAAAATTGCACTCTAAAGCACGGAGCACACTCAGCAACCGCGGTCCCCGATGGCGGGGGAAGGTAGGTTCCGCCCCGCGTCGAACGATGCTTCGCACATGCGTGCCGAGATGCGTTCGCAAGACACTGCCTAGTGCTTTTCCGCCACCGACTCTGGTCAGCGACGGTTCGGACACGCAGAATGTGACGCACCGAGCGCCTGCGACTATCGCAAGGGCGGACCACAGAGCCGCTCAGCAAGCCACACTCACGCAAGCGGGCAAAGCACGTGAATGTCCCAAGGCCGTGGCGTTGGGGACACACATAGATGGTCGCTCACGTACCTTGCCGCTTGCCTCTCGTTACCGGCGCTTGTCCTTCCCGTTGCTCCACTCCCGCGCGCCGCGACAACGCTGCCAGTAAGGGCTCCTTCCCTACGTCACGCCCCCACGACCCAATCGGAGGGCTGCGTAGCACGACGCCCCAGGACACGGCCGCGGCGCCCGGGAAAACAGCGCGGGGTCGAGGGACATGTATTCGGAGGGGTCTCCTCGCACTAGCGAATCAGCCCGGAGCCGGACGCACCGCAACGACGGCGCCCTGCTGACCGCGGGATCTCCCACATCCCCACATCCCTCTCCCCTTAAACGTCCCTACCGGCTGAGAAGTAAGCCGGTGGCATGTAATACCAAGGAAAGGTCCCCGTATTAGCTAGCATGAGACATTGCAAGGGCGGCAAACCTTCAGCCTCCGTTCCAGCCTTTAAGCACATAAGTAAAAGGAATAAAAACACTACAGATCCGGTAGATATACTGATAGCAGATACTAACACCTATAGAAAAAATAAAATAGAAAAATCGCGTACAACCAAATAACTCACAAAGGATACAAATAAAACTGTTTCCCAAAAGACCGCGACAATAAAAGGAATGTTTGCTACACGAACACAGACGCACACGAGACAAAACCACAAAGAACAAAAGAAAATTCCACTTAGAAAATAAAACAACGACAAACAGTCCCGGAGCCTTCCCGCTCAGTCCCGAGCTGTCAGCCCACGACAACCGCGGGCACCTGGCCGGCGGCTACCACGTCCCATTTTGCTTCAGCCTGCGGAATAATCCGTTGCTCCCCGAGGGCTGCGTCTTCATCCTCTGCAGCCCTCTGAAGGACGAGCGCTGCGAAGCCGGTTTCCTCCCGCATCCTCTGCCGGCACAGCTGGACCACCTCGTCGTCTGTCAACGCCGTCGCCGCGCCAGACGGCACCGCGCCATCGCCCGCCGCACTCTTCCTCCTCTCCACCGGGTGAATCCTGCCGGTGTAGTGGCTCTGGTGAATGACTAGAGTCCCGCACTTCCCGCAGGTAGCAGCATCGGCGGGGAGGGGCAGGTGGGCACCGCCCGCCGCCGCGTCCGTTAGGGTGAGCGTGTGCCCTTTAAAGGGATAGGGCACGGGCTGCCGGCTCCTCTCAACTCTGCGCTGTGTGGACCACGCCTTCGCCGACACATACCATAGGGGTGCCGATACACCTTCCTGACACGTCCAGGTGGCCACACTCCGTGCTTGTTTACTGGTCTCCGTAGGTGTGGCAGGCGGGACAGTCGTCGGAGCACGGAGTATTCTTGCAGCTAGAGCGCCTGGCCCTGCACCCCAACGTCGACGTCGGTTGCGGCGGTGGCTCGGAGGAACGACAGGAGTAGACGGCTTGGCCATGTTGAGTGCGAGTGGGCGGTGACTCAACGTACCGACGAAGGCAACTGTCGCGTGTGGGAACGACGGCGAGAAGACGCTTCCGAGAGACCGGAAGCAACAGCGCTAGCAAGAGCTGTAAAGACTGTTACCGGAATCGTTTTCGAGAAGGGCCGAGAAGGGATGTGAGGCTGAGGATAGAGGGCCGCAAGGCTAGTTGGGCTCGGTGTTCCTCCCCTTTTGCACGCGCACACACACTGCACCCGCGGCACATTTGCTTCGGGCTTGCAACGGATCCCGGAGCCGGGAAACCAATGTCTGAGGCCTCCCCCTCGTGTGACGCTCCCGAGGTCGCACGCCCACGCTTTCCCCACATTTACGCGGCGAGTCTCAAAGACCAGGCGGCAAAAGAATGAGCGCCCCAAGCGTCCCTCTACAGCTACGCACAATGACGATGTGGAGTAAGCAGCGGGGGCGCATTGAAAACAACACTATGCCCACGAGGGAGACTAAACCCATTATACAAACAAGAAAACAAAGTACAGGCACTGAACAAAAGGCAAAAGGAAAGCACATGCGTCTCTTGACGACTATACAGGGCGGGCTGGAACCATGGCGCGCTGGCCTCTACGCGGGAATTCCCGAAAGAAAAAGGCACTCGCTCGCAAAGGCAAAGAGCAGGAATAAAGCATTTCTTTTACCAGAAAGGTCGGGAAATGCGAGGGCGACTTCACAATGGTGGTGGTCGCCTGAGGTGGTACCGATGATGCGGCCGAAAGCGGTCGGAAACACCGGGCGTGCTCTGTTTCCCGGACTCGAGATCGCTGGGCTCCGGCGCCGGCTCGTCTGGCCTGCAATGGTAGGCTTTCAAGTTGGCAATGTGAACGCGGCCTCTGGCTCTCCCCGTCTGAGGATCGGTCAGCTGATACACGCGCGGGGAGAGTCGTTTCTCCACTCGGTAAGGCCCCAGCCATTTAGGAGCCAACGCTGCGGAAAACCGTTTGCTGGCGTCACTAAGTGCGTGGTTGCGTTTGAGCACTAAGTCACCATCCTGAAAGCAGACGTCACGGTGGCTTTTGTCATACTGAGCCTTCTGCTGGGCTCGGGCGGCTCCCAAGCTGCCCTTCGCTCTAGAGAAAGCGCGGGCAAGCCGGGCGCGAAGCTGCGCTGCGTACGAGGAAAGGTCCCCTGGCGCATTCTCAACCCCTGCTTGGCGCTGCGTAACAATGGTTAGCGGATTCGCCAGTTCACGGCCATAAGTGAGAAAAGCGGGGGAGAAAGCTGTGGAACGGTTTTCTGCCGTCCGAATGGCGAACGCGAGTTCGTTCAGGTGGTCTGCCCAGTCCCTCTGGCTCTTGGCAAAGGCCGTGAGCATTGACTTCACAGTGCGATTAAAACGTTCGGTGAGGTTGGACTGGGAGTGGTAGGGCGACGTGAGGCGATGCTCGATCTGAAGGGATGTGCACGTCTCGCGAAACACCCGGGAAGTGAAGTAAGACGCATTGTCGGTAATCAAACGCTCTGGAAATCCAAAGCGCGTGAAAACTTCCATCAGTTTGTCCAACACTGCCCGGGCCGTCACCTCGCGGAGCGGAAAAAGTTCCACCCACGTTGTAAAGTGATCGACCACTACCAAAAGGTGCTGAAAGCCTTGCTTACTCTTTGGAAAAGGTCCCATTAAGTCGCAGGCAGCAAACTGCCAAGGTCTCTGACTGTCAATTGGCTTCATTAGGCCCGGCGGACGGCCACCGCGAGATTTCACCGTTTGATAGACGTGGCAAGTCCGGCAATAACGGAAAACGTCCCGTTTCATACCGGGCCTGGTGACAGTGTGCGGCTGAGTCTTTCAAAGACCTTTGAGCCACACAGGTGTCCAGCCAGCGGTTCATCGTGAGCGTAACGCAAAAGTGCGCGCCTCAGATTTTTCGGTATCACCACCTTAAACGGATCAACAGATTCATCCTCGGTAGCGATGTATCTCAGCACGAGCCCATCGTGGTCCAGCAGGTAGGAATCTTCGGGACTACCAGCAATACAAGCTGGCTCGGGCCCTTCTGCGCTCGTTGCAACACCAGCAACGTTACGGCGCTCCGTTTCTTCTGCTCTACCAGTAATTTCTCTGCAAAATGAATCCTCCTGCTGGGCCCGTACAAGCTCTTCTCGGCTGAATATAATCGCAGTCCCTCCAGAGGGAGAGCCGGTTTCAGTACTGTCATTGGGATATACTGAAAAAGGATTCGTTCTCCGGTATCACTGTGCGCGGCTGCCCTTCGACGGCTAAGCCCTTCTGCACATGCGCGCGGACAACATGCGAGGTGACGTCCTGTTCATTAAAGGCACAGGTGTGGATGGTTAAATCAGCACTAGCGCCAGGCGATCCATCCACAACGTTCCCTTTTGACGCGTTTACCACTATTGCCCCCACTGAGGGGGAACACTCGTTACCGCCTGGCTGAACAACGTCGAAACCCTCTTTCACTGCAGCACTGCAGTCTCCTGTCTAAAGAGGGGCCCGAAAACGGCCTCCCTTTCTTCTTCGGCCGCCCCACCAGGCGCGTCGGCGGCTTCCGTCTGTCGCCGCTCGCCTCCGGCACTAGCCGGGTGGGGAAGCGGCGGACGCGAAAGCGCGTCTGCGACAACGTTCGTGCTCCCCTTTCGGTACTACACCGAAAAGTCGTAGTGCTGTATGAGAAGTTCCCAGCGCGCCAACCGCCCCGCAGGTTCGCGAAGCCTCATGAGCCAGCTGAGCGCGTTGTGATCCGTCTGCACGACGAATTTCGTGCCGTCTAAATAGACGTCGAACTTCCTCAGACCAAACACAATCGCTAAGCATTCCTTTTCCGTCACAGAGTAGTTTTTCTCTGCAGGGGGCAGCGCCCGGCTGGCAAAGGCCAGAGGGTGCAGAACACCATCGAACTCCTGAAGAAGGACAGCCCCCAATCCCAAGTCACTGGCGTCAGTCTGAACGACGAATTCCCCGGTCAGGTCAGGCAATCTGAGACGCACTGTCTCTGCAATGGCTCGGGACAAGCCACGGAACGCCTGCTCTTGCTCCGGTTCCTAACACCACTCAACCGACTTCCCCAACAACTTTGTTAGCGGTGCTTGGAGTCTCGCACAGGATGGAATAAATGACCGATAGAAATTGGCCATTCCCTGAAAGCGGCGGAGGCTGCGTACGTCAAGGGGAACGGGAAAATCCAGGAGAGCCTGGAGCTTCTCGGAATTCGGCTCAATGGAGCCTCCCCTCAGGGTGAACCCAAGCAACTGCACTCGAGTCTGCGCCACTTGTGCCTTAGCCGGATTTAGCGCTAGGCCCGCAGCCCTGAGTCTCCCTAGTATGTCCCCAACGTGACGAATGTGCTCCTGAAACGTTTGTGAGTAGATCACGATGTCGTCGAGGTAGCACATGGCATGGGACCATTTGGCATCCCCCAGAACCCGATCCATTAGCCTCTGAAAGGTAGCTGGGGCATTACACAGACCAAAGGGCATCCGCTCAAATTGGAAAAGCCCAGGATGGCATGTAAACGCGGTCTTTGCCTGGTCCTCGGGTTCCATCTCTACTTGTAAATAGCCTTTTGCAGCGTCCAGAGTCGTGAAATACTTCGCTGAACCTAGGCTGCCTACAATTGACTCGATGGTTGGCAGCGGGTAGGCATCTTTACGGGTAAGTGCGTTCAGTCGACGGTAATCAACGCAAAGGCGGAAACTACCGTCTTTTTTCGGAACCAGGACGACAGGAGATGCCCAGGGGCTATCGGAACGCTTCACGACACCGGTCGCTAGCATCTCGTTAAGCACACCATCTATAGCCTTTCTCTTGGACAGGCTAACCGGCCTGGGGTTGCACTTCAAAGGACGCGCATCTCCAGTCTCGATCTTATGGCGCACAAGGTCCGTGCAACCTGGGTCCTCTGTAAACAGCTCGTCATAGCTGAACAGCACTTCAGACATGTGTGATTTCTGTCTGAGGTCGAACCCTACCGCACAGGCGATTAAAGGGTGGAATTCGATACCGTGCGCAGATACGCCTACTTGAGCGGCAGTACACACAACAGTCTTGCCCAGAGAGGGCTGAGCCCCTTTTTCTAGCGCGTCGTGCGGGCAAGGCACTCGTTCCGCACAAACACAAGCAGGATCCGGAGGGTCAGCGAAAGGCCTCAGAGGGGAAAACGGTCCCACCCTGTAGCCTCCATTCGCAATGTCCACCACGATATGGGTCCCACGAAGAAAGTCGCGGCCCAGAATTACGGGCACGCTCAAACCGGGCAAATGAATGAAGCGAAAGCACCCCGTTCGCCCATCCCAACGAACAGCCAGCCTTGCTGCCCCGCCCGCAGGGACGGAGCCGCTGGCTAGGTTAAATGTTGCTCGACATTCTCTCAAGCGAACAAAGCGCTGCTGCAAGAGGGTCAAAACGTCGTCGCCAAACAAAGAGGCACTGGCCCTTTGTCGAGAAGCGCGGCGAATTCACGACCGGCAATAGTGACAGTGATGAACGGCGCGAATGCATCCGCGGGTAAGCCCGCACGACACACGGAGGGGGCGACAATCACTTCGTTTGAACGTGTCTTCACGCCCGACCACCATCCCCGTTTCCCTGCTGGGGGGGGGGGGGGGAGGTCTGGGGCAGTAACGAGCAATGTGGCCCAGCTCACTGCACTCGAAACACCGGACTCCGCCGCGCGCGTTCCTACGGTTGAAAGCGCTTTGTTCGGGTCGCCCTCCTCCTGCCGCTGCGCTGCCCTCAGGGCGCTCAGGAACCGCGTCTTCGACTTTGCGCGCACTGCTCCGCAATGTTGCGCGTATTTCGGGGGCCGGGTTGGGCCTATGCATCGCACTGGCTGCGTGCCTCGCGTACGCGTGAGGATCCAAAGCACGTTCGATGATCCCCCAACCCTGCTGATTTTCGACATCTACCGCAAACGTGGATTGCGCGGGTGATGGCCGTTGGCGGGAATGAAAGAAAGCTCCCGCCCACGCACAGCGCGGCTCCAGTGCTTCGCTCGCGCGCGGTGGAGGGCGGTAGGCACGCATAGCCAGCATATCACCCTGTATGCGCTTGGCCTCGGTGGCCATGTCCTCGAGATCACGGAACCGACTGCCGCGCAGGTAGGCCGCAAAAGTCGGGCGAGCCTGCCTTATGACCCTCTCAACTCTGTCGTCGTTAGAGGCTGTTGGCTCCGCCATCCGAAACAGCTACTCCATCGCTCGCACATACTCAAGAAGAGATTCGTCTGGGGCCTGTGTCCGCAACTCGAGCTCGCGCCGCATCCTACGATGGTAGTCAACGGGTAAGAATTCCTGGTGGAGAGCAGCCTTGAAATCGTCGGGCGTCGCTGCACGGTTGCCGGAAAGGCGGTACCACTGCGCTGCTCGTTCTGTAAGGGCAACGGGCACAACACGAGCGAGCATTTCGCGGTCATCCAGCCCTATAGCGGCCTGATAGTGCGCCAAATCATCGAGGAAGTCGGTGACGCTCACCGCATCCGCGTAACCACGATACGTGGACACTGCCAGCTTGACCACCGGCCGCGAGTGCCTTGGTGCCTCCAAGGAAGTCTGGAGGGCACTAGAAAGCGACTGAATTAATCGCGTGGCTTCGATAAGCAGCGCCCCCGCATCTGGGGTTCCTGGCCCACTAGGAGCACCTGCCGGTGCGCTTTGAGCGTGTTGGGGCACCCGCAGCCCTTCCCTCAGTTCGGCCAGCGGTACTGCGTTCAACTGGACGCGACCAGAGGCTACCTCACTACCTCGCACACCGGCACTCACGGCAGGCGGCAAGTCTATACTCCCTCCGCGCTCGCCGTCGGCGGTGGAAGCCACAGCCGCGTAGCTCCTTAATAAAGGTGGGGTTCGCGGCAGTCTTCCCTCTTCCATGGCGGTAAGCTCATCGTTGCTTACCGCTGCATTGAGTGAACCACACCCGTTGCGGAGCGGCGTGGACATATTGTGCGTATCTAGGAGGTCTGCGCCAACTAAGTCTTTGCTCCATGCTTCGTGCTCTGGGAGAGGAGCTGTGCCTCGCTCGACACCAGCACCGGCTGAGTAATCGAACAGAGCCGCATTCGCGAGAGTCGTCCATAGTGACGACTCCTTGAAGCTAGAAAACATGACACGACAAGCCGATCACACGGGTCCTCGGCTCGATACGCACACCAGCAATGCAAAGCCAGTTACTGCCCCACGTTGGGCGCCAAATTGTGGGCTCGCTCTACGTCTCTTCGCGCAGCGTCGGTAAATTGCCCCAAAAGCGGGCTTCACGACGAGGCGCGACGGCGTGCGGCGATAGACAAACCGCAGGTTCGAGCACCGAGCCTAAAGGCCTGGCCGGCTCTTGCCGTACGTATAAATCCCCCTCCCAGGAATGCGAGACTTCCAGGACAATTAACACATTTATTGCTTAAAACACTTCACCAGTAAATACAAAATTGCACTCTAAAACACGGAGCACACTCAGCACTCGCGGTCCCCGATGGCGGGGGAAGGCAGGTTCCGCCCCGCGTCGAACAATGGTTCGCACATGCGTGCCGAGATGCGTTCGCAAGACACTGCCTAGCGCTTTTCCGCCACCGACTCTGGTCAGCGACGGTTCGGACACGCAGAATGTGACGCACCGAGCGCCTGCGACTACCGCAAGGGCGGACTACAGAGCCGCTCAGCAAGCGACACTCACGCAAGCGGGCAAAGCACGTGAATGTCCCAAGGCCATGGCGTTGGGGACACAAATAGATGGTCGCTCATGTACCTTGCCGCTTGCCTCTCGTGACCGGCGCTTGTCCTTCCCGTTGCTCCACTCCCGCGCGCCGCGACAACGCTGCCAGTAAGGGCTCCTTCCCTACGTCACGCCCCCACGACCCAATCGGAGGGCCGCGTAGCACGACGCCCCAGGACACGGCCGCGGCGCCCGGGAAAACAGCGCGGGGTCGAGGGACATGTATTCGGAGGGGTCTCCTCGCACTAGCGAATGAGCCCGGAGCCGGACGCACCGCAACGACGGCGCCCTGCTGACCGCGGGATCTCCCACATCCCCACAAAGTTTATGTATGATGCACTCTGGGGTATAGCTGTTGAAAGTGTTGCAATTATTGTTGACAAGCACCATTGTTGCACATACAGGAAAGTAATCAAGCCTTCGCTGTTTATTATTATGCATAATTTTCCCCCGCCTAGCTTGCAATGCGTACATCTGTAAAATTAGCACTGGCTTGAATATTAACAGCACTCTTGTCATTTTATGGCTGATATCTTGCAGGTGTAAACCTGCCTTAGAAGGTTGCACAGTTTGTTAAACGTCTAACTTTAAAAACTGTGCACCAAGAGGCTTGCACCTTTTGGCCAGTTTGAATGTTGCCATCCCAAGTTATACCAAATGCAATCTGCATTTTTGCATTGAAAGGGGTTTGTAATAATAAATTATTCATTGTTTATTGAGATTTGCAGGTGCTTGACTGTCTCCCATAAGTCAGAACATTGACTGTTGGTGGCGGTGGGTGCAACTGAAAACTTGCAAAGAATATAAAAACAGTGACAAACTAATTCTTTAGTGTCATTCTATAGTTCCTTAGTTATGTTAACTTGTACCACTGATACTTTGACGTCATCAAAGCTGTGCCAGCTTGTTCACAATGTCTGCGCAGTTTGCTGTGGGCATTCACAGAGGTCACAAATATCTTATTCGTGACATTTGTCCGTTGAATGTAGCCTGCACAGCTTAACAGGTTGCTTGTCGTTATAGTGTCTATTATAATCTGTTTTGAATATTTTTACTTTGTTCAAAAGCACTTATGACAAGGCAAAGAGGAGGGCCAAGAAGGCGGAATGCGAGTTTGCTGTGGACACCACGTAGCTGTCGGGTAATTGCTAGTGTTTTTTTGTTTTGTTTTTTTATGCTCATGCTTATGTGAAAGGGGAAGGCAAACTTGGAGCAGGGTTAAATTTAGAGAGCAGTCGCTCTGCCAACTGGGCTGACCAGGAAGATAGAGGTGACAGCTTCAGCCTAAAGTGGCAAGTCGAAGTGCATGCAACAAACGTTTTTTTTTTTGGAAAAGCTGCCGGTTTGAGGGGTTGAGTCTTATAAAACATGCGACTTTAGACCGGAAAATATGGTACTCTCCATTAGACACAATAGAATGGTTCCACCTCTCCTTCTATTGCTGGAAGCACCCTTGAAAGTCTTTAAATACCTATGAATTTTTGTCACCGAGACCTGTACAAATCCTGATAATTTGCATTTACCAGAGTGCTCTGAAACAACCAAATATGCCATAAATCTACCGCTTCTACTGTGAAGTAAATATTTTTGTGTTTCAGCGATGCTGCTGCGGGTGCAGCTGGAGGTGCGGCAGCAGAACAGGGACGTCCTGCATGAGCTGCAGCAGCTGAGGCATGGAGTACGGGTCGTGTCTGAGAGGCTGGATGAAACTGAGCCTCTCGACAAGACCCGTGCAGTGTCTCAGCCTGCCTTGTCGACGGTGCCTCCAGTTCTTCCTCGGCTACCTGCCGACAATATTAAAGAATTAGAGGCAGCCGTGCGGGATGAGGCTGTGGCTGCCACCTTGGTTTGTACTGCCCTTTTATTTGTAATTATAAGGCTATGTAACATGTGGAAGTTCTGTGCTGTTTCATGAAACATGGTGTGGGTTCTATGTGAAGGAACTTTGCATTGGACACACTAAAGAGTTCATGGAAATAATTTGTTCCCTGCTGTATAGTTTCTAATGACATATTTGGACTGGACCTTAGTTTATTTAACATGCATCTAAGCGTACACTAGTGTTCTTGCAATGAGACCTCATCGAAATGTGACCCTGACTGCCAGAATCAAATCTTTGATCTCGAGCTGAGCACCGCAACGCCATAGGCACTGAGCTACCATAGTGCCTTGCTGAATCGGTGATTTCCAACAGCTCTCCGTAGAGATACATTCATGAAGCAGGAGTAAATCGTTAAGTTAATAAAAAGCTATTGCTGATATAAAATGCAAACTGTGGCAGCTTTCTATAGAAGGACACAATGTAGAGCACTAGTGAATAAATTCTTTTTATAAGACGAGTTGGCACATCGTGAATGATAAATAGCAGTGCAAACGAGTGGGACACACTACAGGAAAAGGGGTACAATGATGTTCTGCATATACTGTATTTACCTCATTTTAATCTACAGTTTTCTTTTCTAAATAATAGAGTTTGAAAATTGCATTGCAGTTGGATATGTAATGAAAACCACATTTGCAGCAAGTCTAGTGTACCTGTTGTCGAATTGCCTCATTCCACTAACATTTTTTTCTTGTGCTACAAGCCCATGAAACAAACTCCTAAACTATCCAGTTTCATGCAATGGTTCAAAGCATTTTCTAGAGCACTAGCAATTACTATAAGAATGTAAACACACATACCTTGTTGCCCCTGTTACTTTTTATTGCACTACTCTGATTTTTCTGTGCTTTGTTTTATCGACCACTATTCTACATTATGTAACAGAATTTATGCCCTTCATATTGAATAAGTGAAATACCCTATTTACTTATGTAGTGGACACACTCGCATAATGAACGCACCCCAAACTTTCGTCGTCAAAATTTCAAATTTTTTTCTCCCGCGAAATAAACACACCCTGAACTTGCTGCCGTACACAGTACGATTCGGCGTCCGATATGACATTCAGTGAGTACGATTGTATCAGACTCCGAATTGTACGTGTGTCTCCTGCTTTTATTGTGGTAGCATCATATGGACACTCCAGGTGCATTTTTGAAGTCCGCGCCAACGATCGTTGCTTTATCCCGCGTTGGAGGGAAGACAGCGGGTAGGAAACGCGCCGTATTTCGTCGTGTGCATGGCGCCGCTGGTAGGGGAGGAAGGCAGCACAGCAACTTCACATTGCACGGCCACGCGCGCCCTATCTTGAAAACGATCTGCGTCGGAGGCTGAGTCTAGGTGCGACGGCTGCTTATACTTTTGAGCGTACTCCGTTATCGCCGCTCAGTTTGCATTGAAGCGATACATGGCATGAAGGTCACTTCGTTCGCTGTTGCTGCAGCGCTTCCTCACACCAGCATTTCGACAGTGAGTGTCCGCGGTCATCGAGTGTGATTGGTTCATGTTTGCCTGTGCGCGCTGACACCATGCTGGTTAAATTACTTTGGAAGTTTATACGGGCGATAGAACAATCCTTCCTTTTATAGCTCTCTGCGCATTTGCTATCGCAATCGATGGTTCGCCTTGCGGACAAAATTGCGCCTTTCTTTAGAGGTGGCCGCGGAAAAACAAATCATTCAAAATTTTACCCTGCGTAATAAACGCACCCTCCCCCCCTAACTTGCGCATATTTTCCAGGGAAAAAAAGTGCGTTCATTATGCGAGTCAATACGGTATTGTAATGGGGGTGCGCCATTTTCCATGCCTAATGACAAGGATTGGGAAAGTTGGTCAAATTGCGAACAGCTCGAACCATTGCATTGAACATTCATGGCAAAAACAGATGCTGGCCATAGAGAGAACACGTCCCCCGTGAAGGGGAAATAGCATTGTTTAATGTTTTTTCACCTTGGTTGCCACCCGTTTTCTTTTTTGACATGCTTTTTCCCACCCAGTTTAAACCCACAATAAATGTAATGCAGACCAAAATAGTGTTGTTCAAGGGGTTATATGTTCTGCCTTCCCCATGAAGCCTTGTTCACTGCCATAGTCGTTTTCCATATGCCTGTTGTAGCTAAATGACATCAATAATAGTCAGTGAACAAGGCTTCTGTGTAGAAGCCGAAACATCCTTTCGGCAAGCAAGTCGAAGCAAGAGTGAAACCTTCCGATGTCTTACGTGGTTGCCTTCTGTGCCATGATGTTATGAGAGGGAGAAAGCTAAATGAAACCTGGCTGTAGAAAAACTAGTATAAATGAGGTATTTAGTGCACTCTGGGGTTTGCCAGTATATTTCTGGGGTTTTAGAGTCCGGAACCTTCACGTAAAAGGACAGACAACTGCTCGGAACATGAATTGAGAAAGCCGCTTGTGCAAAAATGGCCTATCCTACTGGTTAAAATAAGCCATGTTTTTCTCATTAAATGGGGATTTATATTTTTATTTCTTCCCCAAAAGTTGCGAAAAATGACCCTTGGCACCCCACATGGCAAAAACATGAAGATGCATAAGTGGCCTGAACAGGACGGCAAACTGGAACAACTTGGTATTGATTCATGGTAAATAAGGAACAGCGCACTGAAAACGTAGACGAAGGGAGACTTGACACACCACAAGTGCTGACTTTCAACTGGAAAGCTTATTGAATGAACGAGTTTATGAACACTTGAACTGTGCATGCACCTGCAAGGCAGTGAACAATTCATGACATGCACTCATGGTTAGATCAGGTGATACTAAACAAGAATGAATTAAAAAAAAACATCACACTGCTCGGCTGTCAACGATTTGTGGGGTCTAAAAAGGAAATTTCTCTTTCTTGGAAGACTATTGTAGGCTGACTAATGCAACCTGGTCCTGCTTTCTGTATTCTATAGGCCTCGCAAATTTCATGAGTCAATTGGTCTGTGTGGTGAAAAAGAATCTCGGTCTGAGAGAATTCTGCAGTGCACCGGAATTGCCAAATGCGAGGCGCAAACAGTGCATTTTGGTGCTCCCTGAGGCGCACGTTTCCACACCGCCCTGATTGTCCCACGTACAAACGGCCACAGGTGAAGGGGTTGCTGTACACGATTGCAGTGGCACAAGGCACACGCATATTAGTGTGCCTTACAGGGCAGACTTTTTTTGCATTTGCACCTTTCTCCACACATTTTGTAACTGCTGTGCAGATGCTACCCACTTTCTGGCTGAACAAAAATATCTATGCCATGCCACGATCCCCCGCGCCCCCCCCGCCCCTTTTTTTGTTTCAACCTGTGCGAACGCTAGTGTCCATAGCAATCTTCAATTCTTGCACGAACTTTCCACGAGTCAGCATGCTATTGGCGTCTTAAGGAAAGCTTGTGCGAAGAGTAAAGTTTGGAGAGTAAAGATGCGGCACCAAGAAGCAAGCCGTTACCCATACATCCACTAGCGTTCGAAAAGGTTGAAAGGGGGGGGGGGGGGGATCGCGGCATGGCATAGATTTGTTTTGTTCTTTTCAGCCAGAAAGAAAGTAGATAGCGTGTGCCCTGTAAGGCACACTAACATGTGTGTTTGGCCTTGCGCCACTGCAATCGTGTACAGCATCCCCCTCACCTGTGGCCGAGTGTACGTCGGACAATCGGGGCAGTGTGTAAACGTGGGCCTCAGGGAGCACCAAAATGCACTGTTTGCGCCTTGCATTTCGCAATGCATTGCCATGACTGCGGGTGCACTGCAGAATTCTCTCGGACCGAGATTCTTTTTTGCCTCACAGACCAATTGACACATGAAATTTGCGAGGCCTATAGAATACAGAAAGCAGGACCAGGTTGCATTAGTCAGCCTCCAATAGTCTTCCTAGATGTTTCCTTTTTCGACCACGCAAATCGTTGACAGCGGAGCAGTGCGATGGTTTTTATTAACACGAAAGTGTTTTATGCCGGGGTCCACCAAGACTTCACTGACGTATTTCCGTCACGGAAATACGTCAGCTTACAATGTACACGAACATAATACAAAGAAAGAAACCAGAAGAAAAAGTTCCACAAACATGGAAAATTTGGAAATCGAACCCACGACCTCTCGGTCCGCGACGATAGATCGCCTAGCGTTTAACCCATTGCGCCACAAACGCATTTGCAGAGAGCTACACAGACGCGCCTTATATATCTAACACTCCTCCGTGTACCCGCGCTCTTGCTCGGGGCGGTGCCGCCGCCTACGAGCAGAAAAGAGAAGTACTGCATTATGACACTAACGCGCACCGACAGTGAACGCTTCGGTGGTCTCAGCACTGAAGTTGATCGCGGAGGCTGCAATTACGACGCGCTGTACGCGCTGATTTGACTCGGTGACGATTCAGTTACGTGCTTTGTCTTGCGCGTTGTATTAGTGTGTCAGTTACGTGCTTCGTCTTTCGCGTTGTGCTAGCGTGTGCAGCGTAGTGCAGCTTCCATATGCACGATGGTTGCTCATGGTCATCGACGTTGGTAGTCGTGATGGAGGAGACGTGCCACCAGGCGTCAGCGTGGGTGCATCAACGCCTAAGGGCGCTTTAGCCACAAAACACCAATAGACATTATATATCAATGTGCAATAAACATTACACTACTTCTGTGAAGACACGTTTCACTTTCGTGTTCTATACCGATTCCTATATAAGAGGGATCAACCACTCTTTTTTTGTTAATTCATTATTGTTTAGTATCACCTCATCTAACCACGAGTGTATGCCATAAATTATTCACTGCCTTCCAGGTGTATGTGCATTTCAAGTGTTCATAAACTCGTTCATTCAATAAACTTACCAGTTGAATGTCCGCACTTGGGGTGTGTCTACGTTTCCCTACGCTTTCAGGAAGCTGTTCCTTATTTACCATGAATACGAGGCCTACCACATGGCTTTCTATTATTGTATGGGGTTCATGGTATTCTTATTAGTATAGAAATGCAGTCCACATTTTTCTGTCATTTTTTACCATACAATATGCTGATAAGCCTTCGTTTGTAGTGAAAGTGGCACTGCCTTTGTTTTTGATGAGTTGGCTTGGTAATTCTATCGACAGAATAATGATAACAGGGGCCAGGCAGCCATGATGTAGTTGTGTATTTGGGGGGAAAATGTTGTACAAATGTAAGAAGGTCTGTACGACAATGCAAACTTATTGTACCAGCTCTATATTTTCAAAAGTGGTTGAAAAGGCCAAAATATAGGCAGTTAACTGCAGTTGCACTCACTCCTGTGAAAGCAGAATGATAGGCTGCTTTCACAATTTGCGAAGCTGCAGGTGCAAACATTGCTGAGGGATAACTTTTGGTTACCACAAAACTACGTCTTAAAAACTGATTGCCAGTCGCTTTAACGCAAAATGTGAAGGTCTGAAAATATTATGTCGGTATGCCTTTAAGCTGTTTTGTGCTACACGTATGTAGATCTGGCTTTCCTGCACTGTAATGTTAAATCCCCTAATGATGCATTGGGAATATGCATGGGAGTAGAATTGGTGCGCTTACGAATGATAGTGAAAGCTTGGAGACGTAGTTACTATGAAACATAGTTACTGTGCTATGGGTATGAAGCACAAACATGAAATGCACAGAACAGACAAGACCTGATGCACTTCGTGTTTGTGTTTCTTCCAGTAACGCTTATGTGTTGTAGAGCACATTTACAATTAAAGGGCATTGCGTCACAAACCTCTTCCAGCAAAAATGTTTTGCTTTGCACTCAGCTAAAAATTCACTTTACTTGGCAATAAATTATATTCTGGTAGTATTGGGTAGATTTTTCAACTTGAAAACATTGCCGCATACAATGCTCATTTCCACATCTCTGGTAATTTTTGTCTTTTGCAGCGCAAGCACCTCCTGCAAATAGGAGGGAAGTCACTGCGCGAGGTGGCATCGTATGCCATGAGGGCTGTAATGGCGCACCCGGTCCAAGTGCTTTACAGCCTTCATAGCAGGAAAGGGAAGAGGGCATTCATCAATTTGAAGTTATGCCGGATAGTCACAGGTAAAGCTTCCTCAGTCATCCTTTTGCATTGTTGAAGTATTGTGTATACAGCCGAACTCCTCTACAGCGAAATGGCTTGCATAACAAGAGGTTGTCCTTGCCAAAGTCGTGTCTTTCATATAAATTGACAACTTCTACAACGAAGAAATTTGGGCGCCCTGTTGGCTGATTTCATTTTTTACTATGAAAGCCACATACTCAGTCACCACTGCCCTTGCAGAAATTGCGAAAGTGTGCTCTGCACTAGCACCAATGGCAGCTTAGGTGAATTGCTTCATGAGCATGCCGATGAATTGCTTCGCACCAGGCAGCTTACACGTTTAGCATCAGCGGGTGAGACAGTTGAATATGTCTCGGTTAGTAAAGACATGGTGTAATCATCACTGATGACGTTAACGCTATGTTAGGGTGGAAAAACAAGAATGTCAACGAAGGCAACAGGGATGAAGATCCTGTAAATATATCAAGAATTTTCATGGCGGGGAAGGCGATAGCATTTAATTATCCGCAGCATTACTTTGCTTATCCTGCATTTCGCCGATGAGCATGCTGTGAACCTCGATTCAATAAGGTTGGCTGCGGTTAGAAATTCTGTCAGATAAACTGTGTGCTAAAGATTTAGCAACTTATTTCACTAAGTCTCTTGAGTTCATGTTAAGGTTTTCTTTTGTTGAATGTGTTTGCCTGCTCTATTGTGGGTGATCTTTACGGTGCATGCTGTAGGTACTAATTGTGGTCTTTGCATGTTTGTGTGCAGATGTCATCTGTGCGAAAAGGGGGGGGGGGTGACCTGACACAAGCACAGGACTTCATTAAGTGGTTGCCTGGGTCTTTGGACAGCGGTGGTGGCATGGAGAGGCATTTCGCAGAAACGTTTGCAGCAGGGCAGCCCGATGATCCCTCCCTTCGGGGCTGGAATCATTGCCTGCCCACTGCTGCCCTCTCCCTGCCCCACCCTTGCCCTCAGGTCCCTGGCAAGTCCACCGTCGGCCCCTCTTTTCCGGCTGCTGCTGCCCCTGCTCCTTCCCCTGCTGCAGCCCCTGCCACCCCTGCCCCTCCTCCTGCTGCTGCCCCTGGAGCTGAGCACCTCTACTGATACCTGCATCAGTTCAAGAATTGTATTGTAAATAGTACTGTAAATAGTATACTAAATAAATTACATTTTCGTTTACGCTTTGCGTGTGTCTGCAGGAAGTTTCCTTTCCGCACTTATTTCCATCACGTTTTCTTCGCTACTAATTGTATAGGCAGTAAGGTAGCATACAAGCAACAGAATGGCTGAGTACAGGCTATGCTTGAAGCACACTGGATGCAAAATGGCTGAGCACTGGATATTCTTGAAACTCATTGGAAACAAAATGGCTAAGCACTGGGTATTCTTGAAACACGTTGAATACATAATGGCTGAGCACTGGATATTCTTGGAACACGTTGGATACAGAATGGCTGAGCACTGGATGTTCTTGAAACATGTTGGATACAGAATGGCCGAGCACTGGATGTTCTTGAAAGACTGGATACAGGATGGCTGTGCACAGGCTCTATGCTTGAACTACATTGGATTCTACAATGTCAAACTGTACGGCCAATCTTGGCTCGAACAGTGGGTGGACCTTGGATCGGGTTGCACTTTGCCATGATGCCAGGATTGGGCCAAAATTCGTACCAATTTCTGCGAGCATTGGACCATGCTTGGCCCAGTGCTGTTGTGCTGCCTGGGTTGTCTCTATAATGCTCCTGCCCAGGCAGCACAACAGCACTGGGTCAAGCATTGTCCAATGGTCGCAGAAATTGGTCCGAATTTTGGCCCAATCCTGGCATCATGGCAAAGTGCAACCCGATCCAAGGTCCACCCACTGTTCGAGCCAAGATTGGCCGTACAGATTGCCATTGTAGTATCCAAGGTAGTTCAAGCAGAGAGCCAGTGCAGAGCCACCCTGTATCCAGTGTTTCAAGAACATCCAGTGCACAGCCACTTTGTCTCCAACATGTTCCAAGAATATCCAGTGCTCAGCCTTTTGGATCCAATGCATTTCAAGAATATCCAGTGCTCAGCCATTTTGTATCCAACGTGTTTCAAGAATATCCAGTGCTCAGCCATTTTGTATGCAATGCATTTCAAGAATATCCAGTGTTCAGCCATTTTGTATCCAATGTGTTTCAAAAATATCCAGTGCTCAGCCATTTTGTATTTAGTGTGTTTCAAGAATATCCAGTGCTGAGTAATTTTGCATCCAATGTGTTTCAAGTCTAGCTTGTAGTCAGCCATTCTGTTGCTTGTGTGCTGGCTTACTGTCTATACATATAATAGGGAAGAAAACGGGATGAAAATAAGTACGGGAAGGAAACTTCCTGCAGACACAAGAGAAGCATGTACTGTAAATAGTATTCTAAATAAATTGTATTTTCGTTTTATTTACAATTGTTGAACTGATGCAGGCATCAGTAGGGGTGCTCAGCTCCAGGGGAAGCAGCAGGAGGAGGGGCAGGAGCAGGGGCGGCAGGGGCTGCAGGAGCAGAGGAAGGAGCAGGGGCTGCAGCAGCCGGACAGGAGAGCCGAAGGTGGACTGGCCAGGGAGCTGAGGGCAAGGGTGGGGCAGGGAGAGGACAGCAGTGGGCAGGCAATGATTCCTGCCTCGAAGGGAGGGATCACGGCCTGCTCTGCTGCAAACGTTTCTGCGAAACACCTCTTCCTGCCACCACCCCTGTACACAGACCCTGGCAAACTCATCTTAATGAAGCCCTGTGCTTCTGTCAGGTCGGCCCCCTCTTTCGCAGAGATGGCATCTGCACACAAACATACAAAGGCCAGAATTAGTACATCAATATGCACCGTAAAGCTCACCCACAATAGAGCAGGCAAGCACATTCAACAAAAGAAAACCTTAACATAAACTCAAGAGACTTAGTGAAATAAGTTGCTAAGTGCTTAGCACACAGTTCATCTGACAGAATTTGCAACCGCAGCCAACCTTATTGAATCGAGGTTCACAGCATGCTCAGCGGCGAAATGCAGGATACGCAAAGTAATGCTGTGGATAATTAAATGCTGCTATCGCCTTCGCCGCCATAAAATTCTTCATCCATTTACAGGATCTTCATCCCTGTTGCCTTCGTTGACATTCCTGTTTTTCCACCCTAACATAGCATTAACGTCATCAGTGATGATCACACCGCATCTTTACTAACCGAGACGTATTAAACTTTCTCACCCGCTTATGCTAAACGCGTAAGCTGCGTGGTGTGATGCAATTCATCGGCATGCTCGTCAAGCAATTCACCTAAGATGCCATTGGTGCTAGTACAGAGCACACTTTCTCAATATCTGCAAGGGCAGTGGTGGCTGAGTATGTGGCTTTCATAGTAAAAATGAGATCAGCCAACAGGGACGCCCACATTTCTTCGTTGTAGAAGTTGACAATTCATATGAAAGACAGGATTTTGGCAAGGACAATCTCTTGTTAAGCAGGCCATTTCGCTGTAGAGGAGTTCGGCTGTATACACAATACTTCATTAATGCAAAAGGATGACTAAGGAAGCTTTACCTGTGACTGTCCGTCATAACTTCAAATTGATGAATGCCCTCTTCCCCTTCATGCTATGAAGGCTGTGAAGCACTTGGACGGGGTGCGCCATTACAGCCTTCATGGCATTCGATGCCACCTCGCGCAGCGACTGCTCTCCTATTTGCAGGAGCTGCTTGCGCTGCAACATACAAAAATTGCCAGAGATGTGGAAGTGAGCATCGTATGTGGCAATGTTTTCAAGTTCTCACCCAATACTACCAGAATATAATTTATTGCCAAGTGAAGTGAATTTCTAGCTGAGTGCAAAGCAAAACATTCTTGCTGGAAGAGGTTTGTGATGCAATGCCGTTTAATTGCAAATGTGCTCCACGACACCTAAGCGTTACTGGAAGAAACAGAAACACGAAGTGCATCAGATCTTGTCTGTTCTGTGCATTTCATGTTTGTGTTTCATAACCCTTAGCACAGTAATTATGGTTCATAGTGACTACCTCTCCAAGCTTTCACTATCATTTGTAAGCGTACAAATTCTACTCACATGCAAATTGCCAATGCATAATTAGGGAATATGACATTAGAGTGCAAAAAGTCAGATCTACATACGTGTGGCACAAAACAGCTTAAAGGCATACCGACATATTATTTTCAGACCTTCACATTTTGCGTTAAAGGGACTGACAACGAGTTCTTAAAGACCTAGTTTTGTGGTAACCAAAAACTAACCCTCAGCAATGTTTGCACCTGCGTCTACGCAAATTGTGAAAGCAGCCTATCATTCTGCTTTCACAGGAGTGAGTGCAACTGCAGCTAACTGCCTACATTTTGGCCTTTTGAACCACTTTTGAAAATGTAAAGCTGGTACAATAAGTTTGCATTGTCGTACAGACCTACTTGCATTTGTATAGCGTTTTCCCCCCAAATACACGCCTACATCATGGCTGCCTGGCCCCCATTATCATTATTCTGTCGATTGACTTACCAAGCCAACTCATCAAAAACAAAGGCTGTGCCACTTTCCTGCTCACTACAAATGAAGGCTTATCAGCATGTTGTAAGGCAAAGAAAATAACAGAAAAATGTGTACTGCCTTTGAATACTAATAAGAATACCACGAACCCCATACAATAATACAATGCCATGTGATAGGCCTCTTATTCATGGTAAATGGGGAACAGTGTCCTGAAAGCGTAGGGAGACGTAGACACACCACACGTGCGGACTTTCAACTGGTAAGTTTATTGAATGAACGAGTTTATGAACAGTTGAACCGCACATGCACCTGCAAGGCAGTGAACAATTTATGACAAGTACTCGTGGTTAGATCAGGTGGTACTAAACAATAATGAATTAACAAAAATAAAAACCATCGCGGTGCTCCGCTGTCAACGATTTGCGTGGTCTAAAAAGCAAATTTCTCTTTCTTGGAAGACTATTGTAGGCTGACTAATGCAACCTGGTCCTGCTTTCTGTATTTTATAGGCCTCGAAAATTTCATGCGTCAGTTGGTCTGTGTGGTGAAAAAGAATCTCGGTCCGAGAGAATTCTGCAGTGCACCCGCGTCATGGCAATACATTGCGAAATGCGAGGCACAAACAGTGCATTTTGGTGCTGCCTGAGGCGCACGTTTACACACCGCCCCGATTGTTCCACGTACAGGTGAGGGGGATGCTGTACACGATTGTAGTGGCGCAAGGCACACCCATTCTACTGTGCCTTACAGGTCAGACGCAAAAGAAAAAAATATTGGTGGCTGAAAAGAACAAAACAAATCTATGCCATGCCACAATCGCTTCCCCCCCCCCCTTCAACCTGTGCGAAAGCTAGTGGATGCATGGATCTTCACTGTCGAAACTTTACTCTTTGCACAAGCTTCGCACAAGACAACAATAGTATGCTGTCCTCAGGAAAGTTCGTGCGAGAATTGAGGCATGCTATGGACACTAGCGTTCGCACAGGTTGAAACAAAAAAGGGGTGTGGGGTGGGGGGATCGTGGCATTGCATAGATTGTTTTTTTTTCAGCCAGAAAGAAAGTGGGTAGCATCTGCGCAGCATTTACAAAATGTGTGGAGAAAGGCGTAAATGAAAAAAAAATGTCTGCCCTGTAAGAGAGAGAAAGAAAGGAAAAGAAAGATAAGGAGGTTAGCCAGTGTATATACTGGCTTGCTACCCTGTACTGTGGAAAAGGTAAAGGGAATAAAAGTTGATAGAATCTGCCCTGTAAGGCACACTAATATGCGTGTGCCTTGCGCCACTGCAATCGTGAACAGCATCCCCCTCACCTGTGGCCGAGTGTACGTGGGACAAGCAGCGTGGTGTGTAAACGTGCGTAGAATTGTAGAATTTCCTTGTAGGATACCATCCGGTCCCTACTTGAACGGCAGAGGGATTCGAACTGCTCATCGCAAGAGGTTGTCGTGCGGCCGCGGATTGCCAGTTCTGGCGCCGCATGTGAGCAGCTTCGTTTCCGGAAGACCGGAGTGCACCGGTGCCCAAACGAGTGGCGTCCATCTGCGCCGGGTCTTGGGTACCCTAGCCAGAATTTTGAGGGCTTCAGGCGAAATGCGCCCTTTCACGAAACTTCGTATAGCTGTCTTTGAGTTGCTGACTATGAATTTGGCTGCGGAGGAAGCGCACGCCAAGGCGATTGCGACTTCCTCCCCGACCTCCGGCGAAGTTGTTATACCTGAGCTTTTAGCGATGATTTCATTTTGCTCATCTAGTACAGCCGCTGTCATAGCGTCTCGGTCACGATACTCGGAAGCGTCTACATAGGCCACGTTCTCAGAGTTTGCAAAGCGTTTTTGTAAGGATTTGGCTCTTTCCTGCCTGTGCTCTTGGTTGTGCGGAGGGTGAGTGTTGTTAGGCAATGATGGGACGTGTATGTGTTTTCTTAACTCTGTGGGAATGTCCCGCTTTGGTCCGAATTGGGTGTTGTATGTAATCCCGAGTGATCAGAGAATGTGTTGCCCCGTCGGAGAACGCGAGACTCTCTCCAGTTGGGCAATTCTTTGAACTTCCATGAGCTCGTCAAGAGTATTGTGTACTCCTAGAGCCTCAAACTTCTCGTTCGCGGTCATAATTGGTAGGTTGTGAGCCTCATTGTATGCTCTCTTGATCATGAGGTTAATTTTGGAGCGTTCATCATTCTTTAGTTGCAGGAATGGGGTAGCGTACACTATTCAGCTTATGACAAAAGCCTGTACCAATCTGAGTAGATTAGTTTATTTCATGCAGTGGTGTCTGTTGGCGATGCGCGAAATGAGTCTTGTTTGATGTACGTGCGAGTCTAGTGCATTTATCATTTCGTTGTTGTGTCCATTGGTCTGTATTCTGAGTCCATGGATCCTGATGCTCGGTACTATTGGGATGTCCTGGTCGTTAGCTTTGAGCATGATTTGAGGGGGTGTGGTGACAGTTTTCCTGCCTCTGCACGAGGGTCTATACAAATGTAACTCTGACTTTTGCGGGGAGCAAGAGAGTCCTTTAGGTGTTACGTATTCCGTGACACCTGACTTTGCGTAAGTCAGTGGTAAAGATGGCAACATTTGTGGGTGTCAATATCTCCGAAGACGACATTGACGTTGTGCACCGCGTCCGTTCTAAGGACAAGGATAGACCTAATGTTGTGTTGCGGTTTTGCACTCGTGTTGTGCGGGATAAGTTCTTTTCTGCAGCTAGAAAGGCAAAGCTTACAACAAGAGTTCTTGGCTTCGAGGAAAGCAATCGAGTTTATGTTAATGAGCATCTCTGTATTGAGATCAAAGTACTGTTGAGCAAAGCGCGTCAACTGCGCTTAGAGAAAAATCGAAGTTTGCCTGGATTTCGCAAGAAAAGATCCTCATAAGGAAGACAGAAACCTCAACTGTGTTGAGAATTGAGAGTGAGAGTGACCTGGCACAAATTGTATAGTTTTTCTTTGTTCATGTTCACATCTTCTTGTTGTTTTTCTAAATCGCCATGCCTTTTAGTTTGCATCAAATAGATCAATTAACAAACCACCAAGATGTGTTCTCAGTTTTTCAATGCAATGTGCGCTGTATAAATAAAAATCTTAACTTACTGAGTGCTTACTTATCTCAGCATACTTTTCTTTTCGACTTGATCGCTATTACGGAAACCTTGCTCAAGGAAAAAGAAACGCCAGTTATAGCAGGCTACAAACTTTCCTCTCTGCCAAGGGTTTCAAGGGCACGAGAAGGTGGTGTTGTCTTCTTCATAAAAGAAAGTATTGCTTTTGAAGTTCTTCCTGCCCTTACAATCAGTCATCCTACAATTGAGGCACTTTTTATAAAAATTGAATGTGGTATAACAGTCGGTGTGGTGTACCGGCCTCCCAGTTCTGCTGTTTCAACTTTTATTGAGAAACTTCAATCAGTTATAGAAATCTTAACCTCTAAAAAAACTTACCGTGTTGTAATTGTAGGAGACTTTGATATAGATGTTTCTGGAGAAACTAACAACTACACCTTACTTTTGCAATCATATAACATATACAATCTTATAACAGAGCCAACGCGTATCACGGCAGTTCTAGCACTTTAATAGACCATGCGCTAACGAACATCACATGTAACAGATGGGCTGGAACTTACCTAGATCCAATAGCCGATCACATACCCATATTTGTTGCGGTTAAAATCCAAGGAAACATAACCGCGAACATATCTGGTTATGAATCGCAGAAAAAGATTGACTATCGATTAGCTCGTGAGAACTTGCAGCATGTAAACTTCTTTGATACCTATGATACAGACATCAACAAAGAATATACAAACTTCTTTACAGTACTCCACAGTGCCGTATTGCAGAGCACCACATACAAGTCCTCGGTTAGATATGTTGATCCTATATGCCCATGGATGACTCACGACATCCTACGCATACTGAAGGAGAAAGAAAAATGCCATGAGAAGTGGAAGCGTTTTAAAACCAATAATTATATCTAACCCAGTTTAAGCGTTTCCGGAACCTGTCGGTATCTCTACTGCGTAAAAGAAAGCAAGACTACTACTCTTGTCTTATCAATAATGCTCAGGGCAACACTGGTAAAATTTCGAATATTGTAACAGGTGCAGTAGGGCTTCGTTCAGAGCAGCGTATATTGCCTGATGTACTTAACCAGGATACAGCTGAAGAATTTAACGCGTATTTTGTAAATATTGGACCGCAACTAGCAAACCAACTTTCTCAAGTCACCGAATGTACGCAGTCTATCCAATCTGTGGTGAATACTATGGTAATTGAAGATATCACAGTGGATGAAATAATAGCAGTTGTTAATGGACTAAGACCTAAGGCAGCTGGGCTTGACCAAATACCTGTTAAGCTAATTAGGGACAACATTGACATCTTATCTGGTTCCCTCGTTCACCTATTTAATCACTCCCTTGATTCCGAAATATATCCTTCAGAATTTAAAATAGCAAACGTAATTCCGGTTTATAAGGACGCAGATCGTTCTAATCCATCAAGTTATCGGCCGATTTTGATTACTAGCGTTATCAACACAGTTTTTGAAAAGATACTATCGGTGCACATAAACAAATTCATATTGAAATACAATATACTGAGCCCCCACCAACACGGGCTCAGACCTCAGAAATCTACTTCTTCCACTGTTTTCACCCTTACGCACCTACTGAATACGGCTCTCCAGCAGAATAAAATTGCGGTCGTTGTCTATCTCGACATTAGAAAGGCCTTCTATGCAGTTGACCATCATATTTTACTGAACAAGATTAACAATCTAAGGTTGAGGGGCAAAATGCACAACTTGTTCCGAAGCTACCTCAGTAACCGCAAGCAGCAAGTAATACTTTAAAATTATACGTCTACTTCACAAACCGTACTAACTGGTGTGCCACAGGGTTCCGTTCTTGGATGCATGCTTTTCTCACTCTACATCAATGATTTCCCTGCAACGCTTAGGCATTCACAGGCTTTGATGTATGCTGACGACACCGCTCTTCTATTTACTGGTGACAGTCTGCTTCATATACAGGATAAACTAAATGCTAAGTTAGATAATGTTTATAAGTGGTTCACGTCCAATCAGCTGACCCTTAATCTTAGTAAGACTAAGTATACAGTTTTTCATTCAGGAAGAAAAACACTCAATACTGAAACACTGGATATATCATTACAAGGTATAAAACTACAAGTTTTCTCCTATAAATATTTAGGCATTTTCTTAGACTCAGACATGCACTGGAAAACTCACATTAAACACCTTTGTTCCAAGCTTGCTTACGGATGTTATATTCTTCTTAAGGCTCTGAATGTTTCGAATATCCTGTCCTACGCATTCTGTACTTTCCGTTATACAAAGTCACATATCTTATTGTATTGATTTATGGGGTAACACTTTTACAACTTACCTTGATCCTGTATTCCGTCTGCAAAAACGGGCATTAAGACTTATCACTTCGTCTAGGTGTACTCAATCTAGTACGTACTTGTACAGCTCATTGCATGTGTTGCCAGTGCCTGCATTATATGAATTGAAAATTGCTGAGGTCATTCATGGTATTATCGATACCAATGATCCACTTCGAATTACATTGTTTAAATACCGCTACGAAATACAAGAGCTGCAACTAATCAGTGTTTTCATCTGCCTCCATGTCATAATTTGTACGGGAAAAGGCTCGTGGAATTTAGTGGCACACTTATTTGGAATTCTCTGCCAATACATATAAAAGAAGCCCATAACTTCAGGTCTGCTGTCAGAAAAGACTTTTTTGAAAAATACTGTCGATGAAAGTACACTTCTTTATATTTACATTCTTGCATAAGTTGTGCGTGTCAATTGCTTAAGTTGTGCATGTCAATCTCATTGTTATGTATTTACTTTGTTCGCTCGCGTTCGAGAAGGATAATCGAACACTGATGTTATATTTATATTTGTGTATGAGTTGTGTATGGTAATACTACTATTATGTATTACGCCTTCTGTTTCTGTTTGCTGGCGTGCTGCATTTCATACCCTAATTTGTCTGTGGACCCGGAACTAGCCAATGACTATGGGTCCAGTAATGCTTTTGTATATTGTAGAGTATTTTGTAAATAAAGAATGGAATGGAAAAACTTCGATCGTGCTTTGAAAAGTTTCTTGGATTTCTCCGTCACTCCCTCCAGTTACCCAGAGTGTCACGTCGCCTGCATATAAGCTATGGTGTAGTTTAGGGATTTTAGGTAGCTTGCTTGGCAATTCTAGCCGGGCCATATTGAAGAGGTAGGGAGACAGGACCGAGCCCTGGGGTGTCCCTCGATTCCCGAGCGAAATGCTCTCCAAGGTTACCCCACCGACGGTGATTGTGGCTGTCCTGTCTGTAAGAAAGTATTTTATATAATTGTATGCTCTGGAGCCAACTCCTAGTTTGTTTAGCTGGGTTAGGATGGCTCTGTGATGAACATTGTCGAAGACTTTGCTTAGATCAAGGCCAAGAATGGCCCGGGTATCAAGTTCTGAGCTGTGATCACCGTCTATTATTTGGTGCTTAATCTGAAGCATAATGTCCTGCGTGGAAAGCTTGGGTCTGAATCCACTCATCGTGTGAGGGTACAGGTCGTGCGCTTCCATGTGTTTGTTTAGGCGAATAAGGATGATGTTGCCGTGTTGCGGCCTAGCGAAAGGCCATGCGCATCCGGGCTGGCTGCAGGAGCAGACAAAGAGACTGAGCCGCTTCCCATGCGCGCGAGATAACGTCCAACCTTTATTCCATGCAACCAGCATACATATATAGCAGACACTCATGTGACCAATGGCGTCACGTACAAGCAACATTTCACAATTGTGGGCGACAGCGCCAGATAACGCGGACACTTGACGCGCATAGGCGCTATCACCACATCTCCCCTTCTTTAATAATACGCTGACAGTTGCAACCAACTTAGCAGCACTGCCAGCGAAAGAACACTTTGCAGAAACAAACAATGCGCAAGAAACAATACAGTCAATTGCTGAACCCGTAGCGGTCCGGCTGTCGAACAAGATGACCAGATCGCGTTCGGTATTCACGAAGGTCAATTCCCGGCAAGGAAGGGCTAGATAGATCGTCAGGTGCCATGCTGTCTGTAACGCGATTAAATTTCTGTTCCGTTTCTACCAGACTATCATTTGCCTGAGGAAAATCATAGCTATCCTCACCTTGTTTTGGCTGTGAAACAAAGCGAACCAAGGATTTCCTGCTTCTAGAACTACACCAGTGGAAGTTCTAACCACATAAGACCTCGGCCGCTCAGCAAGTCGCAAGAATCGCGCTTTTGCTTTGCAGTCCGTCACCCAGACTTCCGCGCCCGGTTCGAGTGGTCGCAACGAAGTAGCCCTATGACGACGGTTGAAGTTCCTACGCTGCCGCTGTCGGGCAGTCGTATCATGGCTTCTGAACTTCCTCAGGTTAACCGTCTGAGGCCGAAGGCTGGTGGGACGGACAGGCACCGTTGTGCGTAGCCGCCTGCCCATTAGAAGCTCTGCAGGGCTTTTCCTAAGTAGCCCCGGAGTGTCCCTGTACGCTAGGAGAGAAAGATATGGGTCCTTCGCTTTTGTAATGAGACCTTTAATTGTCTGGACCATCCTCTCCACTTCACCATTAGCTTGGGGGTACCTGGGGTTAGACGTCACAGCGCGAAAACCGTAGTTGCGAGCAAACAACTTGTATTCCTGCGACACAAATTGCGCTCCGTTATCAGACATAACAACTTCTGGTATGCCATGTCTTGCAAAGAAACTTTTAAGGTGCGTAATGACAGTGGCACACGTTGTAGATGATAAAAAAGCAATCTCTGGGTACCTAGAAAAATAATCCACGACTACCAAATACCATTTTCCTTGAATATGGCAGAGATCAGCGCCTATTTTTTTCCAAGGACGCTGTGGAGTGGTTGTCGGGATCATTGGTTCTGACTTTTGGTGTCTGTGCTCGGCGCATACACGGCAATCGGTAACCAAAGCTTTCAGCTGGCAACTCAACCCTGGCCACCATACCGACTCTTTGGCTCGAGCTCTGCATTTTTCGATTCCCAGGTGACTCTCGTGCAAGCGTATCAAGACCTCTGAGCGCAATTTTTGAGGAATGACCAACCTCACACCTTTAAGTAGCACGCCTTCAGCAACTGTAAGCGTGGCTCTTTCATGCCAATATGGACGCAAGACCATCGGAAGAGATGAGAATTTTGGCCACCCTTTCCGACTGAATTTTACGAGTGCTTGACAAACTTTGCCAGCGGCTTGTTCTGCTTTCACTCTCTCGAAGAGGCTGGCCTCGACCGCGTTTGACAGGCACCCTGAAACGTGCTTGCTGACGTCACTAACATACAGTGCATTATCACTTTCTTTTCCCCGAATCGGGGCCCTCGACAACACATCTGCAGTAACTAGGCTCTTGCCCGGGACATGTACAACTTCATAGCTGAACCGCATGAGCCTCATGTGAAAACGCTGAATGGGAGGTGGTAAAACATCTAAAGGAGATTTTCCCAACAAGGTTACAAGAGGTTTGTGGTCGGTTTCACACACAATTTCAAGACCTTTGATGTACCCTTCGAATCGTTCTGCCGCCCACGTCATTGCTAGTGCCTCTTTTTCGATCTGGGAATATCGGGTTTCGGCAGGCGTCAACGAGCGCGATGCAAAGGCAACGGGTCGTTTTTCGTTGTTTGGTTGAACTTGCATCAGTACCGCCCCTAAACCGAATGATGACGCATCGGCGGAAAGAATCGTAGGGTACTTTGCATCATAGTTAGCCATGACGCGCGCCGAACCGATAACGTCTCTAACGTACGACAGCGCTTGCTCTTGGGCTGGTCCCCACGTCCATTCAGAACTCTTCAAAAGCAAGTGACGTAACGGCGCCGTTTTTGAAGCCAAATCTGGTATGAATCTTGCCAGATGATTAGTCATACCGAGCAGCCGTCGAACGTCAGACACGTTATTTGGCGTCGGCAGTTCTTTGATGGCCCGGACCTTTTCAGGGTCCGGCCTGATTCCGTCACGACTTAGAACACAACCAAGAAAATTGATCTCGGTTACTCCAAAACAACACTTTTCTTTGTTTAGCGTAACGCCAGCACTCATGAGTCGGTCTAAAGTAAGACGCAGACGCTCACCATGTTGAGCTTGGTCGGAGCCATAAATGAGCACATCATCCATCATGTTTACCACGCCTGGGATTCCTTCCAGAATCTGCGACATTTTCTTTTGAAAAAACTCAGGTGCTGACGTTATTCTAAACGGTAGCCTCTGAAAACAGTATCGCCCAAATGGCGTAATGAAGGTAGTTAACAACTGGCTTTCCGGCGACAACTTGATCTGATAAAATCCAGAATTAGCGTCCAGCTTCGAAAAAACCGATGCCCCACTTAACAGACCAAGGCTATCTTCAACAGTTGGCATAACATAGCGCTCGCCAAGTACACTTTTATTTAGTTGCGTCAAGTCCACGCAAATACGAACGTCTCCAGAAGGTTTGAGTACTGGTACGATACCCGCGCACCATTCTGTTGGTTCGTCTACTTTGCGGATTACGTCGTCTCGCTCCATACGCTCGAGCTCCTCCTTAACTCGGTCCCGCAGGGGTAAGGCAATGCGACGAGTAACCTGAATAGCAAAGGGTACAGAGTTCGGCTTCAGTCTGATATTGTATTCCCCTTTCATAGCTCCCAGACTACCGAAAAGCTGAGGGTAGGAAGCTTCGATGGCTGTCGCGCTACTGACCGAGTCAGCGAACTTGATCAGCTCAAGGGCTTCGAGCGCCGGGAGACCCAAAAGTATCGAGCGCAAGGGCGAGACCACGTACACCGTTTGTCGGACAATGCGTTGTTTCCACTGGATAGTGGCAAGAAACTTTCCGAGAACATGCAGTGGCTCATTCGCAGGGCCAGTTAAGGTTATGTCGCAGTTCTCTAATTTGGTAGGCAATCCCGGAAACGTTGAGGGTACAACGGACACTTCTGCACCCGAATCAAGTTTAGCGAACACCGGAGTGCCGTTAATGACAACTTGAGCATACCGAGAATTAGAGTGCTCCCCAATTACCGCGCCTACGAAATACGCCCCCTTGTCCACATGGAGAGAAGAAAGCTGTACCTTCTTTCGCTCGCCTGCAGCCTTTTTCCGACTCACCACTGCGAAATGTCCGGAACAACCGCAGTAGTTGCATTTCGCAGCTCGTGCCGGGCAGGAGGTCCTCGGGTGCTCTCCTTGACCGCAGTTGGGGCATGAACTGGGGGTGAGAGGTCGGTAGAACTGTGGTCTGGTGCGTTGACCTTGTGTGACAGGTGCAGTGGTCCTTGACGAGGTGCCGGAACGCTGTCCTGAAGAATTCTTCCGGGGCTGCCGTTGTTTGTTGATCGCGTCCAGGTTGCTGGCTGGCGCTGCCGAAGGTTCGTCGCTGGTTTCTCGCAGCTGTTGCTGCTGTCGTTGGACGGTCTCCTTCAAGCGAGCTTTTGCCAAAGCGCTGGCGAGTGTCAAATTTGCATCCATTTGCAGAGACTCCGAGAGCTTGGCATCGCTGAGGCCGACTACAAACCGGTCGCGGATCATGCGTTCCTTTTCCTTGTAGTCACACCGGTCCGCCAGTGTGTGCAACGCGGTGATGAATTGGTCGACTGACTCTCCAGGTTGTTGTATGCGTCGGTGAAAACATGCGCTCTCGTAAACGAGGTTCCGTGCGGCCACGAAGTGATCGTCGAACTTTTTTCTGACGACTTCATACTGCTTCTGCTGTTGTTCAGGATAGTTCGAAGGTCGAAAAGATCTCTCTCGCTTGCTTGCCCATTGTGTAGAGTAGAGTCCGGACTTGCGCTTCTTCACTTCGCTCATTTAAGCCAGAGGCAAAGCGGTAGTCGTCGAATAGTTGGATCCAGGAAGGCCATTCAGACATCCGGTCGAAGTCAAACGTTGGCGGAACTGGAACAGCGAACATGCCGTGAACTGGCTTGACTTCTTTGTCTTCTGACATGGCGCCGCTTGACGAAGACTGGTGCAACGCCCCTCGAATATCAGAAGACGGCCACTTCTGACACCATGCCGTGTTGCGGCCTAGCGAAAGGCCATGCGCATCCGGGCTGGCCGCAGGAGCAGAGAAAGAGACTGAGCCGCTTCCGATGCGCGCGAGATAACGTCCAACCTTTATTCCATGCAACCAGCATACATATATAGCAGACACTCATGTGACCAATGACGTCACGTACAAGCAACATTTCACAATTGTGGGCGACAGCGCCAGATAACGCGGACACTTGACGCGCATAGGCGCTATCACAACAGTTCACATGAAGATGACGCCATGACGGTGGCTCTACCCTTTGAAACTGCATGGTGCACGGACAGCTGTACTGCGTTCTAGCTAGCCGATACAATATTGATACGGAACAGCCACCACAGCGTGGCTGCACTGAAGAGGAGGAAGACGACGTGTTCCCGCTTGATATAGCGACTCCAACCACCCGATTCATGGCCAATCCCCCACTGTGGGTATGCGCCACAACCGCTCAGGTCAACAACAACAACAACAACAACAACAACAACAACAACAACAACAACAACAACAACAACAACAACAACAACAACAACAACAACAACAACAACAACAACAACAACAACAACAACAACAACAACAACAACAACAACAACAACAACAACAACATCTTGGCCTCAGTTGGCTTCCGTGCAAATAAATTGTAAATAGCCTTGAGCATCAGCTACACGTGACATTATGTGGTGGAGGTGGATGTTCCCCGTACCCGTCAAGAAGCTTCGCAGCGTCCACAACGCCGTCAATGCATCTTCGGCTCCTGCTGGCGGCTCTTTGTCTGCGCAAGCCTCTATACGCCCAAGGCCACGGCTTACGCCAAAATCCCCCCCCCCTCCCCCCCCTCGGGATCCGGCCATTCTCACCGGACTCGGCAGTCCTGATGTTGACGACTGGCTCCGCTTGTACGAATGTGTCAGCACAAGTCACAGGTGGGATCCGACTGTTATCTGACCCTGCGACATCTCTGACAAGACTCCGCTACTCCCGCTCACCTTCTCCCTCCCACCGCCAATCTAGTTCGCCTCCTTAACGCCGTGCTTGTTTTACACACAAGCTGTACTTGATGGCAATTACTTGGTCGCACCAATTCCGACCGTTATGCTTAAACATGGCGTTACTGTTCCGCACACTCTGCTGAGAGAGAGAGAGAAGCAACTTTATTGAAACAAAGATTGTGCTTGGTTACTGCGGTGGAGCCCCTCTTCCAGGGCCCCACTGACTATTGCGGCGCGCCGGGCCTGGTCGAGGGTCGCCAATTGGCTTCCCAAGTCCAGTTCGGAGAGTTGCGCCTCTCACGACCAATTGCTGAATGTGTCGTTAAGTAGCGGCGAGACACACTCTGCTGACAATTACTAGCAACCGCACCTGCCTTTCCCTTGTCAATATTGCGCTAACGGCGCAAGTCCTCCCACAAGGGATCTCACTGGCCAAAATTAGCAGGGTGATCAGGTCGAGCCCTTCACAGTCGAAGATTGTTGCAGCTCAGCCCATCCTGTGACGTCATCCCACGGCAGTGGCGTCGACATTGAGACGATGATTTCCTCTGACTTTACACCTACTCAAGCTGAAGCCCTCTGCCGCGTTCTTGAAGGCTATCGCGACATTTTTTACTTTGATAATCGACCCTTAGGCCAGACGTCCGTCGTGACCCATCGCATAAACACTGGCGATGTAAACCCTATTCACCGACGCCCATATCGTGTTTCCGCGTCGGAACGAGCAGCTATTCAACAGGAAGTACAAAATATGCTTGAAAAGGACATTATCGAGCCTTTCTGTAGTCCCTGGGCTTCTCCCGTCGTACTTGTCAAAAAGAAGAATGGCACGTGACGCTTTTGTCTATATTATCGCCACCTGAACAAAATCACAAAAAAGGACGTTTACTCTTTGCCACGTATTGATGACGCTCTAGACTGCCTATACGGTGCCACCTATTTTTCTTCTATCGACCTACGGTCCGGCTACTGGCAGATTGCCTTCGACGACTTGGACCGAGAGAAGACTGCATTTGTTACCCCTGACGGTCTTTATCAGTTCAAGGTCATGCCTCTCGGTCTCTGTAACGCACCGGCCACCTTCGAACGAATGATGGACTCTTTGTTTCAGGGGTTCAAGTGGTCCACCTGTTTGTGCTATCTGGATGACGTCATTGTTTATTCGTCCACATTCGACACGTACCTAGATCGACTTTCAGCGATTCTGGACGTGTTCCGCCGGGCCGGTCTCCAGTTGAAGTCTTCAAAATGTCACTTCGCTCGCCGCCAAATCACCGTCCTTGGCCACCTCGTAGATGCCAGAGGCATACGACCTGATCCGGAAAAAATTCGGGCCGTTACGAACTTTACTGTTCTGCAGTCAACAAAGACGTTCGCAGTTTCGTAGGGCTGTGCTCTTATTTCCAGCGCTTTGCCAAAGATTTTGCCTCCACTGCACGTCCCCTTATCGACCTCTTGAAGAAAGAAGTTCCGTTTTCGTGGGGTTCTAATCATGCCGCATCTTTTTCTGACCTCACTAATTTCCTTACCACGCCTCCAATCCTGGCCCACTTTGATCCGTCTGCTTTAACGGAAATTCGAACTGATGCCAGTGGTTACGGCATTGGAGCTGAGTTAGTACAGCGCCAGCGCGGATACGATAGCGTTATATATAGCCTATGCCAGCCGACTTCTATCATCCGCCAAGCGCAATTATTCAATCACCGAGCGCGATCGAGTGCCTCGCTCTTGTGTAGATATATAGTTGCGAAGTTTCGTCCATAGTTGTACGGACGCCCATTCTCTGTCATCACTGTTCACCACGCCCTGTGATAGCTATCCTCGCTCAAGGACCCCACGGGACGACTCGCTCGCTGGGCTTTACGCCTGCAAGAATGTACTTTCTCCGTGGTATACAAGACGGGGCGCTTGCACCAGGATGCAGGTTGTTTGTCCCGCTATCCCGTGGAATATCCGGGAGATGCGGACGCCATCGCTTCCGTTTTCTATGTGTCGCATTTTCTTCAAATCGGCCACGAGCAACGCCGCGATCCTTCGTTACGAGCCCTCATCGACCGGCTGGAGTCAACGTCTGGTCACGCCTCTCTCCGGATATGTGACTTTTGCGTACAATTCATCGAGTCACGACACCGCCGGCTATTCTTCCTTCTAGCTCCTATACGGCTGAGAACCCGCGCTGGGGTGGACACCTTGCTGCCCTCTCCCGCACGTTCAGCCACTGAATACGCCCGCGACGCGATCGCACACGCCGACCACGCGCGCCAGTTCGCCCGCACCCATCTAGAGGCTTCACAGGAGCATCAGAGACGCCTCTATGATTGCCACCATCGCGACGTGCAATTTTCTCCGGATTCTCTGGTGCTTCTCTGGTCACCCATCCGCATGTGGTTCTTTCCGAAAAGCATGCTGTCGCTTTACACTGGTCCATACCGTGTGGTGCGACAAGTGACCGATGTCACATATGAAATCATCCCCGCCGACCCCTCAGCGTCGTCGTCAGCTGCAAGTGACATCGTTCACGTAGCGAGACTCAAGCCATATCACACACTTTCACCGCCGATGTGTAGCTTAAGCACGGGACGGTACTTCAATTTCCGGGGGTGATGATACGGAACAGCCACGACAGTGTGCAAGTATACTGAAGAGGAGGAAGACGACGTGTTCCCGCTTGATATAGCGTCGCCATCCTGGCCTCCGTTGACTTCCGTGTAAATAAATTGTAAATAGCCTTGGGCATCAGCTGCACGTAACAATATGCATATACACATAAACAAACAGCCCCTATGGACTCGGGCAAAGTCAAGTCTACAAAGCAAGAAAAAAAAAAGATTATAAAATGCTCTGGCATGCGCGGAAACGCACAGCGCTACGCTATCCCCACAGACGCATGACGTTCCGAGCGCGCCCACAACCACATAAAGTTTCTCAGGTGTACACTTAATTAACTGCTATCGCCGTGATATGCGCGGCGTCTCTCTGGTTATAGACACTAAAAGTTATCTTTGGTTTGCGCAGCCATGCCTTGGTTTCGGCTGATAGACAAGTCCCGAAGTTCACAAATGTCACGGCTGGCACATGCACACCCTTCCACATCTCAAGAACCAGCACGTACAGGTTGCAACCCCATTGGCTTGTCCTTCACAGTACGTTAGCTGCTCTCCGTGAGACCAGGTGGATGCTATTTTCAGGTGTCTAAAGCATTGGGATATCGTGGTGAAAATGACGCCAAGGTAGCGGTATCGTCCCATCCATGAGACATGCTCGCCACTGGGCAGCAGTATTGGCGCGTTGGGCTCAGATCCTGAAAACTGAAGGGCCGCCGATTTTTTTCGAATTGAAAATGAGGCCTAGGTTGGACAGGTAGGATGAAGATACTGTAAATACGTGTAGAACGTCCACAATTAACTCTGCAACAAGAACAATATCGTCCGAAAACACCAGCCCGGCCAGTGTCCATGCGCTTGGGAATCCTTCAGACTGGTATTATTGAGTGAAAATCTTACGCCACAGTTGAGCAGACGCCGCTTCAACCCGGATACATAGAGCATGCACAACAATGGGGAAAGAACAAGGACATTCCTGCTTTAGACCACGGTTCACTGCTACTGGTTTCTTTGTGACATCACAGAACCTGGAAACCACAGTATTTCCGCTGTACAGCCGGGGGTAGTAGGTCCGTCCATACGTGCGGCATGCCCAGATTCGCCGTTTGTTGGAGCAGGAGGACATGTGGTACGCTGTAGCAAGCTTTGAGAAACGCCCTAGAAGCATCCGTCTAGACCATGTGACACCTTCCGAGCTATTTTGATCAGCTGCGCGAGCATGAAAAGGTTGGTTTCCAGACTACTATTTTCTCTGAATACATTTTGTAACTCCGTGAGGACTCCCTTATGCTCCACCCACGCACTCATCAAGCTCTTCCCAATCTGGGCAAAGAGTCGGTAAAGGACGGTTGCCACTGTTAGCGGGCGGTAATACCGAAGGACGCCCCCGTCGCCGCCTCTCCTGCATGAGAGGGTCACTCAGTGGGAGCCTCACACTAGAGTCGGGGCGGGCCCTCTCTCTTGGGGTGCTCAACCCGCACCCGCGCTGGGAAGGACAGCTATCCTGGTCTTACACGCTTACACGCTGGCATCGTCAATGTTGGCACAGCTTATACCCGGCGCATACACATTTATGATGAGAGAAGGTTCAGCATTGGTGGCGAGTATAATCGTCACAAACTGACCATATCCTCTTCTACCTGGCGTCTAGGGCTGACAGAGCGCAGGTGCCGGTTGTCTGGCACTTTCCTGAGGTTGCATATGAAGCTGTTGCTGATGATCTAGAGCTTCGCCTCCTTTCACCAGAACCGTCCAGCTGTGACAAGTTGGTATGCGCAACACATGAGCTGCGCGTGAACTCTCGCAGAGTGCGCCAGCGCAATGCTTGGCGGGACAAAGAAAGAGGTACGAGACGCGCTGATCGCTCGGCGTATATGGCAAATCGCCTGAACAGATAGGCAGTCAAAACGCTCCCCTCCGACGAATGCCAGCTGGCTTGGCGGGACTATAGCTGGGCTGCAAAATATATGTGCAAGTATTAGTGCAGTGCAAAATAGGTGATCATGACTACACTCAGCTCAAAGCACTCACTGTAGGTCGACAAAACGGGACGAAGACATACCTCTCCTCACTAGTACGACCACTACCAGTCCTTCGACAAGAGCTAGCCGCCAACCAGCGGCCGGCCTCCAAAAACACCTCGGAGAGCACCTGCAGGCCCTGTGCCATTCTGCCTATGATAGCAAAGACCCAGCTTACGCCGACGGAAGAGGACAACACTTGACAGGTGTCCCGGTTGGCCATCGACAGAGCAGTGACGCACATCAGTGCGAAGACGACCCAAGGGCTCGACGGCATCTCGGCAGGCCTCATGAAGTCTTTCGGCGACACAGCTTGAGAACACCCCGCTGTCATTTTCGCTGGAATTTTGGCAGGTGAAGCGGTTCCTGCGGATTGGCTGTGCGGCAATTGCTGTCGCCAGGTAATAGCACTTCCCTTGATCTTGTCCGCCGACGCACGTCCTCCGAAATGCAGCGCATGATGTTCTCGTTTCCGCTGTGCAGCCCGTTGATGACCACGAGATACACCACACAAACCACGACGGGAAACTCTGATATGTCGCCGAATTGCCATATATGTTCGCTACGTGGGCGTACGCAATCTAGTTTAGTGTATACTGAATCGCTTACAAGCACACTTAGCGCCACCCGATCAGATCTAATGATTAATCATGATTAATTAATGATTAATAATAGCTAAATCAGATCAGAATGATTACGTGGCATTTGAAATCTGGATTTCATGTTAATTTCACGACACTAGTTTGATTATTAGAAGATAAAATTGAGGTCAGATTTCAGTGTCTCTTTATTTCGCGCCGACGCCCCAACACCGATACATTGGTGTGATGTCACGGGTTTCAATGTATTTTTTGTGTATTTTGGTCACGTAGGGGGAGGGGGGGGGGAGGAGGGCTCAGTAAAACTTCACGAAACTTGTCATGCGCATTTTTTATGTCAATATGTTGTGATGTCAAAATTTATGATGTCATGGCGAGCTTGTGCGGGAACATCGAGGAGGCGTCGCCACCTCTCAATAGATTTTGCGCTTTTACTGGCTTACCAAGCCTTATGGTAACTGACTTTTTACAAGCGAAGCTTGTTTATGTCTAGCCTGAACGTCTGTGTCTTTTGGCAGAAACTATCATCATCAGCAACGGCTCGAGCGTCGTCGTCCTCTTCCACAGCTAGCACGTTGGCGCCATTCGGCGCAACCACGCAATCGCGCTCGTGCCATTGCTCCCGCGTTCGTCGTCGTCGTCTTCTTCCAGAGCTAGCTCCGTTGCCGCTCATCATTCCAGTGAAGAATTTCACTTATCTTCTGTCGTCGTAATGGGGAATCGGCGTTTACGCGGTATGAACCATTGCTTAAGGGGGTATGAGCCATTCATTGTCTTACCTGATGGACAGATTTAATTTTGAAGCAATTTTATTTTGAAGAATCGCAAGCGGCAATGGCAAGCGGATGCTGCTAAGTACGCCGCCGAGCAAACTCGAGACATTGAACGCAAGTGTTTGTGGTTCGGCAACAACTTGTCCCTCATCAGTGTGATCCGCTCTGACGAACAGCGACACAATGATTTAGAAGTGTTGAATGAACATTACGCTACTAGTGGAGACGACCTTGGTGAATTTAGAGTTTGCGGTATACGTGTAGGGAATATTTATTCACGGGAAAACTGCCTGCGTTCAGCACTGTGAACGGATACGTATACCCTTCATTTGTTGTTATCATCCATCTTCATGGAGTGGAAGGGCCGATGATTTTTTGGCATTGCGAAACGGTAACTTACCAATACAGGTGCAATAATTTGACATAATATGAAGCTATTTGTGCACGACATTCGGTTGCTAGCACTTGGAACGCGCGAAAGTCGATGGAGAAAAAGAAGCGTAGTTATTTGAGTAAAAGAAAGAAACCAGCAGATCACACCAGGAATTCATTTCCGCATCTTTTAGGGCCAGCGCAGGTAGCCACGACAGGTTCGGGTGTGTGGCCGATGAAGCCCATGCCGCCTCACTCCATCAGGAGCCAAACTGAAAAGACGTAACGTTCGATGTGCTTGCAGCCAGCGCCCGTTAGCCATCATCGAAGACAGACGTGTGTATTGCATGCGTGGTGGAACTCGTTTAGCGGCAACAAGATGTATGGGCACTCGCTGTGTCCGGTTGCCTAACGTCGCCCCCTCCACCCCTCCTTTCTTTCTACCGTGAACGTGTAACCGGATTCAATCTGGGTCAGAGCAGAGAGGCGGCGTGCAAGAAGGCTGTCGTTGTGTCAAAGGGAGCGTACGGCTGCTACTACATCGTCCGGGGGTGTAGCTCAGATGGTAGAGCGCTCGCTTAGCATGCGAGAGGTACTGGGATCGATACCCAGCACCTCCAAGATCTTTTTTTTTCTTTTTCACATGCCTTTCAGGATTCTGAATTTTGTTTTTTGGCTTTTCCCGAATTCTTGTACGTTGCAGTGAAGGCGGGATCGAAACCACGAGGGTGAAGAGATAAGTCCTGAAACAAATTTAACCACTCAGAAAAAAAAAACAGATAACGGTTCTCGTTTCCCGTTGCCCAACGCATTCGCATGCGACCTACCAGGCCATGCGTGTTGTATGCTGGTAAACTATAGTGACACCGAGGCCATGATCCTTCGGCAGCGTCGGGTCAGAGGGTCGCACAGTTCTCGCTTCTTCGACATTGAACATGAACTTGATGCGGCTATTCTAAAGTGCACTGACGGAACTGTTCCACAGGGTCTGACACCTGTTCCACACGCTCCTATATACCCCCTTAATTCTGCGGGTTCTTCCCATACTTGGCGTTGTCCATTTCTGAGAGAGTTAGTCAAGTGCATCCATTTTCTTAAGGAGTGCAAAGAAAAAAAAAAGAGACACTCTATTAGTTACTTAGAATATGCCAAGTATAACTGTTCATTACCTTGCTAACACCTCTCCTATGTCATAGATTCCGGCCTGGACTCCCTTATCTAGGAGATGTGAGACAGAACTAGGCCCGGATGCCAGTAATTGATTTCGAAAATCAGGATGATTTCACTACCACTACCACCTGGATATTAGTAACCCGCAGCTAATAACGGCAAGATTCGTCGCAATTACTAAGGTCGGCTGGCTTGTAGCATAATGAAAGATCGACTGCTCGATCCCTAGTGTACGAAGTGTTTGTGTGCAGTGAACATTTCCGTAACGCAACACGCTTGAAAACGGAATACATGACGAACATCATCGCAGTACGTCACCGTTGTTCCTCGCAGCAACACATAAGAGGTACTGCATATGGCTATAGAACCAGCGCTAGGCGACGTCTCTGCACATGTAACTTAATAGTTGTCTTCGTTCAGATGAAATCTAACAAGTACGATAGCTAACGTGTGCAAGCTTATATTAAACTGGTCCAAGGTTGTCCCAGAAGAAGAGGGTGGAGGTCACGAGGTTTGCTCCTGCGAACGTGATGTGTGGCTTTCCCTTATAACCTTTTTTGTTTCGCGCGCCAGAGGGCGGATCTTCGCGCAACTCTGCTCCCGTAGGGAGCAAATACGGTAACTCTCAGTTCTGTAAGGAGCCAGTGCCACATGCCGGAATTTAGGCACACTTTCTTGCGACCAGTTTCTGCAACTGAAACCAGATGGCGGCACAAGTATAATTTGCCTAGGGAGCCTACATGCAACGCTGTTTTTTAAATGCGAAGCATTTCTTGACGATCATTTGCCACTTTGACAGTATCTAGCCGCCTGCGTCTTGGTGCTCTCATGGTCGTATCAGGGTCCTTCAATACGAGAAAAGTATTGAAGGACCCTGGTCGTATCGTTAACTTGGTATTCACCAAAATTGTCATTGTATGAGAAGAGTGTATGACGAACATAAATGATAGGTCATGACATGCATTACATGACATGCGTGTCATGTAGGTCATGAAACAGCCGCCTAAAATAGCAATGACCCAGCGAAAAAAACATTAACACCTAAAAACCACTGAAATGGGTTCGGACGTGGATCCCAAGGAAGGGAAACACTAAATGATGATGGTAGAAGTCATAGACATGAGCATGACTCAGCAAAAATGACAATGACTCGGCAAAAAAGATTCAGTCACAAACCACCGAAACAGGTTCTGACGTGGGTAGTACGTAAGTGAAGGAACCAATAAAGGTTTATGGTAGAAGTGATAGTCATGAGCATGACTCAGCAAAAATGACAATGACTCAGCAATAAAATAACACTAAAAATCACCGAGATGAGTTCTGACGTGCTTACTAAATGAAGGAAACACTAAAGGGTGATGGTAGAAGTCATAGTCATTAGCATGACTCAGTAGAAATGACAATGACTGAGCGAAAAAAAATTAAACTCAAAAACCACTGAAATGGGTTCTGACGTGGGTACTAAAGGATGGTGGTAGAAGCTAGAGTCATGACCATGACTCAGCAAACATGACAATAACTCAGCGAAAAAAGATTAATACTCAAAAACCAATGGAATAGGTTCGGATGTGGTAGTAAGTGAAGGAAAAGGCTAAAGGTCAATGCTCGCAGTCATACTCATGCGTATGACTAAGGCTTTCGCCTTAAGGTCTCTTAGGCGTAGCTAAAGGGACTCCTCAGGACTCATGACATGAATGTCATGACATGCGTGTCATGTAGGTCATGAAACAGCCGCCTAAGTCTTGGTGCTCTCGAGGTCGTTTCGTTAACATGGTAGGCTCCCTGCACACTGCTTCGCATAACATCGATTCCCACAGGGCGTGGGATGTGCCGGCTTTTAGGGGCGAAGCTCCTTAGGGTGTGGGTCTGTCCCTCCTCTGTAGTATTAGTCGTCGTAGTAGGTAGCCACGTCTACTTTTATGAGAAAAAAAAATTCCGAGAGTTGTGGCCGTAGCGGAATCGAACCAGGGACCCCTCGCTTCTGAACGCGTGGCGCTAACCACTACGCCACGAAGCGCACGTGGACAGACGTACCTAGATGGCAATAAATACCCAACATTAGCGAAAGACTGCGCGTTTCTAACGCGTTTGTGCTAGCGCGTTACGGCCCGTGCAAGAAGCTGGTGTAAGACGCCGTGGCCTCTCCGCCTTACCCCCGTATTCATAAACGCTGATGGCGTCGGCAAACGCGGTGCACGTTCCGGCATGTGTAAACGGCTGCGTAAGACGCTGTGGCCTCTTCCCCTTAAAGTACTGCACGTTTCTAACGCGTTTGTGCTAGCGTCCCCTTAAGCGGGAGATGGTGCAATTATAATGAAGGGCGCTGTTATAAAATAGGAATGACGTCACATATGGCGCGTGTCATTGGTGGAAGTCAATCGTTCGATTTAGTGCGGCGAGACTGGGCGAATTACACGGAAGATTCACGGTTTACCGATGATTCCCTCCGGAGCTTCACCCACTCATCATCATTCACCCCGTGGATATGGGTGTTTTTTTTTTCTTCTAAATTCGCCTTTTCACACAGCCACGAGCGGCCAACATACTTCATCGCACCGGGGGTGCGTTTTCCCACACACTGTTCCCCCACCTTCACCCACTTTTAAAGCGAAGTTCACAAGTTTCAGCGGCGGTGGTGGCGGTGGTGGTGTGCTGAAAAGTGGGCCGATCCTGGCGATAGTGCAGAAAGGGTCCCAGCTCAATGGCAATACCAGGGACAAAGAGAGAGAGAGAGAGAGAAGGAGATAGAGAGAAAGAAAGAAAGAGAGAAAGAAAGAAAGAAGGAAGGAAGGAGAGAATGAAAGAGAGAAAAACGAAAAAGATGAAGAGAGAACTAGAGAAAGAGAGAGAGGAAGAAAGAGAGAGAAGGAGATAGAGAGAAAGAAAGAAAGAAGGAAGGAAGGAGAGAATGAGAGAGAAAAACGAAAAAGATGAAGAGAGAACTAGAGAAAGAGAGAGAGAAAGAGAGAGAGGAAGAAAGAAAGCCAGCCCTTCGCCTGTCGAGAAAATGGGGGTAATCAAAGGTTGTCGTGTGTGTACTTGACCTACTAATTTCCCTTCCCTTTCCTACTACTTTTCGTTCCCTTTCGTGGTACTTTTCGTTACCATTTCCTTCTACTTTTGTTTACCTTTCGTGCAACTTTCCCTTCCGTTGCGTTGTACGTTTCCTCTCCTCGATGTATACATTTAATAAACGCTTATGTTTTATTACCGTGACATGTGAACTTTACGTTACCCTGACGAAGGTCAGGTACACACACGACAAGCTTCGTTTACCCCCCAATTTCTCGACAGGGGAAGGGCTGGTGAATTTTTTATAGTTCGCACGAGTGGCAAAAATAAATTTTCTCATATTTCCTTTAATTCTTCATTTCATTTATCAGGCAATATATAGGGTGTCCCAGCTAATGTTAATCAAACTGTTTGGCAAAAACAAAAATGTTTAAAAACCACTGCAAATTGCGGTGAAGCCAGGTTCACTGCAATACAGCGTGTTATGCAGGTCAAGCATACTCAAAGTACTGCGGTGAAGCATACCAAGAGTGGAAAGGGGCCACTGCGTTGCGAAACAGAGCATGTGTTCCTTAAATAACGGTGAGCCGTCATTTTATCTTCATGTCGTATGTAGGAAGCTTTTTTTTTCTTTTTTTGTTACGCAGAACAGAGCTGGACATACGTGATTAGCCTACAAAGTTTATACGAGACACTTTGTGGGTACCTTGATGTATCCTTTGTGTATATGTCCCTCAAATATGTTTGGCAAGACGGCAGCACCCAGCCAGCAACCGCGGTCAGGAAGGTCAGGGAGCGTTCACAAAGAAAGCTCGGCTGTAATGAAAATCGCCATTATGTAACGTTTTTTGGACCTTTTCTCAACTGCAGAACGCGCTTAGCAAAGGTGGTGCGTGTGCTTGAACTCTTGCAAACTAAAACATACGTGACTGTACTGACCTGGCACGTCACGTATTTATTGGCTATCGCCTGAACTATCCTCTAGTAGCTCATCCGGCAAACATGATCGCACGTTCTTGGATGCTGTGAGAGCAATAGAAGAAACGCCTGTTTATGCAATACTATTCGGACTATTGCACGTAGACTTGTTTTCAACAACACCAGCAGGTATGCGAGCACTCATGAAAAATCACACCTGGGGTGCGTGGCACTGCAAGATGGCCGTGTGGTACTGCAAGACGTCACGTGCAAGCTATGGCGATTGCAAGTTACCCTCCTCCTTAGCCACGCTTTTCTCCTTGAACTCGTTCGCCGAGCGATTGATGCTAAGCTCCGCCTTCACTGGTTCTGCGTCATGATGCGACGTCGTGTCGTCTTCTCTCATGTCTTAGAGCCAGCACGCGAAGCCTCTCCAACCTCTCCGCTAGCCGCCTGGCCGTCGATCCCCAGCGAGAGCTATCCAAGCAGCGGGCATAGAGAAAGGAATTTCTTTCTCTATGCAGCGCGTGTTACGGATGGATGGATGGATGCTATGAGCGTCTCCTCGAAACGGGGTGGTGGGTTGCGCCACCATTTTTTATTTTGCTTTATGTCTTACCTATCTTCTTCTTTTCTAAACAGACAAAAAATTCCCAGCATCTAGCTTTCTGAACCCCTGCTGGAAATTTTGTTTTTGTACACTTCCGTCGTTTGGGATCTCCCTACTTTTTTGCCACCGAACTTCCAATCGCCTTTTGCTAATCCCTATCGCGGCCATATTTACTTTCCTGCTGCTATTCCTGAACCCAAGGGCTCCAAGGAGGCCAGCGTAGCCCCAGTGAAACCACAGCTCGGTAGGTATATATCTTCACATTCTAATAAAACATGTTCTATATAGTTTCCCTAGCTTTACCGCAGCAAGCACATGCTTCTTCTTCCTTAGTGCACCACGCCTTATAAGTAGGTGATTTAAGGAATCCTGATCCCGTTTCGAAAAGTGAAACGCTTCCCTTTGAGTTATCACAAATTGTGTCTTGCCTGACTTCGTTTTTACCTTTTAGGTAGTTACTCATAACCGGCTTCTGTTCCACTGTAGCCATTCAGGAGATTGTCTCCACCTCTCTGATTTTGCGTTTAACGTTAAATTTTGCCAAGTTGTTGATTATACCGGTTGCATACTTGGCCGGTAAGCTTGCTAGTTCTTTCCCTCCACTGTGAGTCACTATTTTACCTGTGCAAATACTGGGACACTCTCGCAACCTATTTGCGAGCGTTCTGTCGCAGCGCCGAGCGTGTCCGGTATTCCGGTATACGCAGGCGAGCTGGGCGTTTTGACGGATGGGCGGAGGCGTAAACGTGAGCGACCTGCATGGTGCAGCCACCTGGTGGCGCAGAGATCAACCAGTCAAACACAACTAATATGGCTGTAACCATGTGTGAAACATTATAAACATTTAAAACGACAACGTGTTCAAGATTACGCTTCTGTGGAAAATTTACACCAGCAGCAACGTAGAATACACTTGGGGACTGCTATGTTATAGCTGTGTGTTTGTCTGGGCCGGTATTTTGTAGCGATGCCTTTCATGTAATAATGCCTTTTCGCGCTTATCGCCCTTTGTTAGTGGTCGGCGCGACGGTCCGCTCGAGATAATGAAGTTAGCAGCTTTGCTGCAACCGTATAGCGGCTTTGCCGCAAAATGTGTATATTTACGGCGGTGCACCTTTTACAGTTATATAGTGCAATGCGGTTAATTTTTGACTATGTTGGCGCTAACTCAGTCAATACCGTTAGTTTTAATTACTCTACGACAAATTTTAATTTTTTTTCTTATTGAAACCTGTACTTTGATACCGTTTTCGACTCGCAACGACGCTCTGGAGGTGTGAAAAGGCTTTTTTTTTGTGGAAGGGGTTACAAGATACTCAGATCCAAGATACGCCAAACCTGTGTCAATCAGCTAAGACCTTGTCTTCAAAAAAAAAAGAAACATAAATATATATTTATAACGACTGTAACGCGAAGTAATGCCGCAGCGAAACAGGAAACAATGCGTAGAAACGCGTCTCCACAGGGCGCTTTATTCATCGTTACTGCGAACTGCTGTGGCAAAATAAAGTGAAAGAACAAGTGCACGCAAAATTTACTCGTTGTCACTTCTGACGTCACTGTCAACGAGAATGGCGTTGTCCTCCGTGCCTGCAAGGTTATTCGGCAGGCAGCACTTCAGAAGGGCTCGCGACACACTCGATCAAGGCAAAGCCGCGCTTGAGTGTTAGGGTTCGAAGCTTCTGGACCATGTCATCTATTTTCATCTTGTGTCATTTTGGAGTACAACTCTTTTTTCAGCGAATCTCAGCACGGCTTTCGTAAGTACTATTCCTGCAATACTCACCTTTTATCGTTTACCAATTACATAGCACCAGTTTTAGACAACGGCTCAGTTATTGACGGCGTTTTATTGCGATAGCAATTATATGGACACTCAAAAGCAGATTTCTGCCATCGGCGTCGCCGTCGCCGTCGCCGTCGCCGTGAGGTTCCGTATGACTCATTTGGAGAAGATATCGTCGCCGCGCGCCGAACGCTGTATGTGCGAGTGAAAGGGCGCGAGGGGCGCGTCTTTCACGAGGAGTGAACGCACGGCGGAGAACAAACGCGCGTTCTGCGCCGTGCTCGCTTAAGGGCTGCAGAAGTAGGCGTCTCTGTTCTCCTTTACAATCACCATATATGTAGAGCAAACGCGCCTTCTTCCGACGCGCGAGAGGCCGTGGGGGAGGGAAGGGAGGCGACGTTTAGCTGCGGCACGCAGTGCCTATTTATATCAGAGGCTCCGGCAACAGTCACCAACGCCGCACGCATTTTGAGCGAACGCGGGCAAAACGCCGATGGCGTCGACAACAGTTCTGCGTGTTGCCGATGCTGCTGCATGTCCAAGTTTATACAGCTGATAAAGCTAATATCATTACTCCGTATAGCTCTCTACAAGTTTGCTATCGCAATTGATGCTTCGCCTTTCAGGTGAAACTGCGACAACTTTTTTCTTGACTTTGCCAAAGCGTTTGATAAGGTAAACCACCAATTACTTCTTTACAAAGTGAGCATTCTAGATATTGGCCCTAATATATAAAAATGGATTGAGTGCTTTTTGACTAATGGCACACAGTACGTAACCACCAACGACTGTGACTCGAATTCTTGCAAAGTAACATCTGGCGTTCCGCAAGAGTCCGTTTTGGGCCCGCTGCTTTTATTGCGATAGCAATTATATGGACACTTCACCCGGATTTCTGCCGTCGGCGTCGCCGTTGCCGTCGCCGTCGCCGTCACCGTCGCCGTGAGGTTCCGTATAGATAAACTGCCCGAGCGGAAGGGTGCGGGACGCGCGCTATCACGGAGAGCGAACGCACTCAATCTCCCACGCGCAAGCAAGGAAGCGGAAAGCCAGCGCCGGCGGGAGCGGGGGGGGGGGGGGGGCACTTCTACTCTGCCAACAACCGCGCTCGTCGCTCGACCGCACCGTCTCTTATCTCCACACGGCTCTGACCTTTATGCACTGTGCATTCGCTGCTCAGTTTCTGTTGAAGCGATAGACCGCACGTACCTTCGCCCGCTGCAGCGTAGGGGCTTGCTGCCAGCGTTTTGACAGTCGTTGTCTGCAGTCATTCAGTATGATCTATTCATGCTTGTTTGTGCGCGCTGACACCACGCTTGTTCATTCAGTTAGTAATAGTCGGGCCACATTTTCCAACGCACGCTACACATGTAATGCTGCCCGGATCGGCAGTGCAGCGCTACAGGTGTGTCCCTTCGCACGCGCTGCCCACGGGAAGCGCTTCTCATCAACACCACCGTTTCACACGCGCCTTCTCGTGATCATCGAGTCTCTCTTCATGTCGGCCTACTTACGCCGCAGCACACCTGCTTACTTAATCAGCTCATGTTTACTACAATTCGTATTGCTATCAAAGCCGCTCACCTTACTTCGTATGACATTGCTGTGTTGCTATCGCATTCATTGCTTCGCCCTTAGGGCGAAACTGTGACATTTTTTTCGAATATTTCGTAACAGTTACGTCTAATATAAGGTTATTTGCTAACGACTCTGTTGTTTACCGTGAAATAACTAACGAATCTAACACTCTGTCCTCCAGTCTGACTTGGACCATATGTCTAATAGTGTAGCAAATGGTTTATGGCTCTCAATACTAAAAAATGCAATAGCATGACATTCTCTCGCCGTTCTAATCCCTCTGAATTCCTTGCTTATGAAATGGCACATTATTAGAGCACTTAACCTCCTATAAGTATCTTGGTGTGCACATAACGGATGAGCTCTCATGGCAAACTCACGCTAATCATATCATTAACAGTGCTAACCGTGCACTAGGATACCTACGCCGCAATATACATAGGTTGCATGGACGTCATCGCGGACGCCATATTGAGGTACCAGCAGGTCGAGAAGGGGCGTAAGCAAGGAACATGACAGCATGACAGCAACAAAAAGCGCGTCTTGCGTCGAACGTCAGAGCGATAACAATGATAAACCGGTGAAAAACAATCGCCGTGAAAAAGCAAAACAGTTTGCGCGTGATAATACGTTGCGCTGACGTCATCGTAGTCGCCATCTTAGGGTACCAGCGTGGTGAGATATGGCTGCGTGACGTCACATGAATACTATGTATTGCTGAAGCAGCGAGCCATTTAAAATTATTACTATATCAAACGACCTAGGTCGGTATTTTGTAGCGATGCCTTTCCGGTAATAATGCCTTTTCGCGCTTATCATGCTTTGTCAGTGGTCAGAGCGACGGTCCACTCGCGTTATCAACGGGATCAGCCGGCCGTGAGCGGTGGATGATAAGACTAGTATAGAATAAGTCATAAGGCATCGCTACAAAATCGCGGCCCTAAACTCGTGTATGCATCTGCTATCTGGGATCCAGGCTTACGTAACCTTGCTGATGTAATAGAGTCTGTTCAGAATCGCTCAGCTCGCTTTATCGTATCAAACTACTACCGTACTGCCAGTGTTTCACTGATGAAATCTAGGCCGGTATTTTGTAGCGATGCCTTTCCGGTAATAATGCCTTTTCGCGCTTATCGCGCTTTGTCAGTGGTCAGAGCGACGGTCCGCTCGCGTTATCAACGGGATCAGCCGGCCGTGAGCGGTGGATGATAAGACTAGTATAGAACAAGTCATAAGGCATCGCTACAAAATCGCGGCCCTAATCTTGGCCTTCCAAACTTGCTCCACGCCTTTGTCTCTTTCATAATTTTTTTCTTGAACCAGTCACTGATACACGAACTTTTATCTCAACCATCGTATTGTCACGTAGTGGTGGCGGTGAAGAAAACAGTCGCAAAACTGTGAATGACGAAACGGACTTTTTATTGGGCGAACTTGTGCCCACAAAAGCAAGTTGCACTCTAAGCACAAGGATAGCGGCGAACACAGTCGGCTATCGTCGAAATCTGATCAGCGGCGAAACGCGTCGGCTTTTATGCAGGAGTCATCGAAGGTTCTAGAGTAATCTCTGGTGCCCGCGTGTCTTCCAGAACGTACTAGACAGTGCGCGTGGCTCATACAATCAGGTTACATAAGCGTCGCTGACAATTAACAGACAACGAATAGAAGCATCGATAACGTTCGAGAAACTTCCGATACATACAGGCGCGTCCTGCGCCGAGCGATAACGTTTTACATTTGTTAGCCGGTGAAGAGCGGTCACCGGTGACCGCAGCGTTGTCCGAACAACCCAATCAAACACTCTCCGCGTTTATAGGAGGTCACCTTTGTTCGCTTTCAACACCAATAACATTGCCTACACTCAGCGGTTTTTCTTATATAATTGGCTGACAAGAGGCGAGGAGCACGTTCTAGTGGAGAAGGTTTCGATGGGGCCGAGCCAGCACAGTGAAAATATATAACTACATGAAGAGGGTGGTGTTGGCTTCTCCGATTGGTCCGCTTCGCGTTACTTAGCTTGCGGTGGCTGGTCGAAAATCACGGCGGCGTGCAACGGAAGGATAAGAATGCCGCTAAAACGGATCCTCAGCAAGGAAGAGTTGACAGAGCGATGCCGTATACGTGCCGAAAGGGCTCGATAACGTTTTAATGCCTCGCAAAAAGGTTTATCATGCGTAAATAAATACATGATCACTGGCAGGTGCGAGTAGTGAGGACCTGAGAGATCGGCGGGCAGCCATCTTCTATTCCTTTCGAACGGGGCAGTCTCTGGCTATTCAGAAAAATTTTCAATTTTGTTTGGCATATTAATGGATTTTTTTCGCGTACACGTCACTTTGACGCAGTGAGCTTTCGCGGTTTTGGGAGGTCATGTGACAGACAGACAGTGAGAAGGCGTCGAATCAGGAATAATTATTTTCCTATTGTGCGGTTTAATCATGCATAATCAGTGTGTACACGTTATATCAGATGGGGAGCTATCGCGGTTTTCGTGACGTCGCGTGACAGACAGGCAAAGTTGGGAGTGGCCCGAAAATGTTTTGACCAATCGTGGTGGGCTGATTGCAGAATTGGAAAAGAAATGTTTATAATAGCACTACGTTATAGCGCCCCAGAATTCGCTTAAAGCAAGACGCTGTACCTTTCTCACTGATACCTATCCCACTACGTGAAGTCGTGGCTTCCGCTCCATATTTGTTGCCTGTGAACATACAGGATATCAAGAAAGTCCCAAGCTGTGATGGAGAATGCAGCACGCTGATGTCGTTCTGCCAGCACGGCTGGCCAAACAAGTCAAAGGTGCCTTCTCACGTACCAAAGTATGTATCAGTGAAGGATGAGGTTCCCGTTTGTGATTGCCTTCTTCTCAAGGGCAGTCGCCTCATTATCCATTCGTCACTGTGGCTAGCAGTCTTGACGCTTCTGCACGAAGGACGTCAAGGCTTAAGTCGCACAAAGGCTCTCGCTCGTGAATCTGTATGCTGGCCGGGCATAGCGGCTGATATCAGCTCTCTCGTCGCCAGTTGTGAAAAATGCGCCCATACGCGAGCGAATCCAGCGGAACCGCTCCTCCCTGCCAACCTCCCTGGGAACATCGTCCCTGGAAACATCTGGGCCTGGACTTGTTTCACCTTAAAGGCCAAACCTTCTTAATGGCAGTAGACTATTATTCCCGGTTCCCGGAAGTGGTGACACTAAAAAGCACAACAGCTCAAGTGGTGCTCAAGTGTGTTCAAGAGCCTGTTTACACGACACGGCATACCGCAACAGGTAAGGTGCAACAATGGTCCACCCTTCTCTTCCCGCGAATTCGCCGCATTTGCTGCCTCCTACGGCTTCGACCACATCACAAGTAGCCCCTATTATCCTCAGTCTAATGGGGAGGCGGAAAGGATGATCCACACTGTGAAAGACCTCCTCCGTAAGGCGAAAGAGCCTCACATGGCCCTCCTCAGCTTTAGGGACACACCCGGGGTGAGTAGCTTTAGCCCTGCTCAACTTCTCATGGGAAGAAGATTGAGAACTCGAGTCCCAAAGACGGACGAGCAACTTCGTCCACACTTGCCAGTGAGGGAGGAGGTAGCAGTCAGAGATGAACCTTACAAAAAGAAAAAAAAGAAAAAAAGACTGCTCAGGACCTCAACCGACATCATCGGGCCAGAGATCTACCGTCACTGCAATCGGGCGAAGAGGTTTGGATTCGGCCAGATCAGGTTCGCGCCACAGTTTTGAGCCGTGCTCAGCGTCCAAGATCATTTGTAGTCGAAACAGAGCACGGAACAGTTCTGCAGCGAAATCGCAGACATCTAGTTACCTTCGTGCGAATGTCATCAAGGACCCCATTGACTCAACCTCGCTGCCCAATACAAGTTGCAGCAACACCTGAGCGACCCCCTCCGACGGCAGCACCTGCTCCTTCACGTGATGCTGGCGATAGTGTTGTGCGCACCCGTAGAGGCCGTCGTGTAGTTCCACCCGACCGCTTGAACTTGTGACTTCAGGGGGAAGATGTAGTGGCCGCCACATATCAGATGACCAGTGGTGCCCTCTGGGCATGAGCAAGGTCGCGCGTGCTAAATAAAGCACTTGGCGTTTGGTTCTGAACAAGTATGGTTGTCGTCTAGCATGCTCCGCTCCGTCGTGGCGTGCCAGGACGGCCTGACAGGAACGCCACGCGACACCGGCGATAGTGGTTACGGTCACCAGCGGCGGCGCCGGCCGGACACCATCGCGAACCGAAACGGCTATTGAAATGAGCCTATAACAGCTTACGCTGTAAAATGACAATGACTCAGCGAAAACAGACGAAGACTCAGAAACCACTGAAATGGCTTCTGACGTGGGTACTAAGTGAAGGAAACACTAAAGGATAACAGTAGCAGTCATAGTCATGAGCACGACTCAGCAAAAAAGACGATGACTCAGAAAAAAGACTGACACTCAAAAACTACTGAAATGGGTTCGGACGTGAGTACTAAGTGAATGAAACACTAAAGGATGGCGGTAAAAGCCAGAGCCATGACCATATGACTCAGAAAAAATGACAATAACTCAGCGAAAAAAGATTAACACTCAAAAACCAATGGAATGGGTTCGGATGTGGTAACAAGTGAAGGAAAAGGCTAAAGGTCTATGGTTGAAGTCATAGTCATGAACATGGCTAAGGCCATGGCCTTAAGGTCTCCTAGGTGTTGCTATAAAGCGACTCCTGCGGACTCATGACGTTAATGTCATGACATGCGTGTCATGTAGGTCATGAAAAAGCCGCCTAGGTCTTGGTGCTCTCATGGTAATTTCGTTAACTTGGTAGGCTCCCCGCACACTGCTTCGCATAACATCGACTCCCACAGGGTGTTGGATAATCCAGAGTTCGACGGAAATCCGTCTGGCGAGGAATGAGCATAGCGAAATAAAACGAACACTCGCCAAGGAAATACATGTATTGAAAAATAAAACTTGACGTTTCGAGTCCCGTACTGGGACCCTTGATCACCAAGAAGTGTAAACGCCGCTCATGTTTACTACAATTCATATTGCTACCAAAGCCGCTCACCTTACTTCGTATGACATTGCTGTGTTGCTATCGCATTCATTGCTTCGCCCTTAGGGCGAAACTGTGACATTTTTTTAATGAGTACGACGTTTGGGTTGCGCATGTCCCGTCAAGCAGGTTACGTAGTCAAATGATACGCGTAAAAGACCCCTTGGAACGATCGAGGTACCCCGGTGTTGTGTATAAAATACCGTGCAGAGAGTGTGACGCAACCTATGTCGGTGAGACCGGTAATTTCAAAAAACGCATAAACAGCATCAGTACGATGTCTACAAGGGCAACTCATCTTCAAACGCGTTATCAGAACACCTCGAAAACACAGGTCACTGCATAGACTGAGAATCGGCATCCATAATCGCCACAGAGAAGAAACTGCCTGCAAGACTAATGCTTGAACCGCTGCATATTCAGACGACGCAACATGCGATAAACAGGACACGTGCGAATCTGCCAGAAATCTACACACGCGCACTACACCATCTATCCCATATTTAAACAAGAGACACCGTGTTTGATTTCGTTGTGATCAAGGGTCCCGTACGGGACTCGAAACGTCAAGTTTTATTTTTCAATACATGTATTTCCTTGGCGAGTGTTCGTTTTATTTCACTAGGGTGTTGGATTTGCCGGCTTTTTATGATATAACAGCTTTAGAGTAGACGGAGTGAAAGCAAACATTTTGGCGCAAGTGACCAAATATCCTATTATCGATTGTTAATTACGCAATCAGTATGAGCATTCCAAGTGAGATTACTTGTTATGTGAACGCCAAAGTACTTGTTAGAGTTCGCAGATTCAAGAGCACCATTATTTAGGTAATATGTAGGTAAAGTTCGAGTTGTACGAGATACCATAACACTTCACATTTATTAGCATTAAGCTCCATTAACCATTTGTTACACAAATTATCTGCTATGTTAAGATCGGCCTGTAACAATTTTATGTCATCATAGTTATTCATTTCACGAAAATGTTACACAATCATCAGCAAACCGGTGAACATTATAGGAGATTGTAGAACGAAAGTCGTTAATGTATACGAGGGAACCAGCCGTGGTTGCTCAGTGGCTATGTTGTTGGGCTTCTGAGCAGGAAGTCGTAGGATCGAATCCCGGCCACGGCGGCCGCATTTCGATGGGGGCGAAATGCGAAAACACCCGTGTACTTAGATTTAGGTGCACGTTAAAGAACCCCATGTGGTCCAAATTTCCCGAATCCCCCACTACGGCGTGCCTCATAATCAGATCGTGGTTATGGCACGTAAAACCCCATAATTTTTATTTCGATAGCAATTATATGGACACTTCAACCGGATTTCTGCCGTCGGCGTCGCCGTCGCCGTGAGGTTCCCTATAGATAAAATCTTCGCCGCGCGCCGTATGCCCGAGCGGAAGCGTGCGGGGACGCGCGCTGTCACGGAGAGCGAACGCACTCAATCTCCCACGCGCAAGCAAGGAAGCGGGAAGCCAGCGCCGGAAGGGAGCGGGGGGGGGGGGGGGGGGGCGCTTTCTACTCTGCCAACAACCGCGCTCGTCGCTCCGCCCGCACCGTCTCTTATCTCCCCACGGCTCTGACCTTTATGCGCCGTGCATTCGCCGCTCAGTTTCGTTGAAGCGATAGACCGCACGTACCTTCGCCGCTGCGGCGTTTGCGCTTGCTGCCAGCGTTTTGACAGTCGTTGTCTGCAGTCATTCTGTGTGACCTATTCATGTTTGTTTGTGCGCGCTCACACCACGCTTGTTCATTCAGTTAGCAATAGTCGGGCCACATTTTCTAACGCACGCTACACATGCAATGCTGCCCGGATCGGCAGTGCAGCGCTACAGGTGTGTCCCTTCGCACGCGCTGCCCACGGGAAGCGCTTCTCATCAACACCACCGTTTCACACGCGCCTTCTCGGGGTCATCGAGTCTCTCTTCATGTCGGTCTACTTACGCCGCAGCACACCTGCTTACTTAATCAGCTCATGTTTACTACAATTCATATTGCTACCAAAGCCGCTCACCTTACTTCGTATGACATTGCTGTGTTGCTATCGCATTCATTGCTTCGCCCTTAGGGCGAAACTGTGACATTTTTTTATACGAGGAAAAAAAAAAACCTAGGGGACCCAGTACTGAACCCTGTGGTACACCAGAGCGCGCATTATAAAAAGGAGGGTTATAACCATTAGTGGTGACAAATTGTGAGATCATCATCATCATCAGCTTATATTTATGTCCACTGCAGGACGAAGGCCTCTCCCTGCGATCTCCAATTACCCCTGTCTTGCGCTAGCGTTTTCCAACTTGCGCCTGCAAATTTCCTAACTTCATCATCCCATCTAGTTTTCTGCCGATCTCGACTGCGCTTCCCTTCTCTTGGTATCCATTCTGTAACCCTAATGGTCCACCGGTTATCCATCCTACGCATTACATGGCCTGCCCAGCTCCATTTCTTCCGCTTAATGTCAACTAGAATATCGTCTATCCCCGTTTGTTCTCTGATCCACACCGCTCTCTTCCTGTCTCTCAACGTTACTCCTAAGATTTTTCGTTCCATTGCTCTTTGTGCGGTCCTTAACTTGTTCTCGAGCTTCTTTGTTAACCTCCAAGTTTCTGCCCCGTATGTTAGCACCGGTAGAATGCAATGATTGTACACTTTTCTTTTCAACGACAGTGGTAAGCTCCCAGTCAGGATTTGGCAATGCCGGCCGTATGCACTCCAACCCAATTTTATTCTTCTGTAAATTTCTTTCTCGTGATCAGGGCCCCTGTGAGTAATTGACCTAGATAAACGTACTCCTTTACAGACTCTAGAGGCTGACTGGCCATCCTGTGATAACACATACTCCAACAATGCAAAGCAGCTTCCCTGGCATATTCTTAACGGCTCACTCCAGGATCACTTGAATCAGCTCCACACAAACGTTATTATAGCAACGGAGGCTTCTCAATGTGAGGAAAAGGCTGTAGTTGGCATTTTTTTCATCGTCAATTGATTGGACTTTTTCGGTTCGGCTCCCAGACTTCACCCCAATATTCTGGGCGGAATCGCTAGCTGTTATGCAGCATTGCGTATCACAACCCCGGCAAAAATCACAGACTATCGTGGTGCTCCTCTCTTACCGCTTCCGGCGAATCGCATATACTAAGAACTTTACACTCACTGGTTCCAGTCATTTGTGGAGTTTACAATCAGTATCAGTACCTGGACACACAGGTATATTTTTGAACGAAGCGGCAGACAGTTTGGCCAAGGCTTCCATTGCAGGGTCTCTGTTTACCCTCCTTTCAACGACTGGTTTCATCAAATCTGGCATGTTTTGAAGGTTTTGACGCCAAAATCACTTCTAACGTCCTCCACGGAACTGCATCACTTACAGCTTGGCGCAGGAAATTTTGCAAAAGACAGACAGAGAGAAGTGACATTAACGAGACAGCGACGTCGAGTCCAACCCTAAATTTATACATGCACCGATCTGGCCTGGCAATTTCCTCTTTGTGCCAATTCTGCACAACATGAGAAACAACTGAACTTTGATTATGGACTGCCATCGTTTCTCCTGCATGAGAAAAAGGACACGGTAAATTACAATGCGACAGCTCGTCCTGACATTGAACTTTCCGGTGCTGCTGTCTTTCGGAACTTTTGTGCTTGGACACTGGCACAGGGATTTGAATGTCCCACACCTTCTTATAGAGAAATTCATTGTTGAATCTATCCGGTTTCATTGTTATTCGTATTAATGATTTCATTCGTTCCTCATTTATAGAATTATACAACATTATGTTTCTCGTTCTGTGCTCTGCTAGGATGACTGTTTACTGAATCGCGTTGGATTTTACTCGCTTTAATTTATCCATCAGATTTGTGGATTTCTAAAGTTATTCACTTAGCACACATGTAAAATCTAAGCGACTCTTGGCCAATCCCCGTGAGTAGGTATGTACCAAAGATTTTAAGGTCATCATCATCATCACTTCTAAGGCCACGGAGGAATTCAACCACGAATGCAGGATCCTCGTAGTTTCATATGCTGTATTTACTGTGGGGGCTCGCTAAAACTCTTTTTTTTCGAACTCGGAGAACGCAGTTATTCATCACAGTGGTCGAACATCCGCTTCGGAGCGTGGGTTTGTTTTTTTATTTCTTGCTTCGCTGTTCGAAACCACGTAAATTCGCAAACGTTTTTTTTCTCATTTATTTCCGCTTCCTAGGCATCGAATGTGATGCTATTACGAAGGGCCGTCATGTTACAAGGAACCAGAATGTGACAGGCATATCCCAACGCCTAGCCAATAATTGCTTAGGGGCAGTACTACCACCATCACAGATTGGCCATCTACTAGGACAGTCAGGTTCCGCTCCTTTATTGCGATAAAAATTAGATGGGCACTCGAAGCGAATTGTTGCTGCCGTTGCCGTCGACATCGCCGTGGGGCTCCACATATATTTAGGTATGTGTATGCTATATGCTTATCTATGCCGTATATATGCGGGTTATATTGCAGCACTGTTGAATAACTAATGTTGCTCGCACCAGGTCTTACGTTCTCGACTAAATTTCCCTCAATATTTTGAGAATGGCAGCCCACAAATAAATGTCACGGAACATAACATTCACCGTACATGCCTTTTATCTTAAACCTTCTCAGACTATTAATTATTGGAAGTGCAAAACAACATCAGTGTTGAAACCTGAAAGTTACGCAATTTGACTGGCGCAGCTTCTTACGGGCAGCATAATGTCACCTGTGCTATGTCATTACATTCATTGCGTGTTAGAGCTTTTAAGGGTGCCAGAAATGTTGTCGCGTCGCACGTTACTCGGACCCGCGTAAGTTAGAACACCGTCCGAGAAGCCCAAGCGTGGCGCTAAACCTTGATATCGCAGTCAGTGCTTCGCCCTTCGAATGAAACTGCCAACATTCATCGAAACACCAGTGCGATTGCCGGGTCACGCCCACAAAAATGTATGCATCGCTGTAGAGCACTTCCTCTCCTTCGTGATTCTCACACACTTCACTGTTAAAGTGAATGCTTGCCACATTGCTTCCTTGCTTGCTTGCGCCGTATACCATGGCGCCTACCCACAACGGTGGACTGGCCAAGAAGCCTTCGAATTAATGGGAGATGGGAGATAAAACGTAAAGCAAAAATTACAAAGCAGGGTAAAGTCGAAATTGCTAAAAAACCTCATAGTAGACTAACCAACTTGAGAGATCCATTCTTTTCTTTTGTTTCTGCTTCTGGTAATTATTGTGTTAAGTATCATATAAACTTCAATCGGGCCCATATTCCTGCTTTAATCGTATTATGTCCTCACTGTTATTGCTTTTACATATTTATCAATATTCTTTTATTCATTTAAAGCTAACCACTCCGACGCCTTTATGAACGCAACCTCAATGTTGCCCGCGTCCCTCTCAATGAGCAGGCTGATACTGCCATTGATATCATCATCACCACCATCACCACAAAAACAAGATGAAGAATGAGAAGAAGTAGAAGAAGAGAAGCTCCGCTCACGCGAAGTCGGACCACCTCGCTTGGCCAAGAACGCCGCTGTAGAATAGCTCTTTTAGAAGGACCCCCAACGACATGGAAGGAAGAAAGCAGGACGCTGACGAGTCCAAATCTACGAGGCACTCCAAGAAGCCGAAGTCCTCGACGAAACAGGGGCACAAAGGACATGGGAGTAGAGAACATTCGACCGTGGCCAAGGAAGCGCCCAGGAAGAAAAAGAAGGCAACCGCGTCCAAGCGTCCCGAAAGCGAAGTCCTCTCTTTCGCAACGGGTGGCCTGTCAGCCATCGACGCACACCCGCCGGAAACGACCGAACGCTCCGGGGTAGGGCCCGCTGTCGGCACGAAAGCACACCGGCACCGAAGCAGGGGACAAAAAGGGGACGAAGCTGCTCGCGATGTGGCGTCCGAGCGAGGAAGCAACAACGACGGCATCGGCGCCGAGCACGACGCTCGAGGCACTGGCTCAGGGAAAATCCCGCAAGCGAAGCCATCAGCCTCCACCTTGGGAAGCAGCGTCTCGCCTGGAAACTTCTCGCATCCGAGCAGCTCCGATGAGCCCCAGGCAGTCGCACCCGGAGCGCAAAAGGGCCAGCCTCCTCCTGCAGAGAGCTGCGGCACCGAAAACGTCGGACCCGCGTCCTCGAAGCGTCATTCGCTCGCGGAGCGACGCAAGTCGAGCCTCGCCCTCCCGGCCGGGGAGAAAGCCCTGCCCGAGGTGATCGGCGCGGCCGAGCTCGCCTCTCAGCCGAACCCGGTCGTCGTGTCGACTGTGTCCGCAGCAGAGCCAGGGCACGGTGCTCGACCGCGATTGGGCGAGAGAAGCCACTCGATCGCGAGCGAGGGTAGCGCGGGCGTGAACCTGGGGCGCAACTTGGACGTCACGACGCGCAGCGCCTACAGACGATCGCAGCTGCGGAAGGCGAACGAGGCCGTCATTATGCGCGCGGCAATGGACAGGCGCAGTTCAATCGCTCTGCAGGTACGCATAGTGCTGATTGCTTGGCTAAGCGTCTATAGACGCAACACAGCCGCCATGAGAAAGGTCCCTTCTGTATGCCTTAGTATTTTCCGTCTGCGTATTTTCTTGCGCTGCTACACGGGCAGGAAGGTCGTAATGGAGGCCCCTCGATTAGTTAGTACGCCCCAAGTACTGATGCACTGCGGTGGGAAGTGTGTTGCATACATGTGTGATGTCCCTATGTCTCTATTTTGCACCACACTGCAAGTATTGACCGACGGACAACTTTCCGCGAGCTTGGCGGAGTTAAGGCAGCGGATTATCTCGCAAAACGTCGTCTCTTTATTCGGGTAAAGCGAATGGCCAGTGGAGTGGTTGCCCCGTCACCCAGGTCACCAGAGTCTGAATACGTGTATTCATGTCAGTATTAAACATGGCACATCAGTTCTGCGGAAACCCGCAAGGAGATGGAAGGTTCTTGAAAGAAAGAAAATGTAATCCACCCGCTGTAGTACAAAGGAAAGCCAGAGTTTTATTTGTAGCTTCGGGTTACAGTTGTGCACATGAACTTGCTGTTGGGCTAGTTGGTACATATTAGCGAACATTGATTAACTGCGAGAACAAACGGACCACAAAGACAGCATGGAACAAGGACGGGCGCGTCCTTGTTCCATGCCGAGTCGGTGAAGATAAGCGGCAGTGATAGTGACACGTGATCATGACGGTGGGCGACGATGAAGTTAAGATGGCTTCTCTGTGGAGACATGAATCCCAAATGAGATTAACGTGGAGCTTGTACTGAGTGAATTGCCAGTCGAGGTCTTGAGGCATGCGGATGCGGGCGCACCTGACGGGAATGATGGAGGACGGCTCTGGTACTCGCGTAGCCCATATATGCTTTGATGATACAACTGCTGGAATGATTTGAACGAACTTTGTTCGAATTGTGGGAAAATTGTAAATCGTTATGAAAAGGTCGGAAAAAATGGTTTTCTAAATAAATTGTGCAATTCGTAAGCTAAAAATAAAAAAAAAACACGTTGCTAATCCGTAACTTTGCAGCAGAAGCAGATATCGCAGTTTTGTAAATTGTATCTCTTAGAGCATTGAAGCGGACACATTTCATTTATGACTTTATACCTCTTGTAAAATTGTTAAAAATTTGAAGATGGTTTTCCAAAGCCCTACTGACAAATTAGTGGTAATTTTTTGAGTGGTGAATATTATATCAATATCGTCCGCTTTGGATTTATTTTACGTGCAGTTGAAGGAAATGCGGTATCGTTTTCATTGCTGAGTTAGAGTTAAGAGCTTTGTAAAGATTTTTGTAGAAGATCGTGTCCAAGATATAAGCATCTGCTTGCTAGCACTGACACTAGATGTTATTTGTTTCTTATAAATATAACAAGCTTCGTACAAGTCGGTGCAGTGGTTTCCCAAAAAGCCGTTGTATCCATTCCCCTGCATCTAGTTAGGTGCACCCGACATTTGTAGGCGTACCCTTCCAGACTTTGCTGCTGGCGTCTGCTTCTGCTGGGTGCTGCTGTCTTGCCTAATAGATAACACGCAAGACAGCCCTCACATAATGAATCGGCTTATATGTAGTCCCATCGCCATATCTGTGCCGCTCCTAAAAGTGTGCCGGTTGCAGGCCTTTTTCTATATGAAATTACGCTGATAAATACCAAACGGTACCTGAATATAGTAAGTGCAATATATATACATATACAGGGTGTTTCAGCGAACACTTTCAAAATTTATTTAAGGTTGCCTGTGGCAGATAGCCCAATTCTAGTCAATGAGCTGGTGTGCTCGAAGAGGCGGACATTACTTGCACAAAAAATTCAAATGCATAATCGACTAATCACCAAAAATTCACTAATTAAGTTTTTAACTAATTACCTGATGGCCCGATATTGCAATTTACAAATTGGAGCCAGGGAGTTCACAAGGCGATCATCCACTTGGAACGAATTCTCGGGATGACACCAGTTTCACGATATTAATTTCCGAACTTTGCTGAGAAATGCATTGGCGTTCCAGTTAATTTTGTGCTTCAATGCATAAAGCAACGTTTTGTTAAGAAACTAACTGGAGCGCCAATGCATTTCTCCGCAAAGTTCGGGAATAAATATCTCGAAACTGGTGTCATCCCGAGAATTTGTTCCAAGTGGATCCGCCTTGCGAGCTCCAAGGCTACAATTTGTAAATTACAATATGGACCGTCAAGTAATTAATTAAAAACCTAATTAGTAATTTTTTAATTATTCGATTATGCATTTTAATTTCTTGTGCAAGTAATGTCCGCCTCTTCCAGTAGACCAGCTCATAAACTAGAATTGTGCTATCTGCCACAGGCTACCTTTAAGAATTTTTGAAAGTGTTCGCTGAAACACCCTGTATATACAGGGTGTCCCAGCTATCACGCAGCACGATTTAAAAAAAAGAGGAACGGCGTTACGCGAAGCAAACCTAGTGCGTATTGTTTCCAGTACAGTGGAGTAGCCGCCAGTAATTTTTTCGTTATTGAGATTTAATTAATTAATTGTGATTAATTATCTAACTCGAGAAGTACTGTCCTAATTATCAAAGTGTCAATGAGAAACTTGTAGAGTAACATGAAAAACTCCCGACAAAACTTTCTGTTGCTCAATACGTGCTACATAAATGAGTTTTTCCGATTGTGAAAGAAGCCCGCGAATGCACACAGAATTACCGCACGACTGACCGCTCGAGGCACTTTGCGTGTATTCGCAGGCTTCTTTCATGCTCGGAAAAACACTTTTGTGTAGCACGTATTGAGCAACAGAAAGCTGTATCGGGAGTTTTTCATGTTGCTCTACAACTTTCTCATTGACGCTTTGATAATTAGGACAGTACTACTCGAGTTAGATAATTAATTACAATTAGTGAATTAAATCTCAGTAACGAAAAGAATACTGGCGGCTACTCCACTGTACTGGAAACAATACGCACTAGGTTTGCTTCGCGTAACGCCATTCCTCTTTTTTTTAAATCGTGCTGCGTGATAGCTGGGACACCCTGTATATGTATATATATATATATATATATATATATATATATATATATATATATAGGCTTTCCACCGCGTGACTCATTTACTAAAACGAAACTTTCTATGCCTTGTTTGCCGGGGTTTCGTACGTGTGTTTGGTCAGCTTCTTGCCGGAGATTGCTCAAAGGTAAAGCGGGCTGATCACGGAGAGGACAGTGTGGGGGGAGGGGGTGCAATAAAAAGAGGGTCAATTACGGAGACAGCGTAGCCCGCGGTTGCGAAGATCATGTGGGTCATGTGGGGGAGGTTTCCGAGCTTTCCCGATTGGTCGGGAAGTGCTTGTAGTCGCTATGCAGTACAACACGATACTTGAGATGAATAGTCGTATATCATTTAATTAACAGCTTCGCGAAAGCGTCGCTTCACATCGATGTCAAAATAGGCGTTGAATCGGCATTGTTCATTTCATGAAATTGTTGAAAAGTTGTGCAGAAACTATCGACGATGACTGTAAGTGGAAGCGAATAGGCTGAACGAACGAACGAACGAACGAACGAACGAACGAACGAACGAACGAACGAACGAAGAACGAACGAACGAACGAACGAACTAAAGAACGAACGAACGAACGAACGAACGAACGAACGAACGAACGAACGAACGAACGAACGAACGAACGAACGAACGAACGAACGAACGAACGAACGAACGAACGAACGAACGAACGAACGTCCCCGCCGCTTGGTTGCCCGAGAATGCGTGCCCTTTACGTCGCCTTCCCGCGACGAACCTGTGAGTGAGCTCCCCTCCCTCTTCGATTGCTTGTGAAAACGCATTTGGTACGAAAGTAAATAGCAAAATTTTTCATAATTCACTTTTGGCCACTAATTAAGAAGCGGATAGAAATACTCTGAGGAGCGCAATATGACGTTAAAAATAAGCAGTCATTTGGATTCTCCCAATAGTGGTTTACCGTGTTTTTTTTAAATCCATGGCTCAAGTTAAGTGAAACGACCGGTAAATTAGTGAAGGCTGTTGAAGGGCCCGACAACCACCCGGAACGCGTCTTGACATTACCATGTCGAAGGAAAGATCTTGACTCGCAATGATAGGAACAAGCATAACTTTACCCCTTAAACATGGAGTTTATTTAAATCGGCACTGAAACTCGCATGAAAATGACTGGGCGCGACACTCTGCGGCAAGACGTGTCATTATAAGCCTTTGAAAACCGTGTCCATTTCCAAATAAATGTATAGGCCTGAGTTCGTTTCAAATGTTATGTTAGGCTGCACCACGGTGTAAGATATATACTCTTTAGGTGGGGACACTTCTCGGCTTGCTTGCTAGACGCGATCGACCAAATAAAGTAGCAAGGGCGCGCGTCTATCGGGGCGGTGACGGCAGCGGATACCTATCGGCGGAACGACGCAACTTGAGTTAGAACGCAGGCGAGAGCGTGCGCCGACAAGGAACGCGCGCATGCCCTCTCCCCGGTGACCTACTTTCGTGCGTCACTCAATCATTTCGGATTTCCCGCGAACCGCCGGTTGCTATAACAACGGGAGATTAAACCAATAAAAAGCTTTCTGTGTTGGAAGTTGCGTCGTACTGCCGATAGGTATCCGCTGCCGTCACCGGGCCTATCGGCACGCGCCTTTGCTACTTTATCTGGTCGATCGAGTCTGGCGAGTGTCGTCACCTAAAGAGTATATATCTTACACCGTGGCCTGCACTGAGGGAGAAAGGATGAAAGGAGTCATTCGAAGACGTTCGGTGACTCTCCTTGCTCTGGCAATATCCGATATACCGTGTTTCCGGTATGAACCAACATTGCTGTGGCACTCGCTTGCGAAAGTCACCAATGAGCATGACTGCGTGACGACCACTGTATGAGGATGACTCATTGGTGAAGACGGAAAGACGCAGACGGATGCGATGGATGGAATGGCAAAGGCGGTATACGACGTCGACGGCGTTACGACAACGAGGCGATGATTCTAAGTGATGACTGGCATAACGAGGCCAGCGTGACGATTCCGCGTATAAAGGCAATGGGATGACGACGAATGTACGCCGACAACGGCGTCGACGAGAACATGTATTACGACAACCGGAAGACAAAGCTGGAATGACAATGATTCATCAAAGAGCGCATGAGAGCGACCTGTCTGACCACGTGCAATGACGTCGGTTTCATATAACGACAGTAGCATAATTCAGATTAAATGACGACAGCATGTTTACGATAGAACGACCGAGGTGGAATGACGTCAATGGAAAGACGACGGTTGGGCTGATGTTTCTATTAGGATGGTCTAACGGTATTATGAAGATGGTATGACGTCGAAGGCATGTCGAGAGTTCGATGACGAAGTTAGATTGACGACGGTGGAGCGAACACGACAGCATGACGCCTACGGTATTACAACTAATGCGTGACGATGAGTGTATGACGACGACGACTCGTTGGCAAATGTGGCGTCACGACGATGACATGGCAGAGTTGAAGTGACGACGACGGAACGGACCATGATCAGATAGATACCCAGATGTCCTAGACGGAGGGCAAAATTACGGCAGAACTCATCTCACGATGGCCCGTGTTGGCGTAAGATGCTAGATAGATAGATTAGATTAGATAGATAGATAGATAGATAGATAGATAGATAGATAGATAGATAGATAGATAGATAGATAGGTGGGTAGGTAGGTAGGTAGGTAGGTAGGTAGGTAGATTGGCTGGCTCAAAGCGCCTGAAGTATGCAAAGAATGCTAATCTCATTAAATGAACATTAAAGGGAAGTACTATGTCGACGTGGACTGTTTAAATACCATACCAGAAACCTCGCAACGCTCGTTTCGTGGCAAGAAATTATAATTACGAGAAAATTGTGTCTGAAGGGTCAGAATATCTTTATCGCAATTCAAATCTCCCGCCACGTAACTGGGGAGTGGTGACGTTGCGTACGCCATCACCCCTCTTTGCTGCCTTCGGTGGGTAAAACGGCGCCCTACAGACGGCGATACAGCTTTTTTTTCTTGCACGTTAGGCCACGGAGAAACCGAGATAAGACAGAGCGTTGGACTCGCCGCTGCAGCTGCTTTTGGATCAAGTGGCGTGGACCGTTGGGACATCCCGCGACATCACATGGGAGTGGAATTCTCTGCTACTTGCAAGTTTGTGCTAGTTTCGCGAGCCAGCATAACCAGCGCACAACTACACGATACCGAAACTAGTAAAACGCGAAAGCTTGGGCGGCGCAGAGTCGAGTGAAAACGAAACCTTTCATCCGCCGGCGTCGTTGTCAAGGGTAGTGTCAATGAGTTCCTTTTTTTATTGCGATAGCAATTATATGGACACTCCAAAGCAGATTTCTGCCGTCGGCCGTCGCCGTCGCCGTCGCCGTGAGGTTCCGTATGACGTCAATGGAGATGAAATCATCGCCGCGCGCCGCCGAACGCTGTATGTGCGAGTGAAAGGGCGCGAGGGACGCGCGCTTTCACAGGGAGTGAACGCACGGCGGAGAACAAACGCGCGTTCTGTGCCGTGCTCCCTTAAGGGCTGCAGAAGTAGGCGTCTCTTTCCTCCTTTACAATCACCATATATGTAGAGCAAACGCGCCTTCTTCTGACGCACGAAAGGCCGTGGGGGGGGGGGGGGGGGAGGGAGGGGACGTTTAGCTGCGGCACCAAGTGCCTATTTATATCAGAGGCTCCGGCAACAGTCACCACGCCGCACGCATTTTGTGCGAACGCGGGCAAAACGCCGAAGGCGTCGACAACAGTTCTGCGTGTTGCCGGTGCTGCTGCATGTCCAAGTTTATACAGCTGATAAAGCTACTATCATTACTCCGTATAGCTCTCTACAAATTTGCTATCGCAATTGATGCTTCGCCTTTCAGGTGAAACTGCGACAACTTTTTAAAAATAAATAGAAGTGGACAGGTTGCATTTACTTTCGTCTTATAATGTAATACAATATAATGTTTGTATAAACAGTGGTTGAGTACTAGTGACAAAAGTTAAATGAGGAGAGCCTTCCTCATTGGACAAGTACTTGAATGTCGTGGTGGAGTATCTAATCATTTACCTCAATTTCTCGATTACTAAGGCTCTGTGCGCGATGATATTGACGCCTTAGAGATTCTCGAGCACTAATCTATCACTTTAGCTTGACTTAATATTTGGTTTTAGTGTCCCTTACAAAGTTGTTGCGGTTGTTTTTAGGCGGCAATCTGTGTTTTATACAAGATCTATTCTACCGTCTAATCTGCATGGGTTTCGAATTGCTTAGTTTCTGTCACAATCGAAATGATTTATTAGTGTAGCTGGCGTCCGTACATAAAAACTATACAAAATTCGCAGATTGAAAAATTGCGTTTCAAATATTTCTAGACGTCTCCTGCATGAACTGTTGCGGGTATAGATACTACAGATGGTAGGCTTTCCATCCTTCCAAGAAAGGGGGAATGCTTGAAAATCGGTTTCAGGTATATTGTAGTGCATAGCTGGGCGTACGGGAGAATATTGCTTAACAGCGAACGATGTACTTGCTATTAGTATATGGTTAGTAAATGTTTCATATGGTTTCGTAGGAGATTCCGAGTTTTATGCGTAGCACTGTCATTATGCTTCGCTAAGATCGTTGCGTTTGGCTTGCTCTAAGAGTGTTGCCACATTCACAGAAAAATGTATTTGTTTTTGTAGCGTTAGCTACACTGGCCTAGCCAAGCCCGTTTCGCGCGGCACATCAAGAGCCGTGCTGCGCATGCGCAAGGATCAGTGATGTCACACGGCTTGCGCACCGGAGCCACCGGAGCCGGCACCTCTCGCGCACTCCGCCGCCGCTGCGCGCGACTCACCGCTGCCGGTCTGCGCATTCCAGAGGAGTGACGTCGTAGCCGTGGTAGACGCACTGGCGCCGGCGCGCGCTCGCTGTGCAGTCGCCGTCTGACACTGCGCTGGAGCCGCTGCGCTTCTGACTGGCGTTTGCCAGTGTGGTATAGCCATGGAGAAGGAGAGCGCAAATGCTGCTCAACAGCGCAGAAGAACGGAGAAGCTTGACTCATAATAATAATCTTATCTTAAGAATAATCTTAAGAATAAGCTAAGAATAATCAGCTGAACCTTTGCTAACGCTACGTGTATCCTGGCATAGCCGAGCTAAGCCACTGCAACTTTTTCTTTGTTCTTTGTCGCAGAAACCTGGGATCGCACGGTGGTCGGGAAAGGCCAGCATTGCGATATTCTCGGCGATCTGCGCGTGTGCGGTCCTGCTCCTGTTCCTTGCCGTTTACACAGCCCACAAGAGACAAGCGTACAAGACATGCGCGACGCCCGCTTGCGTCAAGTTCTCCAGAAGCCTACGTGAGTCTATGAACGCCTCCGTTAGACCGTGCGACAACTTCGGGAACTTCGTGTGCGACGGCTGGCGCCGCAGATACGACATGTCCGTGGCCGAAATTGCTTTCGTGGCTGAGTTGGACAGCGTCGGCCAAACGTTGCTGGGCGTGCTGAAAGCCGCGAAGCAGGAACAACAAGATGCGATGCGGAAGGCGGCCATTCTGTACCGCAGCTGCAATTCAGTGAGGCAAGGAATTCGCGACGAGCTGAACAAGGTCCGGGAAGTGCTGCGCAGCGAAGGCATATTCTGGCCTCACAGGTCACCGAAACCGAACGTTCTCCGCACCTTACTTCGCTCGTCCCTCGCGCTTCGATGGGGCGCCATCTTTGACGTCACACTGGAAGTAAAGCACCGAGATTTGGTGGTTCACCTGGAGCCGTCGAAAATGTTCGCCTTCCTCCATGACAGGTTCGTAGAGCGATATGATGGGGCTGTGAAACGCGAGGCCTACTTTAATACCCTCAGGGCCAAATTTAAGAACAGCGACGAAAACCTCTTGGACTTCGGCACAGTGGACGACCTGGACACGGCCGCCTTCAGCACGCTCCCGCAAAGAGTCGAGCGATCTCGGTACGTGGTGGGACTCGACTCGAAGCTCACTGCCGACGGCACCGCGCTCGTTACGAAGGAAGAATGGCGGGAAGTGCTGGAACCTTTCGTGGCCTCGAACGAGACCGATCGCATTGCCGTTTTGACCCGGTCGGAGACATTCGTCCGAAAGGTCGGTGAACTGTGGAGCGCCACCGGCGTAGAGGGAATGCACATCTTCCTGTCGTGGTGCGTGGTTCAGATCGCAGCACCGTACGCCAACCAGCAACTTCAGCTCAACTTCTACGGAAGCAAAGAGAGGTCGCAGCTGGTTCAAGACACTTCGTGCCTCGCTAGGGCCTTTCTGATCGCCGGCACTGAGGTCTTTCACGGATACCACGAATTAGTTCTGCCAAGTAGGATACAGCTCGTGGTCCACATGCTAATTCGGTCGGTGTGCAGGGCCTTTCTGCTTCGTCTGCGCCAGTGGGAGCATTTCGACGCCGACGTGACGGTGCTGCAAGAGCGGGACACTGCGGAGCTGCCCTGGCACGTCGTCCATGCCTCCTTCGTGGAAGGCGAAGACACAGCGGGCGACATGACCGACTCGCTGGTTGACAACTGGCGCAACGCGCCCGTACCACATGCGGTGCAAGAGCCCTTGCGCTCGGACCTCTACTCGGCCATCGAAGACGCGCAGCCGTTTGTGTTGCTGGACAGGGACTTCGCCCTCATGCCGTACGCCTTAACTTTCCCGCACTTCGACGGAGATGCGACTGCGGCGCTAAACTACGCGGGCATCGGCAGCATCACCGCGCTCGCGCTTGGCAAGCTCTTCATGGCGGCGTACGGGGCGTCGGTGGAGGGCGTCGCGACCCTCCTGTCCAGTCACCACGGCACCGGGAAAGAGTTGGCGAACGCCACGGCCAGCGACGACGATCAAATGTTGATGCTGCGCGCGGTCGCGACAAGCACGTCCTTCTATGCGTACGACCGCGAATGGGCTTCACGAGACGCCATGGTAAAGGGCCTCGAGGGGTACTCGGGCGCGGAGGTGTTCTTCATGGCGTCCTGCTACGCACTGTGTTCGGGCACTGGCGAAGAATACGACAATGGCGAGGCGTGCAACGCGCACTTGCGGCACGTGGACCAGTTCGCGTCTACGTTTAACTGCGCTCCTGGCACGCCGATGAACCCCGAGATACAGCGATACGCCACGCAATGATTTGTTGCGTGAGCTTGTCATTGGCTCCGCTTCAGATAGCTAACATCCCTGAAGGCATCGGTGCTCTGTTTTCCAAGTTGTGCCATAGAGTCTGGCGGCGACATGGAGAGACGATCAGTGAACTAATAGTTGCTGTTGTGTAACTTTTATTTGCGATTCTGCGTGACTGTGTTGATCCTTGCGATCTTTTTCAATGAATAATTATTTGCTTGTAAGTGATTTTCGCAACCCAACTATATATATGTTTTTTCATTGCGTTTTTTTGGACCTCTCTCTGCCATTTCTCATCAGTCGTGTCTCGGGTGATTTTTCCCGCTATATAACATTTTTTTCTTTTCCTTATCTTTCCAGTGCCTGAATCTCGCAGTATGTTTCAGTGAATATAATGTCGAGTCGAACGTTATTGTAAACACAACATGTACGAGCCGCACACGTATTTTAGCTTTACCGCTGTGCAGAGCGCTCTCGTCAAAAAAAAAAAAAAAAAAAGAAACATCTGCGTTCTTGCTGCAGGACCTTTGAGGGAGAATGCAGCAACTACGATATGTTTTGCTTGTCGCTAGCTGCGATTCGAAGTAAAACGTGCGTGGTGGCCGGAGTTCACAGAGATTCTTTTTGCTTCGTTTCTAATCGGGTGCTCTGGCGTCGAAGTGAATTGCGATTACCATTGTTTTTGCACAATTTGTCTTGTCATCGTTTGCACCTACCTGTGCGTAAGCAGCGCAAATTGTAATACGGTGACCTTTCGCGTAGCCAGGGGGGGGGGTCACTACACTGTCAGTATCAATATCACTATCACAACACTGTCGCACGCGTCGTGCGTCCAAAGACCTCTGACGACTGTTGGTGCCGGCGTCTTCGTTCGCATCGGCGGCTATCATACGAGTAGGAATAGCAGCCGAGACGTCGCGGTCTCTGATTGGTCATCCCATCGGCATCACTCCAGAATCGACATTACGTTGTCGCCACGCCGTAGTCGTCACACTATCATCGTCATCATCGTCGTCATCTGTTGGTCTTCATGCCGTAGTCTTCACAACATCGTCTTCATACCATGGTCATCGGGCTGCCGTCGTCACCCAATCGCCTTCACTCCAGCGTCGTTATTCAACGGCCGACATGTAGTCGTCAAACCACCGTCGTCTTACCATCGTGGCCACTAATTTCATACATTTGCATGGTAGATATGCCTTTCAGAAATATTTCTCGTGGCATAGATAATCATCAGCGATGTTCCTGCTTTAAATTTTTTGTGTCCTGCTTCGTCGCAGCGCGGCCGGGCCCCTCACCTATAGCATATTCTCAAGCGGCATAACGCGATAGCCACTGAGACAACGCATAGGGCAATGCGTAATTCAGAAGTCAGACTAACTGAAATTAAATTATTAGACAAGCGATAAAGAAGGAGAAACAAAAGAAACGCTGCAATAAAATTAGGAAAACAATGAAATTCGAATGAAATGTGAAAAGTGAACTCAAACGAAGCGAGCAAAAGCAAGAAAGCTTACTGCCTAAGCTTTCTTCTCCTTAATTCAGATGCCCTGATAAAGAGAAGTCCCACCAGCGAGCTCTCCAGACTGAGCATTGGTCGGTCCGGCTTCAAGAGAACAAGACTAAAGAGACAAATACAATAAAGAGTATCGAGGCGGCCGGATGTTCTGTGTAACCCAAGTCCGGATGACTGTCAGATATCGGCGAGAGTGGGAATGCGTGCGGCGACCACGAAGGGATTGCGTATGCGTGTGCTCACTCTCCGCTATACTGGCTCGGAGAATGCACATGATGCGTGGACATCGACTGTCGCGATAAAACGTGCCGACACCAACCTTGTGTCCGCAGGACAAAAGACTTGGACTGAACTCCGTCGGAAACTACGGAAACTTGGTCGCAGGTATTGTGCCAGCTCGCATTCTTCCTTGGAGATCTCAACCTAGTTTTGAAAGTCTGCAGATGTTGCCCGCAATGGGTTTCTATTATACATTTATTATGAAGTCTTGTCATATATACAGAGGAGCTTGCGGCTCTTGAAGAAAGATATCCGTTTTGATATTCGTAAATGAGAAGGCGAAACCACCGTTATTTTACACGCATGAGCTACGGACAACAGCTGGATGTATATTGTCAAGAACTTTCAACCAGATTAAACGATTATAACGTTGTAAAAACGTTATGTAACCTGTACATCACATATCACATTTTCCGCTCCAGATTTATTAGTATCTATTAGTATCTGTTTTAAGTGTGGAGTTACTGTGTAGCAGAGTTTGAGCTTTTTCTTAAACTATGAATTCTCGCCATGTTTTTTTAGAAACTATGATGGCCTAAATAAAACATTCTGCTTCCTGCAGCCGATGAAATTAAACTATCCCATTGAAATGCAAGAAATTTATTCACTTCAGTGGTTTAACAGTCAGAAAGTATCTGCATATAACGTGTATTTGAACAGGGAAATCGGAGTCGTTTTTGAGATGAAACTTCCTCTTTAGATGACGGGCCAATTTTAAGGACTTTCAGTTAATAACATCGAAGAGGCACTTTCTTCAATCGTTATGCAGAGAATTGGTCTTGTTCGAAACATGCCTGCTGCATCTGACCCATACTGTCATTGAAGCAGACAGGGGAAGCGGAATGAAAGCTTTTCAACATTATTCTACAAGAAGCGACGTCGTTTTAGGCACGGAGGGCTACGTTAACTTAACCTAGAGCAAAATATGGTCACGTTGAGCGGTTCGCCGCAAAAAGCCCTTCTCTGGACGATTAAGAAATGATCGGGAAACGCTAGGTAAAGTTTTAATATTCAGCATGGGTGTCTCGCTATGCCCGGGTGCAATTGCCAGGGCGATAGCATAACGGTCCTAATGACCGGAATCACAAACTTTGGTAAGGTGAATGGAGGAGCACAGATTCGATGCCTTTTTCTCCGTCTTTTCCTTCACTTCCATGCTGTGTTTAAAAAGTGGCAAAAGCGTAGGAAGTGCGAGTATCCTAGAAAATGTACAATTGACTTTGGTTTGGAAGAGCAACAGAATATTCCATTATGCTCACAGCGCACACAGTTCTTAAATGTCCGAAATAAATAAGCGACTTGCAAAGCGAGAACGAGCTTCTTTAGTCCTTGCGCGGTCTCTTATCTGCCTAAGTCAATGTGAGCTGTGAATATCCCCGAAATCAACAGTCACGCACTCGTCCTGGCTTCCCCACAGGAGAATAATCATGTGCGCGAGTGTGTGCACTACTGAGATGTTTTTTTAATATTGTTATGAACATCCCTCACAATACACCTCCGCATTTGAAAAGCCTGTTTGGTTAGGTTCAGTTTCTTTTGATCTCTCAATGTCGTGTAGTTTGTAGTTTCGTGCGTTTCTAACATGTCAATGCATTTTATGTGGGTGATGACCTAGAGTTTATAGCTATACCATGGATAATGGGCTGAAAGTTCTCGCATGTTCTCGTCAGTCGGTAGTGATTAAATAACAAGCTATGCGAGAAAGCTGACCTCATAGAAAGGGCGCGTACATTCGCAAGAGTAAGATAGAGATAATTACAAGGTGTTTTGTAGTTATCAAACGCTAAGAGAGGCAGCGGCTTGATTTGTGTATTTCCGTATCTGTCACTGTAGGTTCCACCTAATGATGGCGCTGCCATCGATCCAAGTGGCATTGCTCACCGTGTTGCTGGTGGGGGATGCTGTCGTCAGCAACCAGTTCTACTCTGTTTACTACCACATTCGGCTGCTGGAGACCGACCGGGTCTACGGCTGCCTGCAGTGCTTCAAGCTGCCCTGCGCACAACGGGAGATACGAGCACGGCCGCTAGAGGGATCATTGCAGTGCTGCCGTGCCTGCACCGTTGTTGGTGGGTGCCAAGTTAGCGCACGGTTCATTTTCATTTTTATTGCGAATAGCATTCTTCGCATACTCAGACCAGTCTTCTTTCCGGCTATCTAGCAACACCGCCAAATATGTGGGCTAATCCCGGTGATAGTGCAGTCTAGAGAAAGAGAGAGCAAAGAGGAAGAGCAGGGATGTCAACAAGACGAACGTCTAGTTGACACGTCTGGGGGAATAAAAAGAGGAAGAGAGTGAGCACTGTGTATGCAGTGAAGCACCATGCCACCAAAGTCAAGTTTGATAGCAGGTGATGTGCGTTGAACACGTCTGGCATGAACCAAGGGCCAGTGGTCGTTGCGTGCATAGGAAGGAAGGAACGAAAGAGTGGAGAAGGAATGGCTGCAGGTGAGCCATGGAGCTTACTTGAGACTTGCAAGCACTGGATTAAGAGCATCCAGTACTTGCACTGCACTTCGCGGTGACGGAGTATGCAGCTTGCTTAAGAGTATACGAATGGTATTTATGAGGGACCGAAGCATCACAACCCCTTGCCGGTCTTCTTCGGGCAATTTAACGGGAGTCGGCATTGTGGAATCTACCACGGTGCACTGTATCCTTTGATGTGACTGCCTAATTTCTGCGGATCCTACGCGCTGTGGTAATCGTTTTAAACGAAGGTCTAATTTTTGTTTGTGAAGAATGCTGTTACTACTTAGCGATCACTTGCAGGTAGAGACCACACGGCCCAGTTCGACCCATTTTCACTGGGAACCGCCTCGATCATCATAAACGTGTTGCTCTTGATCATGCACGTGTCACGCATGGCGACGATGGAACGACCAGGACGGCATGAAATGGACTGTATGACGACGACGCAACGACGATGATGAAATGAAGACTGAATGACGACAATTGCGCGACGACATTGGAATCACCACGATAGTGTAACGACGACGGAACGAGCATGACAATGACGGCTGCATGGCAAAGATGCAATCATTGCGATGACATGATGACGATGGCACGACAACTGTTTGATGACGACGCTGGAGAGCCGACAACGGTGTGATGACACCGGTGTGACACAGCGGGACGTCGATGCTGTAACGATACCGATGACATGCCGACCACACGCCGGCGGCTATGTGACACGAAGCAATGACGACAATGTCATAATGACAATGCAATGACGACGACGGACTCATGACGATGACAGTATAACGATGACAGGTCGAAGATGGTGGTGTTATGAAGATTACGTTACACAGTGACAGCGACAGAGTGAAGACGGCGGAAGGATGACGATGACATGAGAGTGAAGGAATGATGACAATGGCGTGAAGGCGATGAAATGACGTCAGTGGCATGAAAACGACGGCATGACAACGACGGCGTGTTGGTGTTGGAGCTCTCGCCCGCGCTCACGTGCATCACCTGCCCCCGCCGGCCGCCTTGATTCACAATACCATATCCGGTGTTTGCACTGTTCCAGATGCCGGTCAACCGTGCAAGACTGTAGCCAGCAGCCATCAGAGATGACAATGGTACGAGAATGAAAGCGTGATGACAAAACTTTCAGTATGACCCATGCATTCAGCAAGAGCTATTCGGCAGGACAGCAGTCGCCAGCAGCAGCGGGAAAGTTGAGCAAGGAGGCAATTCCGAAGGTAGCGCTGTCTAAAAATGTGGGTCGTTTGAGTGGGCATGTGCCACTACGTGTGTGCCGCTCTTCAACGAACCTCTTTGACGCCCGGCTGTTGTTCCGCGATTGCATGACACTTTTTGTAGAACTGCAAGGACTGCAAGACTGTGTTCCTGAGTGGCTGTCGAGGGCAGAGCGCCTGACAACCCTCAGGTAATTGTAAAGGACTTGAAGTTGTTTGTTGCACAATTTTCGTGTTGACCTTTTGGTTAACGTGCCTTTGAATGTGACCGGCAAAAAAAAAGATTATGGCTTAATGGTAAGAGCGTCAAGCTCCTGTGCGGAGGGGGCCATGGTTCGATTCGAGCATCGGGCACGTAATTCAATTTTTTTTGCTGTGTGAGCTATTCAGCGAGACAGCAGAAACAGCAGCACCCACCCAGCCAGCAACCACCTTCAGGAAAGCCCGAGAGAGTTCGAAAAGAAAGCTTCGCTTTAAAAGGAATACGTAAACAATCAACTGCATGTAGATGTAGATCCTTGGGATATTGTTGTTGTTGTTGCCTCAAAACATACCATTTGATCCTCACAACCACACTTCTTTTCCTTTTTTCTTTTGCTTGCAGGTCCAGGAAAAGAATGCTCCGTTTATCGTGAGCACGCAGCGATAGTCTGCGACAAAGAACACGTCTGCGATACCAACACGCAAGTTTGCGTGAAGGAACAAGACCGTTGACTTAATGTATGCATCCATATATAATAAAAAGTCGACCGACTTTAGCAACTTCGACGATTCTACCAGCCCTGAAGTCGCTTGCTGCAATGGCAAGATACTTTCAAAGAGCGGTAACCTTACGCCGATAGAAGAGGTCCACGAGTGCGTGTCCACTTGATGGCGGCGAGGGGGGCTAAGCGACCTTTGGATCTGGTGCTGTCTGTGGATGGGTCCTGGTAATGGCGGCCCACTATAGTTGTCCAGCATTCACCACGTGTGGCAGTGCCTGCAATGTGGCAGTTTGTAGCAACAGGCGGGTTCAACCTGGTGATCAAGGCTGGAAATTGCTCCGCCCGAGCGTCTCTTACAGTATCACTGTGGTGTTTCACCACATGTCCGTCATGCCAGTCTCTCTTAAGAATGCGATAAGGAAACGTGAAGTTTCCTTGCGGTCTATAACTGATCCTTCGGAGAACACAAGGCGTTGCAGGCACGCATGCGGAAGTTCCTTTTTTTTTTTTACAGCGAAGCTGTTAAGGGCTAATTCACCCAGGATTGTGTCCGCGTGTAGAAAAAATGTCGCAGTTTCGCCCGAGAGGCGAAGCATCAATTGCGATAGCAAATTAGTAGAGATCGAGCTATTCGTAGTAGGGATAGTAGTTCTATCGGCTGCATTAACTTGGACACATTCGCTTACTAACTGAATTAACAAGCGTGGTGTCAGCGCGCACAAGCAAACATGAATAGATCACACTGAATGACCGCAGACAACGACTGTCAAAACGCTGGCAGCAAGCGCAGCCGCCGCAGCGGGCGAAGGTTCGTGCGGTCTATCGCTTCAACGGAAACTGAGCGGCGAATGCACAGTGCATACAAAGGTCAGATCCGTGTGGAGATGAGAGACGGTGCGGGCGACCGCCACAGCCGGGCAAAGTACGAGCGAAGTTGTTGGCAGAGTAGAAGCTGCGCCCCCCCCCCTCCCTCCCACGCTGCCTTCCCGCTTTCTTGCTTTCGCGTGGGAGATTGAGTGGCAAGTTCCCCTTACGCCCGGTTGCAAGATACGCCTTTGGTGCCGGAGCCCAGCGTCGCCCCGCCTCCCTCCCTCCCATACCCCCACGGCCTTTCGCGCTACGGTCACGTTTGCTTTCCGCCGTGCGTTCGCTCTCCGTGATAGCGCGCGTCCCCCGCGCCGTTCGCTCGCGCATACGGCGCGCGGCGACGATTTTATCGCCCTTGGACTTTATACGGAACCTCACGGCGACGGCGACGCCGACGGCAGAAATTCGGTTGAAGTGTCCATATAATTGCTATCGCAATAAAAACAAGTCACAGGCCTGCGCGGCACACGCAGCACAGTCACAGCGTAAGCTGGTGGAGCGGCTCAAGAGTAGCTCCAATTTGGGCACCACACACAACAGGGTCTTCGCGGCAGTCTGTTCGCCTCGTTTTGACGAGAACGATATGTACTGTCTGCCCGGCGTCGACGGCGAGCTGCGGCTTGTAATGCTCTCTGCATAGCAGTCTGCTGAGCCCTATCAAGCCTTACAACTGTAACTTACACGTCGGGCACGCTGCATTTGCAGGCATCTTAACTAGATGGCGCCACCATACTGGCGGAGGCTGGGGATCGCGTTTTTCATTTGATTGTGCGCCTCGTCTGAATGGCATCTCGTCGTCTGCACCCGCGCACGATGCGTTTGCAGGCGCCTTAACTAGATGGCGCCATCATACTGGCGGAGGCTAAGGATCGTCTGCGCCTGCTTTAAAGGGCATTTTTCCGGCGCCCGATAGCAAGCGCTTGCGTGGCTCAATGGTAGAGCGGTAGAGTATCTGGCTCCCACGCAGCGGGTGCGGGTTTGATCCCGGCGGGAACCGGGTACTTTTTTCGCATTTCCAGCGATAGTGGTTAGGTTCGCCGGACGCCGTCAGCGGAGGCGGCGGCGGGCGGACACCATCGCGAACCGAAACGGCTATTAGATTGAGCCCATAACAGCTTATGCTGTAAAAACTATCAGCATTGGCTCGAGCGTCGTCGTCTTCTACCGCAGCTGGCTCGTTGGTGCCCCTCGGTTTTCGCTCGTGCCGTTGGATGCCGTGCCGAGCACGATGTCACTGCTCCCGTGTTCTTCGTCGACGTCGTCTTCCACAGCTGAGCTGCGTTGCCGCTAATCATTCCAGCGTAGAATTTCAATTCTCTTCTATCGTCATAATCGGGAGGCCACGTTTACGGGGGTATGAGCCATTCATGAGCAACTGATGACGTGTCCTAACGCGTTTGAGCAGCGCCACTGCGAACAACCTTGGGAAAGGGCTCATCGTCGACGTGCCATCGTCTACGAGCGTGAGAGGAAGCCCAGGCGAAACGTCAGTGAAGAATCGCCGACCCCGAGCCCTATAGTGACTAGCAAGTTAAGGAATAGAATGAATCTGTGTGGCCAAGTTCGCCGACCGCTGCTGCAACTGTCCGAACGTGTTACCTGCACTTCATGATGTACGGCTTTCCTCGAGGATACAGAAATTTGCTCATCCGCCAGCCTTCTATCGCTAACCTTCAAAGAAAGGGCTTCATCCCCAGGACTTCGGCAAGAATGAGTACCACTCGTTAAAAAATGACAAAGGAAATAGTGCCGCTTCTTGTCATAGTAAGTTGCGCGCACGTTATCTATACACATCTGTCCCAAAGGCAGGAACACTTACGCCCACTCTATCGCCGACGTATCAAGAATAAGTGAATGGTCGCACACTTGAATATATGCGCACTGTATACGCATAATAAATGACGGACTACACCTATGGCGCATGAATGGTCGAAGCTGAATGTTTCGTGACGGTCCACAAGAGTAAGCGAGTTACTAGCTGTAATATATATTTGCTACAAGGTATTACAATGTACAAAACAGCTACGTTTCAATCATTGTGCGCAGCAAGAACAAATCTATCGGTACTGAGCACACCCGCGAGCGATTAGACAGAAAATAATCAAATAGTGGCCGCACCGAGGAACTTAACAGAGTCTGAAACTGACTAGCCACTGCTTCAAAATATTTGCCGAATAAAGAACAAAGAGCAAAACACACTAATCCTGACTGAATTAATAATCGGAAAGCTTGGATAGCTTGGAATACATATTTAGCCCCGCTTTTAGAACAAGCACCATATACGCTGCTTGAGCCGTTTGGACATAGCTTAATCAGCTCCGAAAGCGCTTTTGCATGTTCTCTGAACCTGTGATCAAAGCTTCGTGTCGTCCACCTAGTCACCGTCTACGATATCTCCGAAAACAGAGGTTTCCTAAGCCGCGCCGGCGTCATACACTTCCATTGTAAACAAGGAGGCAACGGAGGCAGTTGAGGCAAGCAATGGACGCGTCACCACGTTATCAAACATGGCAGCGCCCACGGGATCGCCGCGACAAGGGTCAATAAAGAGAAAGGTGCACCCAGGCTCACAAACGGATCTCTCACGTGTTTTATCCCAGGCCACACTGAGCAGGTAACTTAACAGTTTTACCGTGGTTATATCAGTGCACAATATCAGCATTTAGCTTCTGAAGGTCCTACAGGCGTTACTGCTTATAAATTGTGGGACGCTGTGTGATATACTGCAACACGAGTCGCAGTGCCGAGTTGCTTATATGAAGGTCGAAAACATACAAATATCGTACCTGCAGTAGTGGAGCAACGCCGCGAACAAGTGCTTGCACATTTCGAAGGCCCGCTACGCACAAATAGTTTCGTTTTTTTTAGCCTTCGGGTCACTTGAAAGGCACTTTGTCTAAAAAAGTTAGCGTAGCTTGCACTGGAGGTACAATGCTAAAGAGACAGCGGAGCTGATGAGCACCTAGCTTTGGGCTATAGGCTAAGCACTACCAAGTCATCCCCAGCATTTTCCCGAATTTATTGATTGTTGATCAATTATTGTTTAGCTAATGATGGGCTATCGATTGGCTATCGCAAGGTATTGGCCACGTATTTGGGCTATGCTAAGCACTACCAAGTCATCCCCCGCATTTCCCGGAATTTATTGACTATTTGTCGATTATCGATTAGCTATTGATTGGCTATCGATTGGCTATCGCAATGTATTGGCCACGTATTTGGGCTAGGCTAAGCACTACCAGATCATCCCCAGCATTTTGCGGAATTTATTGATTATTGATCGATTATCGATTAGCTATTGATTGGCTATCGATGATTGACTAAGCTTAAGTAGTCCCAACCATGCTTACCTAGACTTAGCCGGGCTCAGCTTCGCTAGTTCACAGGGGTATGTGCTATTGGGCCGTGTACCCTTTCTGCTGCACTACCGCCAGGATCGGTACACATTCTCCGACGCGTTACGGACTTACGACCGGCTTAAACAGCTCCGCTGTTAAAAATTCGTAGCCCTTCCCCAGTCGAGAAAACGGGGGTAAGCGAATCCTGTGGCAAGACGACGCTGTGGCAGGCGTTCCGCTTCGTTTGCCATAAACTCAAGGTCGGCGGCTCTTCGCTGACGTTTGGCCTATGGCTCTATTCACACCAGTGGCGCACCGACGGGGGGGGGGGGGGATTCGGGGGTTGTAACCCCCCCCCCCCTTTTGTTTAACCCCTTTTCTTTCCTTACGCATTTGAGTACTGCAACTAAGATGTAAGACGCGCAATCATCTGCACACTCGCAAAAAGCGCATTTTTTTGACAATTTCTCGTGAAAAAATCGAAACTAGTGCTGTTCAGATGGTATTAGCAAACTGTCACCCCCCCCCCCCCCCCCCCCCTGGCAGAGATCCTGGGTGCGCTACTGATTCACACTGAACAACTTTTTTTCACGGCATCGTCTTTACATAAATAGTGCTACATATCGGCAGTGTGGCTTAATGTACGATCTGTTATAAACTGCTATCTACCCCGTTTTTCTAGAAAGGTGAAACTAACGAAATCTAGCAGAAAGTAGTTATACAAACCTGTAATTATGCACGCATTTGTTAGAAGTTTCATATTACAGGGTTCTTTTCCCCCCCTTTTTTTTCTTAACATAGCAAGCGCTCTATTCACGCTGAACAACTTTTTTTCACTGCATCGTACGTCTTTACAATAATATACCACACGCCGGCAATGTGGCTGAATGTACAATCCATTGTAAACTGTTACATTCTAGAAAGGTGAAACTAACGAAATCTAGCAGAAAATAGTTATACAAACTTATGTCATTATGCACGCATTTGTAAGAAGTTTCATATAACGTTTTTTTTTTCTTTTTTTTACCAGCAAACAAGCACGTCAAGCGAGGCAAGCGAGGCAACTCAACAAAAGCGCCCACTGTATCAGCAATGGGCGCTCTTGAACGATGGTCATAAGGCTCGAAACCAGCGGCAGAAGTGCGCCGTCCTGGCCTATGTGAGCCTATCAGCGGCCCAATACCGACTCCTGGGTATATTGATATCCTTGCACGCAGCGTTGATATTTTATTTTACATTTTGGAAACAAAAAGCACAACTCTCGCGTCAATCAAATGTAAACGCGAAGCGCGGCCGCTGCGCGAAGCATGAGGACGGCACCTAAGAAACGCTCCCACCCGCGCGCCTGTCCCGGAACAGTGGCGCCGCTGCGGTGGCGTGGAGAACTAGGCGCCCCACACCGGTTTCGGACGACGTGACAGGCCGCACCTCATGCGTTTCATCGAGCGGCCGTGGTTTGAGTGACATTGCAATCGATTCAACGGCATGATCGCGATGTATAGTTAATTTTATTTGTCGGAGTATCTTGACTGCAGTAGCATGACCACTATGTATATAAACTTTACATTTTCCGTTCACACTGGACTTTTACTTAGGACTCGGTTTTCTTCGTTTAGATTAAATAAAATTATGCAGATCAAACGCGCATGTTGGCAAAAGTATATTCATACAGGCGTACGTCGTGCCCTGTCTGACTGCTGTCCCGCAGTATGAAGAAGGCATAAAACACTTGGACAAGGGAAGAAGTCGGACAGATAAATAGATAAACACGTGGACAGGCGAAAAAAAAACAACAACAACAATGATTCCTATTTTATTGGCGTAGTGGAATACATTTTTCTGTTTTCTTTTTTCTTCATTTACTAAATGGCGTTCAACTTTGGATCACCATGGTTGTGCTTGAGCTTTTCTAACAAACCCAAAATACGCATTTGTGTCATTTTCTAATACCACCAGCTGAAAACGCGTGCCAACTACAATGTGCGTCAAGCAGGGCGCTTCCATACACCGCGAAAGCAAGTATAGGAAAGGGGGTATCAGAAGCCGCTGGCGGGCTCAGGGCTCTGTGTATTATGAAGTTGCATTTTTTTTATTAATGTTGATCAGAAGATTTTGGTACCTCATATTGATGGTGAAGCATCAAACACCACAAAGTGCGCGAGTTAACAATTGAGTTCTTTATTTGCCGAACTTTCGTGTTTTACGTGCCAAAACGGCGATCTGGTTATGAGGTACGCCGTAATGAGGGACTCTGGAATAATTTTGACCAGCTAGGGTTCGTTAACCTGCATCCAATGCACGGTACAAGGACATGCGGCCGCCGGGATTTGATCCCGCTTGTTGGGGCTTAGTAGTGCGACGCCCATAGGGCCTATACTCGCTCAATCCGCCCGTCTGCTCCGCACGCGTCCGCCCTCATGCGGACCGGAGCGGACGCCCAAAAGGCAGATCGTGTCGAAAAACTCGGTGTACGTTGAATTCGCACGAGCGGCTTTCATGTGCACTCTGATCGGACGACGCAGTCTGTTGACAGCTGGCAACCATTCGGCGGAGCAAAGTGTTCAAAGTTTGCAACTACCTTTCACAGCAGACGACACTGGCATATTTTTGCAGATGCGACTTGTTTCCGCGTCACGGTGAAAATGCGACTCTAGTAGGCTGTCACATTCTGTTCTGCAGCCGCATGTGTTGCATTGGCGCCGTCATCCTTGTTCGAAACACCCCACAGTCATCTTATCTGCACCACCTTTTAAAAATGTATTGCCATCGCATCATGTTGCAACATGGGACGTATTCTCGGACGATCACTGTCAGTGCGCGCTGCCTTAGCTGGTTGAGAAAAACCTCTCGAATCACCCAACGCGCAGCGTTCTACGTAACGCGAAAGCGATAGTATCGCCGAGCGATTCGTCCGAAATCCCCGTGTTCGGCCCGATGGCGTAGTTTCTGCAGTGCTAGTGACAGTTTGCAAGAACACGGAACACACGCACAACTGTCGCAGAATACAGCTGCATAGGTCGACAAGACATCCCTCTTCACTATTCAGCACGCGTGTGAGGCTCCGAGTACAGCTTGCTGATATGCTTGCATTTGCTTGCTCATGCTTCTTTTTTTTTCAGTCAGCTAATTTTGAAAGTGTGCTTAAGGCACTTGGATGCATGAAATGCCTTTGCCTTTTTTTTTTTGCGTATATAGTATGCGCGTATGCGCTGTATCTTCTCGAGTCTCCAGCATCGAGAAAGCTTTTGTTCCTCCCGAGATGTTTTCGCTGGAGGCACGCAACTAATAATGTGCATCTGGTGATGGACTGTTCCCTTGTTTCATTGTTGTCATTGTCATGGTGCTCCAGATAGCTGAAAGCTGTTTCCTAATTCATTTTTTACTACGCGGAGTCCACGCAGAACTTATGTACCACTTCGTTAAGAAACAGGAAAATATTCAATATTTGATTTGATACCAGGTTGTCGTTTTTCTAAAATCGTTGTGTTCGATTCGGAAATTTTTGTACTCGAACACCGCTACAAATAACGTGGTTAGGCATATAACATCTCTATATACCAGGTATTTCATTTTATGGTTTGTAATGTAAACATAACTTTTTAAATCGTGGGTGGTAGATAACACCTGGAGGCACGCAACTAATAGGCATCTAACCTTGGACCTAAATTATTCGAAAAGGAGAAATTAGCTTCACGAAAGTTATCTCTCTAATTTACGAATAAATATTTACTTTACAGCTCGCATTTAAATGTAAGTAAACAAACTCTTACACAGCTCTAGAAGAATTTTTTTTTTTCAATTTCACACAACTTTGTCAGAAAAGCGCTTCAGGAGGTACATCTTCTCCAGGCTGAGCTCGACGACGGATAGCTCGCAGAATAGCTCGCCCAGGCCTGGCAACCACCTGAAGGGACAGAAATGAGGCATAGAATTTTAAGCAGTTGTTAGAATAGCTGACTAAGAAATATGGCATTGGGCACTTCTTCTTTTAGCACACGAGGAAAAATGATACACGCAGGAGCACAGTATATAACAGTGTTCAACTTTCAACAAAGTTTTACTTTGGAACTCACGGTTGTAATCTGTAACCGAGCACCAAGCGACAGCAAAGGCTTCGAGATATGCAAAAATTAAGTATTAAGGCCGTCATGTCGGCGTCACAAAGCGTTTTGAAAGCACTTAGAATGACTTGTCCTGCTGTCATGAAAAAGGTCATTTGTTCAGGAAAGCATCACAGCCCTCCAGTCACATCGACTTAATATCCATGTCACACGAGCACTTTCAAAGCTCTTTGAACAAAAGGTCCTTTACTTCAAAGGAGAACGCGAGCTGTCACATGTGTGCGTCAAAGGAAATCTAGTTTAAAGGAGTGTATACAGCCAAGGAAGCCCGCATTTGTCCCCTGAAACTTCAAGGGAATATTGTTTCCAGTTAGACAATATAATTCTTTCTTTACAAGTCAGAATATCCAGCTTTTTAGCCGGTAAAAAACAAGCGAGAGCAAGAATGAGCGGCCGACGCCAGCTATATACGCAGCGGCACATAGTGCGGCCAGCATCCCAAACACAATATCCATATTTGGCAAAGTAACGACTTTCTTACGCGCCTATTTCGTTTTGCAGCTTCAAAGTAATAGAAAAAATAAACTTCAGCAAATAAATTATGGCACAAATGAATTTATTGCGTATTTGTACACAAATTTCTTTATTCGCTTACAAGACCACTGATGCACCAAGGGCACACTGCGGTTTCTGTTGAAAGTTTCAGCAGAGGCCATGTAGCACTGATACAACTCCTTTGAACTAACGCCCCCTTGAAAGCTCTACGCTCCTTTACTCTGAAGGAACTTTGTTATGCCCGCGTGACAGGGGTATAAAGCATCATTTAGGGCTTCACTCTGTCGCGGGGCAGCACATACTTATAGGAGAAGCGCATGATGTCTAAATAATAGCATAAGAGAACACAAACGCAGAATGTGAAAAGTCTGCAGGGACACCTTGAAATTGGACGTCAGATATGCGACTGTAAAGCAGTTCCAGGAAATGTGCGTCTCTTCTCTATAATAGTTCCGATCAACACGCAGATCAGAGAGGTAATTTGTCGTACTGGCATCGGGCACTGTCCTGTCCAATCCGCGGCTAAAACTTGAAAAGGCGTCACGAAGCGTTTTGAAAGCACTTAGAATGACTTGTCCTGCTGTCATGAAAAAGGTCATTTGTTCAGGAAAGCATCACAGCCCTCCAGTTACATCGACTTAATACCCATGTCACACGAGCACTTTGAAAGCTCTTTGAACAAAAGGTCATTTACTTCAAAGGAGAACGCGAGCTGTCACATGTGTGCGTCAAAGGAAATCTAGTTTAAAGGAGTGTATACAGCCAAGGAAGCCCGCATTTGTCCCCTGAAACTTCAAGGGAATATTGTTTCCAGTTAGACAATATAATTCTTTGTTTACAAGTCAGAATATCCAGCTTTTTAGCGGGTAAAAATGCCGCAGTTTCGCCCGAAAGGCGAAGCATCAATTGCGATAGCAAATTAGTAGAGAGCTATTCGGAGTAGGGATAGTAGTTTTATCGGCTGCATAAACTTGGACACATTGGCTTACTAAATGAATTAACAATCGTGGTGTCAGCGCGCACAAGCAAACATGAATAGATCACACTGAATGACCGCAGCCAACGACTGTCAAAACGCTGGCAGCAAGCGCAGGTTCGCGCGGTCTATCGCTTCAACGGAAACTGAGCGGCGAATGCACAGCGCATACAAAGGTCAGAGCCGTGTGGAGATAAGAGACGGTGCGGACGACCGGCATCCCCGGGCAAAGCGCAAAGGAGAAGTTGGCAGAGGAGAAGCTGCCCCCCCCCCTGCCCCCCTCTTCCAGCTTTGTTGCTTGCGCGTGGGAGATTGAGTGGCAAGATACGCCTTTGGTGCCGGAGCACAGCGCCGTCCCGCCTCCCTCCCATACCCCCACGGTCTTTCGCGCGACGGTCACGTTTGCTTTCCGCCGAGCGTTCGCTCTTCGTGATAGCGCGCAGGGGGGGGGGGGGGGTTCGCCCTCCGTGAAAGCGCGCGTCCCCCGCGCGCTTTCACGAAGGGCGAACCCCCACCCGTCCCCCGCGCGCTTTCGCTCGCGCATACGGCGCGCGGCGACGATTTTATCGCCCTTGAAATCTATACAGGACCTCACGGCGACGGTGACGCCGACGGCAGACATCCGGTAGAAGTGTCCATATAATTGCTATCGCAATAAAAACAAGCGAGAGCAAGCATGAGCGGCCGACGTGAGCTATACGTATACGCAGCGGCACATAGTGCGGCCAGCATCCCGAACACAATATCCATATTTGGCAAAGTAACGACTTTCTTACGCGCCTATTTCGTTTTGCAGCTTCAAAGTAATAGAAAAAATAAACTTCAGCAAATAAATTATGGCACAAATGAATTTATTGCGTATTTGTACACAAATTTCTTTATTCGCTTACAAGACCACTGATGCACCAAGGGCACACTGCGGTTTCTGTTGAAAGTTTCAGCAGAGGCCATGTAGCACTGATACAACTCCTTTGAACTAACGCCCCCTTGAAAGCTCTACGCTCCTTTACTTTGAAGGAACTTTGTTGTGCCCGTGTGACAGGGGTATAAAGCATCATTTACGGCTTCACTCTGTCGCGGGGCAGCACATGCTTATAGGAGAAGCGCATGATGTCTAAATAATAGCATACGAGAACACAAACGCAGAGTGTGAAAAGACTGCAGGGACACCTTGAAATTGGACGTCAGGTATGCGACTGTAAAGCAGTTCCAGGAAATGTGCGTCTCTTCTCTATAATAGTTCCGATCAACACGCAGATCAGTGAGGTAATTTGTCGTACTGGCATCGGGCACTGTGCTGCCCAATCCGCGGCTAAAACTTGAAAAGGCGAGAAGGTGTTCCACGCACCTGACTTGTTCGCAGTGCGCACTGCTAGCACGACAACATCACTGAGATGTGTGGGCCAGCGCATTTCTTCATCATATTTCTCAAAGCGGTGACAAGAATACAGTCAATAAAAGAGAAGAAAGAACAACTGAAAGTTGAGAAAGTTAGTAGGAATTCACGCTTCTGAAAGGCAGGTGTTCAAACACGGACCCTATAGAACGATTGAAGAGGAAGAAAACTCCGACGGCCAACTGAAAGGTCGCATAGTTGTGAAAAAGAAAGTATAAAACTTTGAGCAAATAAGTTATCTGAGCAAAAATGCCTGTTTTGCTTTTCCGCCATTGTGCGACCTTTCATTTGACAAAGGCGTGTGTGTTGCCTTCTTCGTTCCTTCTAGTGTCCGTGTTTACATACCTGCATTTTAGTACCATGAAGAGAGAGCTAACTACCAAGCACCTTCTCCATAGAAAGGCGTGCATTTGTGCAAGCCATCAATTGTACACTAATACTCTAATTTAACGGAAATACAAGCAAGGCACTCTTGCTAACGTTTAATGCCATACGAATATCATCAAGCCAATCTTCAAGTATTGCTAGATATGATTGTAATATTCTTTGCAGAGAGTGAATGTCACTCGCTGACGCAAAGAATGCAACGTCATCTGCGTAAACATACACTTGTACATCATCACACAGTGGAATTGAGCTCAATAGAATATTAAACAAAATGGGAGAAAGAACGGAACCCTGTGGAACTCCCCTGGACTGATGATATTTTGACGTCGAAACACCGCCTTGTGAGCAATAGAATTTTCTACATCTTAGGAATTCATAAATCCAATTTGTTATATATGGAGGAAAATTCATGTTCTTTAGGATATTGAGGAGAATTATATGCTCTACACTGTCGTATGCCTAGCTATATCAAGAGCCACTAGCGCTGCAAACTGTCGCCTGTGACGAGCAAGCTTAGTACGTCCCTCCAAATGAGCGTGCGCGCACCAAATCGAGCATCCCGGTCTAAATCCGATCTGACATGAGCTCAGTAATGTGTTAGTAGTTAAAAACCTCATTGTATGGATGGTATAACACTCTTTCTATTAGTTTCATTATGTTAGATGTTTATGCAATGGGTCTTATGTTGTCCATATGCAATCTCGCTCCTTGTTTCTTAAGTAGGGGGAGAATCTTAGCAAGCCTCCAATCTGGAGGAATCCAACTGTTATTTAGGGAGTAGTTGATGATATTAAGTAGGTCCTGTGGAGACACGTCAAATAATGTTTTTAGCATGCTCGTTGTTCTGGACCTGGAGCTGAGGCAGGTAGCAGTCTTACAACGCGAGAAAGCTCTTCAATCGTCACATTTATAAAACTGTCCTCGGATGCAATCCTGACAAAGTTCAATTGTAACTGAGCTGTGAAACGGTTTTCTAATCCTCTGGCAATTTTCCCAATGATTCTGAAAATTCTTTAGGCGATAGGATTACTGAATCAATATTTACTGGCGTTGGTATAGCCTTGCAAAAACGAAGAAACCTAAAAAGCGCTTTCTTATTGCCACTCTTCGACAGAAAGTTATATCGTTTTTCATCATAATTACTTTTTGATAATGAAACTGTTCGTTTAAACATAGCTGCAGCATACGTATAGCTACTCCAATTTGTAGGGCATTGGTTAAGAAGAAGTTTCTTCCACGCAGCCTTTCGGCGTCTATAATCTCGTGCACAGTCAGGGTTCCACCAGGGACAGCCAGAACTACCTTTTGCTTTCGATACTGCAAACTCAGATTTCTTTAGGGTACCCTTCAAAACCGCGCAAAGGCGTATGTATAGCTTTAGTATCTCTCTCCATACCTATCAAAGATGCTAACGTGGATTGTATCGTTTTCTTAAATTTTGAATAGTCCACAAATACATGTACTTCATTATCTAAAGAAATTAAGGGGCAGACAATATCCATCAGTATAGGACGGTGATCACTACTTGTGGCGTCGTCAACGACAGCCCAAGATGAGGATGATAAACTTGAGCTAGCAAATGATAAGTCTAAGGCAGAGCGCGACTGACAGCGAACAAAAGTTGCAACTTTAGTATTTAAGCAAGTAAAATTGTTCGAAGAAGCCCAATCCCATAAACGTTTCCCGGATGCATCAGTGCGGAAGCCCCACGCCACATGATGTGAATTAAAATCACCCGTGAACAACGTGTTTTTGCAGTAGGCCAAGGTGACCTCAAGTGTACTGACATCTTGTATCCCAGCAGAGAGGTAGTTATTAACTACAGATAGCGGTGCGATCTCTAACAGAGATCTCTAACACTAAAATTTCGCATTCAGGAGACGTAGTCTGATATGAAATTTTTGCTCTATGACAAATTTTAGATGAAATGAACGAAGCCAACCCTCCACCTCGGGAAGGCCTATCCAATCGAAAGCAACGATAGCTTCTTAAATGAAAATCATGACCAGCTGTCAACCAAGTCTCTTGCAAAAGTATAATATCGGGAGTATGTTGGGAAATTTGATATAATAAATCAGCAGTAGCAGAAAGTATTGACCGGTAATTACATTGGAGTACCCTAAGGCACCCTATGTTGACGAAAGCTGAGCAGCAAATCGGAGCACTGCTTGCTCCAAAATGCTCTCTTTCAGAAAGTCTGTCCTATTAAGGGAATTTTTGGCACACTTTTTTGTTTTGGAGTTAGTAGAATTAGGCAGTTTGTTATTAGATCTGGTGCGTTTATGAGTCCGAGGGTCCATGTCTACATCCTGATTGCCTAGCGACTCTGATTCGAGTGAACTTCTTGATGAAATTGTTGTGAACTTGAAGCTCGCGCTAAATCTGTGCTCCCGGAGGGGAGTGATTTCGGCAATTGAGATTTAGGAGACTGAGAAAGAGTGGATATCTCATTTTGTACACTACATTTTGTTATAACCTGAGATATCTCTGAGAATTGCGTAGACAGTACTTGCGCCAATGAGTCTGTCAGATTTCCTAGAAGCTTTTTTATTGCTTTTTCAACAGCTTTCTCTATTACGTTTGTGATCGTCTGGGAAAAAGATGGGTCCATACTGAGTGAGTGGCAGGCTCTAACTCCAGCATATCCCTGTGCTCTGCTCTGAATTTCAGCAAGAGCTTCACGACGAGAGCAACGTCTCCTTTCTATTATTTCAACCACTTGAAGCTCCTTTGATCTTGCGGGGCAGTTAGAATCGTCAGCGGGATGACTTCTATTGCACAAACAGCATGATTCATCTTGAGATGTGCAATTGTTGTCACCATGTTCATCCCCGCATTTACGGCATCAAGTGGTTGATCGGCAACCGTTAGTGCTATGACCGAAACGCCAACACTTGAGGCACTGTAGTGCTCGTGGGGCTAGGGGTTCAACCCTGCAAATCAATGGCCAGGTCTTAATTTCTGATGGGCGAGCCGTCCCTGCAAACGTTGCGATAACTGTTTCAGTAGGGACCTTCTTGTTGTCGACTACCCTTGTGCATCGATAGACAGATACTACACCTGCCGGAGAAAAAATGTCTAAGATTTCTGCTGGACTTAGACTTACATCTACACCGCGGACTAGGCCCTTGCAGCAAGCTAAGTGAGGAGGGATGTGACAGCTCAGCAGGTGCGAAGCGAAATTAGTGCATTTTAGCAGATCTTGCATACAAGCCTGGTCCGGCGACGAGCAGAGGATACCCCCTCGTCCAAACTGTCGAACCTCTGTGATTTGCTGGAAGTGAGTGGAGACTGCCCGAAGTTCTGTTTGAATGGCTTTAGGATTCTTCATACGGATCATCCCCCCATTTGTGGGTACCAAACCCACAGGAACGTTGCTGGTTCCGCTTCGAAGAAACAGCTGCACTGGTATATCCTGAGGCGGGATTGAAGCAGACCAGAGGGAGGCCCTCTGGCCTGGAGATGAGACAGACCTCAACTCAAAATGAACCACGACTTTCAATAAAAAAAAATGTCGCAGTTTCGCCCGAAAGGCGAAGCATCAATTGCGATAGCAAATTGGTAGAGAGCTATTCGCAGTAGGGATAGTAGAGTAGTTTTATCGGCCGCATAAACTTGGACACATTCGCTTTCTAACTGAATTGACAAGCGTGGTGTCATCGCGCACAAGCAAACATGAATAGATCACACTGAATGACCGCAGACAACGACTGTCAAAACGCTGGCGCGGCCGCTGCAGCGGGCGAAGAATCGTGCGGTCTATCGCTTCAACGGAAACTGAGCGGCGAATGGACAGCGCATAAAGGTCAGAGCCGTGTGGGCTCGACTGGCGCGCGCGCTCGCTCGCTTCTTAAGAAGCGAGTGCGCGCGCCAGTCGAGCCCGGCCGTGGTGGAGATAAAGAGACGGTGCAGGCGACGGCCACCACAGCCAGTGCAAGCGTATTTGTTGGCAGAGTAGAAGCTGCTCCCCCCGTCCCTCCCGCGCTGCTCCCTGCTTTTTTTTTTTGCTTTCGCGTGGAAGATTGCGTTGCCAGTTCTCCTTGCGCTGGGTTGCAAGATAAGCATTTGGTGCCGTAGCACAGCGTCGCCCCGCCTCCCTCCCCCCATACCCCCACGGCCTTTTGGGCGACAATCGCGTTTGCTTTCCGCCGTGCGTTGGCTCGCCGTGATAGTGCGCGTCCCCCGCGCGCTTTTACTCGCGCATACGGCGCGCGGCGACGATTTTATCGCCCTTGGAATCTATACGGAACCTCACGGCGACGGCGACGACGACGCCGACGGCAGAAATCCCGTTGAAGTGTCCATATAATTGCTATCGCAATAAAAAGATGTGAAATAAAACAATAAATGTAAGAGAATAACCGCCGGCTACTTGACAGCAAACCCGGAAGTAGACTGCGTCAGGGCGAGGTGATCTCGGGCAAGCACACTCTCTGGAACGGACAGGACCTATCGGCCTGCGGCGGCGACAGCACCTCGGGCGCTGCAATCGCTCACTCTTGCATGCGGTTGCTTGCTTCGTGGCTTGGAAGCGCTTGTTAGGTGGTGTTTCTCCCGATTTTCTCTGAATGTGCGGTGCTTAAGCGTGATATCATTGCTTCACCCCTGGATGCAGCACAGAGTACTCGCGAAGCAAAGAAACGAAGTTTTCACTGTTTAAAGCAGTTGCCCTGCTTGTACTGGCCGCCTTGTGTTTCCAGCGTAAGATGGGCGCCGCATGCTGAGCTGAATTCCTTGAGCACAACGACATGGGTGTCTTGCTTTACCCCTCAGTCGAACTGTTTAGGTTCATCACACGCCTGGAAGATGTGTTTACCAACTGATTCAGTGGACGCAAACTTCACAGTGACAGTATCATGGATGCTTTGCACATGATACATCATGCTTACCCCTTGCAGGTCTTGAAATAAGCCTAACTGCACGTATTATTGGGTTTTATGTTATCACGAGACTGCACTTTTTGTGAAAGGCGAAAACAAATCCAATCTGCTGAGGAAGCGTAATTCAGCCAACCACCTTAAGCTAAGCAGATTAAACTAGGTGCAGTGTAACTATCATATCGCGTATTTTATTTTTGTCTCCCCAAACTAGCTACTCTGTTAATTTTTTTTCACGTTATCTTGCTAAATGTGCGGATTTGATGAAGCAAAGCAAGTAGCTGCATATTTGTAGTTCATTTACTTTTCTGCCCATTATCATGACAATGCTGTCATTGCATGAGTGTGGAAAGCTATTCCAGATGTCAATGTTCTGTGCCCTATCTCGTATATGTGTTCTCATACTCTGTGATGCCTTATTGTTAGCATTTAGTTGCAGATTGCACAGACCAAGAGCTTGTGCCCCTTTTGTGAAATTCTGTAGCTCGTTTAGCTGCTTTGCCATTTTACTGAAATTGCCATTTGGATTCCTGCATCATTGCTGTGCTAGTCCTCTTGTTCTGTTCATCTGTGCTTACTTTGCGGGTGGGACATGGTTTCAACAGCTGAATTTCAGTGATGTTTTCAGAATAAATTGCTTCTGTGGACTTATGTGACTTTTTTTAATTCGCGCATGAATGCTTTCTGTGTAGCTTTTTAATTCGTGAAGATTTCACCTCGCGTCAACAGCAACGAGTCCAGCTGATTCTGCTCGACGTTATTATTTGATAGCTTTCACGTGACGTCACGCACTCACCTTATCACCGTTTTGGGGCACCAACATGGTGACTACGAGCACTTCAGTACAATCCATCTTATTGAAAGCTTTCACGTGACGTTACGGACTCAGCTTATCATCGTGTTGGTGCACCAACATGGCGGCTACAATGACGTCAGTGCAAGCCATCCAGATTTTTTTTTCTGTTTTTCCAGGCCATCACCTAATGTGTCATTGAAAGGTGTAGTCAAGGATAGAACGAGTGTACAATGTACCTGCTTAATTTAAACTTACTTACGTTGTTGCGGAGACTAGCTACGTTGAATTCCCGTGTAACGCGGCCATCCGATTGCGATATGTACAGTTCGAATCTGCTCGCTCGTGATCGTAGACTCGTCTGCGCCCTCAAGCTCTGTAAGCTTAACAAACTCGATCCTTATTGCTGAACGTGTTGAAAAAAGTTCATTTGGATGGGACTCACTTGCGATCGAAACTGCCCATATTCTCGAGAGCGTGGTTAGATTCAAGGGGCGAGGATAGACGCACTGTAGTTATTTCAGAGACCGCTTTTGTTTTTGTGGCAAAGAAAAAAGAATAAAAGGCAGTACGCATTGTATTTTCTGATCATAAGCAAACAATACAAAGTAAATCAAGTGCTTAGGGGCAAAACTCTGAACAATGCTTCCAGCGCGCGCCAAGCATATACGAGCTTCGCAGTGGATGCGAGTGTGTCGTCTGCTTTTCTTCAAGAGCGGTCGATCGCAGCGCCGCCGCTACTGGCGACGCCGCCGGAGCCACGCTACAGTGTACTACAGTGTACTACAAGTCTAAGGGACTGTTTACGCTCGAACCACAAATCGCCGCAAGCCGCATGCGTGCGGTCGTGGGAAAAATTGCACAAATCGGAGAACTGGTGCACAAATTTCGGTTTACACTGTATACATCAGTGTAAACCAATATATGTGCAAGAGTGTTTGATATGTGTAATTTTTTGCCATTACGCAACATGATTTGAGCCTGCAGCGCATTAGTATTCGTGGATTTGCTGTCAGGGCCTATGAAAAAATAAAAAGAATTTAGGATGATCGACTCCCGTCACAAAGTGCGATGAGATAGTGCATCGATGTAAAAATGTCTGCAGCGATTAGGAGCTGCTCGCGTGGCAGCGTGATATCCTGAACGAAAACGCAGCGACGTCGCTCATTATGCTACTATGACATGTGAACATTGCTGCAAGCGTTTCTCTTCGCTGACAAAATCCATATCGACTCTGTGCGCTCCGCTTGTATGGTCAGGTCCTTGTACAGAGATCCAATGTAACGAAGACTTTTAATGTGTTTTTTTTTCGTTTGAATTAGTGGCTCTGATTTTTATTATTTTGTATGGACTGAGTGGCGCTACGACGACTGCGCAGACTTATTTGTGACATTGTGCTCATAGCTAGGAATTGGCTGTGGGCGGTCGAAACAATCGATAAACATGCAGATAAATATATAAATATCGATAAATATTCCTGAGTATACTGCTGGCGATTGCCCCAGAAACGTAAGACCGATGCAATCTGGGCTCTGACAGTGACAAGCACTGCCGCTCTTACGTCTTGCCGCATTTTACACAAGTACTTGTAGGAACACACACTTCCCCGACGAATATGTTGAACGAAAGTAACTCGGACCCTATAAAGGCCATTATAAGATGCCGTTATAGAAATATATCTGTAGTCCCAGCAGACGTTTCTTTACTCCTCGAGTAAACCCAGCATGTCGACTTCTGCACACAGCACTCCTTTGACGCAAATAGTGGATGCCGATTCGCACGCAGTGTCACGTGGCCGATTGCCTGGCGGCGGAACCGGTTGCCGCCGGAATGCTGTGCACGGCGACCATGTAAAGGCGAGACCACGCCTACTCGGGAGGGCGGTGAGGGCGCCCCGCCACGGACTTTCTGTGCACAGCGCGGACCACTTTGGCGGCTTCACGCTTGTGCGCCTGCCGGCGGTGCGTGACGAGGGATGCGTAGAACAGCAGCATGCTAACGGACAGTGTAGTGGCCATGGCGTAGAACGTGCCATGAGCCATGCCCTTGTTCTCGTACACGATGCAGTTGCCACTGGCGCCGCAGTTCCGATGCCACGTCAGGCACGTACGGTCCAGGATGCCGCCGAAGATCACAGGAGCCGGGATGGAGCCTGTCGCGAATAGGCGCGAATAAGGCTTCCAATTACGCACAGCAGCGCGAAAAAAAAAGAGGTGCTGCAGTTTCACCATTTGCCGGAGGCGTGTTCTTGATGCTAGGAACGTTAATTGGTTTGACATAAATAAACTAAAGGCACTAAAGTAGAACTTGGACACATGAGAAGAGAGGAAACATGATCTCTTAACTATAGGCCTATTCTTGTCGTGGCGTTTCTTGGCTATTTCAGAATGGACTCAATGTAGTCTCAACAGGCGCGAACGGTGGCGGAAAGCACAATCTGAGTTATCTGTCGCGTCCAACCTGCACAATAAGCTGTAGAAACTAAACATGAAAATCGCATGGGCACGCGTCCCCAGCTGTGCTTTTATAGTGATAGAAATTATGTGGACAATCCAGGCGAATTTCCGCCGCCGTCGCCGTGATGTTCTGTATAAAGTCCAAGTGCGATAACATCGGGGCCGCGCGCCGTATGCTGTGGGTGCGAGTGAAAGTGTGCGAGGGTCAGCGAGAAGGATGGATGCTCGATCTCGTGTGCGAGGGAGGAAGGCGGGAAGGAAGCGCGCCGTCTTTCATTGCATGAAAGGCAGCAGGGGTGGAGGGGCGTTCTGCTCCGGCGGTGGGGCGTTCTACTCCGGTATGGAGGCGTTCTAATCTATTATGGCGCGGTTGACCGCGGCCGCGCGACCCCTATCGCGAAAGCGATCTGCGGTGGGTACAGAGTCTATGCGCGCCGAGGGATGGCAGATTCGTGGGCGCTGTGTCCTCGCCGCTTTGTACGCGTTGAAACCAGAGGCAGTACGAAAGGCAATTCGCTCGCTACTGCTGCCGCTGCCAGCGTTTTGACAGCAAGTGTCCGCGGTCACCGAGTGAGATGTGTTCATGTTTGCATGGGCGCCCGTGACACCATGATTGTTAATTTATTAGTAAGTGAATGTTTACAAGTTTATATCGGCGATAATACTGCTACCATTACTTCATATAGCTGTATAATAATTTGTTATCGCAATTGATGCCTCGTCCTTCGGGCTGTACTGCGACATTTTTTTAAATATTTGTTTATTACTGAACCCCCCGCGGTGGCTCAGTGGCTAAGGCGTTGCGCTGCTGAGCACGAGGTCGCGGGATCGAATCCCGGCCGCGGCGGCCGCATTTCGTTGGAGGCGAAATGCAAAAACGCCCGTGTGCTTGCATTGTAGTGCACGTTTAAGAACGCCAGGTGGTCAAAATTAACCCGGCGCCCTCAACTACTGCGTGCCTCATAATCAGAACTGGTTTTGGCATATAAAACCCTAGAAAGAAGAAGAAGGAGAATGTTTATTAATGTACTTACATGGTTTACCTCATAGATGATGACTCATTTATAATACAGCTCATGTATAAACAGAGTGAAGAAAGAAGTACGTATGGCCTCGGAAAACATTTTCCGTGTAAGATTTGTAGTGGAATGTAGAGCATATCAGTCAAAATTTTGATAAGGTATTCCAACACATCGTTAGGTCGCTCTGCGTTGTTGCAGTAACTGCTACACCAATATGACTCGTAGATTAGAATCAGTTGACGCAATGTGTAATGCAACTTAGTGTACTCACCCACAAGGCGCCCAATGACCTGCCTTATGCCGAGAGCCAGGGACCGCTCGGCAGGCTTGACGCACCTGCACAGGTTTGCGCGAGTTCAGACCGCATACGTGAGACGCATGCGCAGGGCGGATAACCGGTGGTCTATACGAGTTACAGTGTAGCGCCCACCGACGTCGCAACGCGGAGACGCTAAAGTCGAGCGCTCGGAAACGTCACCTGGTTTCGGGCTGCGAAAGACGAGCAAAAAAACAAAGCAAGTGCTACATGGTTGTAAAACGGGAAGGCGAAATCCTGCCAGCTGCGGAAGACGACGACGCTGAACGCGCGAGCAGTGGCACGAGCGCGTCTCTGACCACGTGACGTGTACAATCAGGCACGCACTAGGCACACACCTTTAGTAAGCCACAACCATGGAGCAGCCGTGGCTTAGAGAAGCGTGCTCGCCTCGCACCGCGGAGGCCCGGGTTCGATTCCCACCCAGACCACAATTCACCAAATTTTCGTTTCAAAGTCACTAATTTTCTTTGTTTACAGGAACCTCCCTGAGAAATGTGACGTCAGTCCGAGCATTTTTAGACGTCGGCCATATTTAGTCGCGGCGCAGTTTCGCCAGTCACTTCTGAGGGCACCGTTAACATAGACACCTAAGGCTTTCGCCTTAATAAAGATCGGCAGCGCGGGCTCGATGCGCAAGCACGACAAAGGTAATTCTGTTCTAGAAGCCTGCTACGCTGGTCTTATTGTTCTGGCACTCCGCTGCGGCCACTCGGTTCTCAAGGAAAGAATGAGTGCAAGGGCACGCACGCGCAATCAAAGATGCCATAAAATCAGGTGGTGCGATGAAATTAGGCAATTTGCACGCATACCTTGGATTCAGCTAGCGCAGAATAGGGTAATTTAAAGGTCGCTAATACAGGCTTTTGTCCAGCCGTGATCATAGAGGTAGGCTGATGATGATGATGGCGTGAGTCGAATTTTCGACTTTCAAACACGAGGTCACTGCTTCTTTTACCTACCGGAGCCTTCCAAAAGGGCGTATCTATAGCCGCGCCCGTGTTGCTGTGGTACGTCAAAATATAACCCCACCCATCAGTCACGCGAACGTTCGGAGTTACTGCTTGCACAAATGTCATGTGAGCATTCACTGTGCAAAAGCCATAACATAAACAGACATACAGATATCTACAGTAGTAACAAATTTATACTAATCAAATAGACAACTACTACTGATAAGCTAGCACCTAAAAAATGACATTATGGAGCTCAGCCTCCCAAACTCAATAGGTGAGAGACGCCGAAATGTGGATCATCCCGATTAATTCCCACCTCCAGGGGCTCTCAAAACGCAGGTAAATGTAAATCCGAGAGCGCTTTTGCATTCCGCCCCCATGGATACCGTATAAACTCGTCTAAGGACCGCACTTTTTCTTTCAGAATTTTGACGAGGTTCGGCCCTTACACGGGATCGAACCTTTTGGTCAAAATGGTGCCGGCGGAGCCGGCGAATACTACACACGCTGGTTTCACAGATGTATCATTGCATCAGAAGTCAACGTGCAGCTCTCGCCATCTAGTAGCGGCCCGCGGAAGTACGCAGCGCGCGAAAATTCTCCGATGCGCGCGCCCAGTATCGGGGCACCGAACAGTGACTGCTTCTCTGATGGAAATCCTTTTTCTCGAAATTTTGGGCTGCCTAGTTGGGGATGCGGCCCTTACACGAGTCTATACGGTATGTGGCCGCCGCTGCCCAGGATCAAACCAGCCACCTAGCGCTCAGTAGTAGAACAGCATAGCCAACCAGCCACTGCGTCGACAAACGATAAAGAGAATTTAAAGTAAAATTTAGGGGAAAAAAAACATTGTTTGGTTAAGAAAGGAAAATTAGTGATGCCGCCTAAATATCTTCAATATAACTTAATGCGCTATCCATACTGATTTACAGAGTAATTGGCAAGTGGAACCACCTGAGACTGGCTGGTGGCTATCGGAGCGTTGCTCTACTGCCTCGCGACGTCTACAGGTTTTCCTGCTCACCTAAATTAAATGATGCGGTTTTACGTGCCAAAACCCCGATCTGATTATGAGGCACGCCGTAGTTGGGAACATTGGAATAATTTGGACCACCCGGGGTTCTCTAACGTGCACCTAAATCTAAGTACACGTGTGATTTCTGCACTTCGCCTCCATCGAAATAGGGCCGCCCTGGCCGGGATTTGATCACGCGACCTCGTGCTTAGCAGCCCAACACCATAACCACTAAGCAGCCAGAGCGGGTCGCTTTAACCCAATCGCCAACTGAAATTACCCGAGTGCTACGGAAATAAACCGAGCAACAGACTATTTATTTTAAGTGTCAAACATTTATTCCTAGCGGCAACGTATTTAAGCTCAACGCGAGCACAAACAGGCCGCGTGCCCGTGAACTTAAGCGCCAATATGCTTAGTCCAAACGCCAGCAGCTTAAATCCAAGTGCTAGTCAATTCAATCCATACAAGAACAGCAAGATTGCAAATCGAAATGGCTAAAACGCTGACATACAATTACCGGAACACGACAGTACTAATTTCTCTTGTCGCGGCGAACATTTACAAAATGAGACTGTCTTATTTTGCTTGAGGCTGATATATAGACGCGCACGGATCGCTTACACTTCAATAAAAAACTATATTCGCGAAAAAGTTGAATTGCGTCATTAACCTCGTGAACGGAGGGCCGATTTCTTGTATATTATTTGTTTGTTTCGTCGTATAATTAATGTGTAAAGTAACTTTTTATTCGTCGGTTTAAATCAATATTCTTCAGTTTGAAGCGAGAGTGAAGTTTGTCTGCAGGACGCCGTTAAAACCTTCACGCTTTTCAGGCCCAGCAGGTCATTTTCGAAGTGTCCGTGAGAAAGTAGCTGAAAGCCGTCTGCTAGCAGCCGATAATAAGTTTGCGTCAGAACGCGAATCAGCTGCGTACATGAGTAGCCGAAATGAGTAGCCAAGAAAGTCGGCCATTATATGTGACATTCATGTTCATGCAAAATACCGCAATCACTCGTTTGATAAATTTTAGCAACGACTAGAAAAATTAATGCTGTCTTCTTTCGGTAACTGTATTTGAGCGTTTCAGCCATATCGATTCGCATTTTTTTCTGCACCAATTAAATTGACTAGCGCTTGGATTAAAGTTGCCGGCGTTTGGATTAAACATATTGAAGCTTGTATTCACTGGCGCGCAACCTATTTGTGCTCGGATTGAGATTAAATACTGACCTAGTGGTAGAGCGCCCGCCTCGGCTGCGGGAGGTTGTGGGTACGATTTTCACCGCCGCCGGGCACCCACTGGTTCAAATGGACACAAGCGTACCCCGGCCTGGCGTCCGGCTTCCTTCACGGGTGATACGGTTGGGAAAGATGCCTGCGCCCTGAATTCCCGTCGAAACCCTCGTGAGCACAAAATAAAGGGATGGTCGGGCCGTTCCCATGGCGGCCATTCCACATGTGGCGCCCCAAGCCCCTATTGAGGTGGGGACGCCTTCGGGTTGAGAGCAAACACCTCTTCCATAATAACCATAACGCCATAATAACCATAAACAGCATAATGGTCGAGCACCACTAGGCCGGGAGCGCGCTTGTACCTATTTCACCGGTAGTACCCGGCGGCAGCACTTGCCTCCCACAGCCGCGGCGGATGCTCTTCAACAAGGCCGTCTGTGGTTGGACAAGAGGCGCCCAGAGACAACTCGTGAAATCTCTATTGGGCCCTCTTTCAAGATGTGAGCCCCTACGAGAATCGAGCACCAGGCTAGGGAACACCCACTAGAAAAAAAGTTGCAGTGGCTTAGCTCGGCTATGCCAGGATATACGTAGCGTTAGCAAAGGTTCAGCTGATTATTCTTAGCTTTCCTGGTTGTCTAGATTGTCAAGGATTAGCTTGATTGCCATGCTTACTGCTGCTCCAATGACACACACGCGGTATACGTATTATGTTTTGTTGCTACAGGGGTGGTCGGGCACGTCGCTCAGCCTCCTGGCGACGCCGCTTTGCTAGACGTTCGTCCCTTTGCTCCAGTGTCTCCGCAGCACGTTTAGCCTTCTTCTGTTCATTCCTCCTACGCTCAACCGCTAATTGCCAGGCAACTACTTCGGGATCCGATGAGTCAAGCTTCTCCGTTCTTCTGCGCTGTTGAGCAGCATTTGCGCTCTCCTTCTCCATGGCTCTACCACACTGGCAAACGCCAGTCAGAAGCGCAGCGGCTCCAGCGCAGTGTCAAGAGCTTTACTGCGGCCTACCAACAACGCCACAAAAACGCCCGCGATGACGACCACTCTCCTGTCGCAACATTCGCTCCTGGAGCACTTGTGTGGCTGCATGTACCGCCCTGCGCTCCTGGCTTGTCATCCAAACTACTCTCAAATAAGCGCAGCGGCTCCAGCGCAGTGTCAGACGGCGCCTGACAGCGAGCGCGCGCCGGCGCCAGTGCGTCTACCACGGCTACGACGTCACTCCTCTGGAATGCGCAGACCGGCGGCGGTGAGTCGCGCGCGGCGGCGGCGGAGTGCGCGAGAGGTGCCGGCTCCGGTGGCTCCGGTGCGCAAGCCGTGTGACATCACTGATCCTTGCGCATGCGCAGCACGGCTCTTGATGTGCCGCGCGAAACAGGCTTGGCTAGGCCATTGTAGCTAACGCTACAAAAACCGGTGGGTTCTCGGCGGCACCGGGATTTGAACTCGGTACCTCCCGCGTACGAGGCGCATGCTCTAACGCTACAGGCCACCACTGTGGCACGATTGAGGTTGAGATAAAAAATTGAGATTTCTCGCCTATCGCTTTTCCGTAAGCTTCATCACCATCCATCACTTCATGATGATTTCTTTCAGTCACCAACAGTTATCTTTCCACGTCGTGACCATCCATATAAAGTCAAACGCATTAACTGCCAGTCATCCCATTATGCATATTCGTTCTTACCGCGCTCAATAACTGAATGGAACACCTTACCGTCAGACAATGCCACGGAACCGGACTTACAAAGTTGCAAGACCTAATTCGCTCACGACTTGCCACCTAATCTTATTATTGCGGGACTTTACAGTGTTTTCGATGTTTGTTGCTGTTTGATTTCATTGCAGTTGCCTTATGTTCTCCTAATATGTACTAATGTTTTTCTTGCAATAATTGTGACTTATCTTGTACGTTACCTATGTGTTTCACTCTATTATTACTTTTGTATATTATTTTGTGTTTGGTATGATGTATAATCTGTGACCAGTGCCTGTGCACCTGTGATCCCCCCCCCCCACATGTAATACCCTCGTAATGAGGGCCTTTGGGGGTATCTTGAATGAATGAATGAATGAATGAATGAATGAATAAATAAATAAATAAATAAATAAATAAATAAATAAATAAATAGATACGTTGGTGCTAGTATTAAATGTTTGGCACTGGGACTAAATAGTCTGGCGCTTGGATTATTTGAGCTGGCGCCTGGGTTAAAGTGAGCACGAAAATCTCTAGATGCTAACGAGACCTTCGTTCACGTCTTGCACGGGCATATGTGTCGACATAAGCTCTGGTTCCTAGAGCTCGACGTGCGTGGGTCGAGTTGGAAGTCGGGCTGACCCAGACATGGGTCGGATAATTTCAGCTGACGCTTTGGCACCGAGTGCACCGCACTTACATGCACTTTGAGAAGAGTTTCTTGGAATTCAATGAACACACTGTCGGTTCGGCCCGACCCAGCCTGACCCGTCCCTCGGCAACTCATCCACTAGGGTTTGATGAGCCCGACGAATAGAATTGGGCCCAACCAGCCAACCCGAAGCGACTTGATGTCGGGTCTAGGTTATTGCATAGATACAGTCTTATTCTAAGAATAGTATCAAGAATACTACACAGAAACCTACCGCTAGTGTGTACGTGCGCTGTCAGTATAGTCATTCGTCGAGCGTGGGTATGGTAGGTCGTGCACGGATCGGCCTAAGCTATGCTATTCTGGTTTTGGACGACTGTGTGCATTCTTATACTATTAACGTTTACGAATCCCATTTTTCATCGCATTATTTCCGTAAGCGACCGATCAGTAATGTTTCGAATCGGTTTCAATTTCTTCCATTTGAGTGTTCCTTAACAATTACCAACATACATATTGTTACGCGAAGAACGAGTCAGTAACACGGGCAACTATTTACAGGTTGTATTTAAAACAGCGGTTGCAGCGCTGACCGGTTAGGTTCACAGCGCGATCCCAGCTCGTTCTTCCTCTTCTTTTCTCGAGTGATGGCGCCCGCGCGCCTCGGTCAAACAATCAAATACCACACGCGTGTAGCATAATCCCCCGGCGGCAGAAGCGACGTCCCGGAGCGTCTAAATGTCATCACTGGGAGAGTGATACTGCTTCAGTCGTGTAACGTGCACGATATCGCTGAACTGGGAAGCATATGGTGCGTCAGGGGCGATCCCGTATGTGACGGGAGTCACGGCACGAAGCACTCGGTAGGGGCCTGTGTAACGCGACAGCAGTTTTTCTGCCAGGCCGACCTGACGCGACGGAGACCATAGAAGCACCAAAGAACCAGGCGGGAAGTGCACGTCTCGGTGTCGCTGGTCGTACATACGCCTTTGACTCTCTTGGGAGTTCAGAAGGCGGTCACGGGCAATTTCCCTTGCGTGAGCAGCGCGGGCGACGGTATCAAGTGCATATTCACTGGTGGGTGCCGCGTGAACAGGGAGAGTTGTGTCGAGGGGCAGTGCTGGTTCTCGGCCGAACAGGAGGAAAAATGGGGAATAGCCGGCTGTGTCGTGGCGCGAGGAATTATAGGCAAAGGTGACAAACGGCAGAGTGAGGTCCCAGTCTGTGTGGTCTGAAGAGGCATACTTCGCAAGCACGTCTGTGAGAGTGCGATTAAGACGCTCCGTGAGGCCATTAGTTTGCGGATGGTATGACGTGGATAGCTTGTGCCTCGTGGTACCAGACTGCAGGATGTCCGCGATAACTTTTGACAGGAATGTCCGGCCACGGTCTGTGAGAAGTTGTCGCGGAGCTCCATGTAATAAAATCACGTCGCGTAAAAGAAAATCGGCAACATCTGTGGCGCAGCTTGTAGGGAGCGCTCGGGTGATGGCGTAGCGCGTGGCGTAATCTGTGGCCACAGCGATCCACCTGTTCCCAGAGGTAGAAAGAGGAAAGGGACCAAGTAAATCTAAACCAACCCGAAAGAATGGCTCCGCGGGAATGTCGATTGGTTGTAGGTACCCAGCAGGTAGCGTCGATGGTGTCTTGTGTCGCTGGTATTTATCACACGCAGCTACGTATCTTCGAACGGAGCGAGCAAGCCCAGGCCAAAAGAAGCGTCGGCGGATCCGGTCGTAGGTACGTGACACACCGAGGTGACCGGCAGTGGGGAGGTCGTGAAGCTCGTGGAGAACAGCCGAGCGAAGGTGTTTAGGAATACAAGGAGTAATGCTGGGCTGTCGGGGTGAACGTTGTGGTGGTAGAGTACGCCATCTTGAAGTGTGAATAAGCGAAGGGAACTGTCGGCAAGTGGAGATTCCAGGCGGTCAATGATGACACGCAAGGACGGGTCACGGCGCTGCTCGTCGGCGACATGGACTAGTGGAAAAGCGGAGAGAACGCAGGCGTCGGTGTCAGGCTCAGACGTAGAGGTCGGGTCTTCGACAGGGTAGTGAGAGAGGCAATCTGCGTCCTGGTGTTGGCGTCCCGACTTGTACGTCACTGTGTAGGGATATTCTTGTAGTCGGAGAGCCCAACGACCGAGCCGGCCAGTAGGATCCTTAAGCGACGAAAGCCAACACAGCGCATGATGGTCTGTGATTACTGAGAAGGGCTTGCCATATAAATATGGGCGGAACATTGAAACAGCCCAGACGAGAGCAAGACATTCGCGCTCGGTAATCGAATAGTTGCGCTCTGCAGTTGTCAGGAGTCGGCTAGCGTAGGCTATAACGCGGTCGTGTCCGTGTTGGCGTTGCGCTAAGACGGCGCCGATCCCGTAACCACTGGCATCGGTTCGGACCTCTGTTGGTGCGGACGGGTCAAAGTGGGCCAAGATCGTGTGGATTAGACAGAATCGTGATAAGGCGTGAAAATGCGGCAGCCTGAGGGGAACCCCACGTAAAAGGCACGTCTTTCTTCATAAGTTCTGTGAGTGGTTGAGCGATTGCTGCGAAATCTTTGACGAACCGTCTGAAATAAGAACAGAGCCCCACAAAACTCCGGACGTCTTTGACAGACTGAGGTACATGGAAAGCCGTTACTGCTCGAACCTTCTCCGGGTCGGGTTGTACTCCGGAAGCATCGACGAGATGGCCGAGCACTGTAATCTGTCGGCGCCCGAAGTGGCACTTCGATGAGTTTAATTGGAGCCCAGCCTTGTGGAAGACGTCAAGGATGGTTGCAACGCGCTCAAGGTGCGTCTCAAATGTAGGAGAAAACACAAGGACGTCGTCGAGGTAACAAAGGCAAGTGGACCATTTGAACCTTGAAGCAGAGAGTCCATCATCCGTTCGAACGTGGCGGGGGCATTGCATAAACCGAACGGCATAACCTTAAATTGGTAGAGGCCATCTGGAGTGACGAAAGCGGTCTTTTATTGATCTTGCTCATCGACGGAAATCTGCCAATAACCAGATCGAAGGTCAATGGACGAAAAGTATTTGGCACCGTGAAGACAATCAAGAGCGTCGTCAATTCGTGGTAACGGGTAAACGTCCTTCTTAGTGATTCGGTTTAGGTGGCGATAATCAACGCAGAAACGCACGTGCCATCTTTCTTTTTGACGAGCACGACCGGCGACGCCCAAGAACTCGACGAGGGCTCAACAATGCCTTTGGCGAGCATCTTGTTTACTTCCTGCTGAATAACTTGCCGCTCTGCCGTGGACACACGATACGGTCGGTGTTGAATGGGAACAGCATCACCAGTGTTTATCCGATGCTGAACAAGGGACGTCTGACCAACTGGGCGATTTTCAGTGTCAAATATGTCGCGGTAGGACAACAAAAGGCGATATAGGGCGGCTGCTTGGTCAGGGGCGAGATCCGGAGCGACCATGGGACGTAATGGGCCGTCGAGGTTCAAGGTATCCTGTGGCTAATCAGGAGGATCTGGAGACGCGTCGGCTGCAAAAGCAGTGACGTGGTCGTAGGTCACAGACCGGAGCGTGGCCACCACTATGCCTTCAGGTAACACTTGCTTCGTCAAGCGAAAATTGATGACGGGGAGACACATCCGATTAGCGGCAAGGGTAACGACGGAGTGTGGCACAGAGATGTCGCGCGCCAGGGGGACATCACGAATAGGGGCGACGACATAGTCACCATCAAGCACGGTTGCCGTTGAGGCCAATTCGACGAAGGTTATGGCTTTTGGAGGTAACCGAACAAACGCTGTAGTGCAGAGGGTGTTCGGTTGTTCGGGGCGAACGTCGGAAACAAGAGGAAGCTCGAGGCACAGCGTACCGGTGGAACAGTCGATGAGGGCAGAATGCGTCGTCAGAAAGTCGAGCCTGAAGATGAAGTCGTGAGGGCAACTGGTCAGCACGGTGAACAGGACTGGAACGTGGCGGCCAGCAATTCCTACGCGCGCAGTGCACATACCACTGACGGCAACAGTGGCGCCATTGGCGACGCGTACGGCTCGAGTGACGGCAGGCGTAAGAACGTTTTTGAGGCGACGACATAGGGTAGCGCTCATTATGGACACTTGGGCTCCAGTATCAATCAATGCCGTCAACGGGACACCATCTACGCCTACTTCAATTAGGTTCGTGTTCGTGAGGAGCGTCAGCGGAGGATTTGGACAGGACGAACGGAATGCAGCACTACCTCCAAGAGCTGCATGGCCTAGTTTTCCGTCCGGCTGTTTGGCGAGGAAAAGCGGCGAGGTTGGGGTGACGGGGAGCGACGGCGTTGAGGCGACGACGATCGCCCGGAGGAGCGGCTGTCAGGGTCATCAGAAGTAGGGTACGGACGGCGAGGTGAGTAACGGCGAGTGTCGGCGTATGGGCGAGGAGCAGGGAAAGAGCTCCAGTACGGCGGCATCCAGGTGCTGCGGCAGTGGCGGGATACGTGACCAACTCGGTGGCAGCGGAAGCAGATCGGTTTGTCGTCGGGGGTACGCCATTCAGCAGGATTGCGTGGTCGGGGAGCGAAATACTGGTCGTTGAAGGATGTGGCCATGGGAATGAATGCCGAATCAGGTCGGGAGACAGAGCAGGCGGTAGGGATGCCAAGGTTTGCAATTTCTTGCCGCACAACTGCTTGTATGACGGAAATAGTAGGGGCCGCTGGGTCAAAGGTACCGTCGAGGGGTCGTGGATGAAGGGGGGCCGGACTCGCCGCTTCAATCTCACGGCGAACGATACGAGTGACGTTCTCTTGAAAAGGTCGTGTGGGAGGAAGAGCGGAGCAAGAGGACGTGGCAGGGGTGTTTGGGAGCCGGGAAAACTGTGGGACGACGCGGCGGCTTTTGGCTACCTCGAAGCGGCGGCATTCTTTGACGATGGCGTCGACAGTAGAGACGTCGTTATAGACGAGCAAATTGAAGGCGTCGTCCGCGCTGCCTTTTAGGATATGGCCCACCTTGTCAACCTCGGTCATGTGCTCGTCGACTTTCCGGCAAAGCGCGAGCACTTCCTGTATGTAGGCGACATACGATTCTGTCGACGACTGGACACGGGTAGCAAGCTCCTTTCGCGCAGCCTGGTGGCGACCTGACGGGTTGCCAAATAGGTCGCGAAGCTGCTCTTTGAAAGTGTCCCAGCTGGATATCTCAACCTCATGGGTGCGAAACCAGACAAGCGGTGTCCCATCCAGATAAAAGAGCACATTGGCAAGCATGATGGTAGGGTCCCAGTGGTGGCTTCGGCTAACACGCTCATACATGCTGAGCCAGTCGTCGACGTCAACGCCATTTTGGGCGGAGAATGTCCCAGGATCATGGAGACTAGGAACCGTAACGTACGTTGTGGTAGGCGCCGCAGGTGTAGGTGGCGACGGGGTGTTTCCATCGGAAGCCATGGCTGAGAAGACGACGGTGCGGCCGCTTCGGAGCTCCGTGGCGAGGACGGGGAACGTTCCACCTCCACCACGATGTTACGCGAAGAACGAGTCAGTAAGACGGGCAACTATTTACAGGTTGTATTTACAACAGCGGTTGCAGCGCGGACCGGTTAGGTTTACAGCGCGAGCCCAGCTCGTTCTTCCTCTTCTTTTCTCGAGTGATGGCGCCCGCGCGCCTCGGTCAAACAATCAAATACCACACGCGTGTAGCAATATTAAAGCATGTTGCTGGGGAGTTGGTAAATGTTCTTGAATAGAAAGAAAAAACTAGCATAAAAAAGCAAAGCAATAGAAGTCGCAGTTCCACTCGAAAGGCGAAGGATCGATTGGGACAGCAAATTAGTAGACAGCTATACGAAGTAAGGGTATTAGTTTTTTCGGCCGTATAAAGTTGCAAACATTCGCTTAGTACCTAAATCAACAAGCACGGTTTCACGCGCGCACAGGTAAACATAAACACATCTCGCTCGATGACCGCGGAAAGTCGCTGTCAAAACGCTGGAGTGCGGAAGCGCGGCAGCAGCAGCGAGCGAATGCACCTTCGTGCTGTCCATCGCTTCAACGCGAACTAAACGGTGAAAGCACAGCGCATACGAAGCTACCGGCACTACACGTACTTTGTCCCCATCGCAAATCGCTTTGAAGATGAGGTCCGCGTGGGCGCGCACTTTGTCCACGTCGCAGATCGCTTTCGAAATACCGCGGCCGCGCCGTATGCACCAGCCGCCGGCCAACTGAAATAATCCAAGTGCTAAACATTTAATCCTACCGCCAACGCTTTAGCAGCAGCAGCAGTGGCGGCGGCGATATTTATGTCCACTGCAGGACGAAGATGACGGTCCCTACTAAATACGGAGACGATGAAGGTCACTGCCAAATTAAATAAATGAAGCCGTTACCAACGCTGCTGAGTTGTGCCGTTTATTAGGAGGCACCATTTTCTCGAAATATAAATAATCCACACGTTATATATTCTAATTTGCTCTTGCAGTCTTGCTTCCTTCTTGCCAGCGTGCCTTGACGAACGCGTCTATTAGTTGTGAATGGTTTTATTTTAATGCGATTAGCATTTTATTGCGATAGCAATTATATGGACACTCCAAAGCAGATTTCTGCCGTCGGCGTCGCCGTCGCCGTCGCCGTCGCTGTCGCCGTCGCCGTCGCCGTCGCCGTCGCCGTCGCCGTGAGGTTCCGTATGACGTCAATGGAGATGAAATAGTCGCCGCGCGCCGCCGAACGCTGTATGTGCGAGTGAAAAGGCACGAGGGACGCGCGCTTTCACAGGGAGTGAACGAACGGCGGAGAACAAACGCGCGTTCTGTGCCGTGCTCCCTTAAGGGCTGCAGAAGTAGGCGTCTCTTTCCTCCTTTACAATCACCATATATGTAGAGCAAACGCGCCTTCTTCTGACGCACGAAAGGCCGTAGGGGGGAGGGGGAGGGAAGGGAGGCGATGTGTAGCTGCGGCACCAGGTGCCTATTTATATCAGAGGCTCCGGCAACAGTCACCAACGCCGCACGCATTTTGTGCGAACGCGGGCAAAACGCCGACGGCGTCGACAACAGTTCTGCGTGTTGCCGGTGCTGCTGCATGTCCAAATTTATACAGCTGATAAAGCTACTATCATTACTCCGTATAGCTCTCTACAAATTTGCTATCGCAATTGATGCTTCGCCTTTCAGGTGAAACTGCGACAATTTTTTTTTTTTTTTGAGAACCGTTCACCCAGATTGCGGTCTGCACGTATGTCTGCACGTATGTCTGTCTGCATGTATGTCTGTTTATCTGTCGGTTTGTCCTAGGCTAACCTTTTCCACGGCAACTTGGGTCACTGGTAGTCTATAATGGGTAGAGCACCTGGCTGCTGTGCAGAGTGTACCCGCTACGAAACCAACGGTCGGACAAACATGGGTCACTGCGCATGTCACACTCGGTACCTGTTGCATTTCAATGAACTGCTTTGAACCCAATTTGGGTCACTGGACATTTTCCAATGGGTATGTATCGCTCTTCATTGGCTAAAAATATCCTTTAAGATTCCTCCGGTGCTGGGCAGCATCGAGTACACGTCATATACCGGGTGTTTCAGCGAACAATTTCGAAACGTTTTAAAGGTTGCCTGTGGCAGATAGCACAATTCCAACTCATGAGCTGTTCTACTCGAAGAAGCGGACATTACTTGCACAGAAAATTGAAATGCATAATCGACTAATCACAAAAAGTTCACTAATTAAGTCTTAACTAATTACCTCATGGCCCATATTGCAATTTACAAATTCTAGCCGAGGAGTTCGCAAGGTGGATCCACTTGGAACGAATTCTCAGGATGACACCAGTTTTGAGATATCAATTTCCGAACGTCGCGGAAAAATGCAGATGACCTTGACTAATAATGAAATTAAGCTATGGTGTTCAACATCCCTAAACTAAAAAAAAAACAGCGGCTTATGAGAGACACTGTAGGGAAAGGCTCCGGATTAATTTTGACCCCCTGCGGTTTCTTAAGGTGCTACTAAAGTACGGTAACAAGTGTCTCTGCATGCTTCCCTCATCTGAATTTAGGCGCTGCCACTTGGTATGACCACAACTGAGCCGCCGGGATGGATATGGCTGATAGTTGTAGACGAAGTTCATCTTGTATATCGTTTGAAGCTAGAGTATAAATGGGGCGCAAATGAGTACCTTCACGACAATGCAATACAAATGTTTGTCCCAAGACCAGTCTTTTAAGAGAAGTATCATTTCGGCACCGTGAAAATGTGCATCAGCAGTGATAAAATGTTCACTTTCGAAGAGTAATACATTTTTGTGGCTGTTTGATCCACGGAAGAGGCACACTTTTACGAAATCACTACAAGCTGACCTAAGAGTGCCGCGCACTCGCCAACGTACAACGCTACGTTGTGCCGGTAAAATGGGGACGATTCTACTTTCACAGTTCGTAGATGCTGTCACTTCAAAAAATAGCAATATGCCGGAATTACGATTGCGGCAGTTGATATAAAAGCAGCGCTCTTATGCAGAGAGAACAGATCGCATGAACGTTTTTTTTTTTTGCAAACCAGCGCCCAATTCCAAGGTGCGGCAGATAAGAGGGGCACTCACAGTGACGTCACGCTGTTTGCAAACAGGGAGAAGTCTATTACAAAAGTGGACAATAAAGAACCGCTGACAGCGTAGCGTATAAATAGCTTTCATGATAAGCAGCTAAAGGAACCCCAATAATTTTTTTCGGAATGAAAATATTACACTTTCAGCAAGAAAGACAAAAATTTTTAGATACTAAAAGACATTTCATTCAAATGAAACAAGGTTGGCCGGGGTTAAGAAATTTCCGAGCAAACATTTTTGTGCATACGCGTTTGCTGCTACTATATATATAGATCTATAATAAGAAATTTGCGAATGTATCCAAGTGTCTTGAGATACAAACCGATAGTATCGTATCGGATATAATAACTGCTGTAGTTTCTTGTATCTGTATCTCAAACACTTGCTGCCCGAGTATCTTGCATCGTACCATGTTACAATTGCAAAGTACCATTGGCCAGCCCTGCAGAGAAGGCAGGTAGAAAAGGAGTGGCGGCGTACGTCGCCACAGTGCTGCTCAACACCTCTCCCCTTTTCTGTCCGCGCTCACCCTATGAGCGAGGGCAGAATGAAAGGAGGAGAGACGCCATTTTCCAGGCAGGCAGGCATGCGGGCACGTTTTCGGCTCTGGATGGCCCGCGTGACGCTGTCGCAGTCAAAGAGGACAGGCGTGCTCACCTGATGGACGCTGCCGTGGTTGGCGCTAGGTTAAGGAATACCGAGCTGAGCGCTAGAGGGACGCCGATCAGGTACGGCAGGAGGAGGCCACAGGCGACGAGGCAACGCGACCGCGTAGCCTGTACGCCACCCAGGAGAACGACGTCGCTACTCACTCCAGGAAATTCGGTGAGCGTGCTGTTCACGCAAGAGCAATCGCTGTACATCTGCGAATAGGGAAGGGTACAGACAACGAAATAGCGCTGCGTTGGTATTCCTGAGCCGAAGAAAAGCCGCGCTTACCAAGGTATGCGGGCTCTAATATACCGTCATGCGGCGCATAAAGGCGCTCTTGAGACCAATTCTTTAGCCTAGAAGGAGCGACTATCGCTGAGAGATGATACGGAGTACTGTTAAAAACTACAGGGGAACACAAAGATGACGATGATGTGGTAAATGCACTGACGCTGGCAATTGGTACGAGCTAGGAATTAAACAGCGCCAAAGACGCAACATAGTGAAGGCAACCGACACAGCGCCGTGTCTGTCGCCTTAACTAGGCCCCGACCTTGCACTGTTCTATTCCCTTCTAAACATGCACCAACCACCCCAGTTCAGTAAACTCCGGCTACCAGCTGTTTTATTTCCAAACCCAGGAGAACAAAAAAATGATGCTAAAATAATTTTGTAGTTTCGCCGTCGCTACTCACTCCAGGAAATTCGGTGAGCGTGCTGTTCACGCAAGAGCATCGCTGTACATCTGCGAATAGGGAAGTGTACAGACAACGAAATATAGCGCTCAGGCGTGGTATTCCTGCGCCGATTAGAAAAGCCGTGCTGACCAAGGTATGCGGGAAACAATCTATAAATATCAGATAAATAATAAATAATATATTCCCGAGTATACGTCATGCACCAGAAACGCAAGCAGCGCCTAACTGCCGCTCTTACGTCTTGCCGCATTTTACCAAGCTTGTGGGAACACACACTCCCCGACGAATATGTTGAGACTCAGACCCTATAAAGGCCATTATAAGATGCCGTTATAAAAATATATCTGTAGTCCCAGCAGACGTTTCTTTACTCCTCGAGTAAACCCAGCATGTCGACTTCCGCACACATCACTCCTTTTATGCAAATAGTGGATGCCGATTCGCACGCAGTGTCACGTGGCCGATTGCCTGGCGGCGGCACCGGTTGCCGCCGGAATGCAGCCACCAGCCATTTCATGTCGGCCAGTCTTTGCCTCAGCCGGAGATTGCCTACAGGAGGAGACGCGCTCTTATTGCACGTGGTAACTACACACACACACACGCACACGCACACACGCACACACACACATCGGGTGCCATGCACGCATGGCTCCCGATGCTTCGCACTCCGCTGTAATGCTTCCTCCGATTCTTTTCCAAACTACCTCCATCGTGCCATGAAAACACGAAGAGTAGACACAGTTTCAGAAGAAAAATGAGAAGCAGGAAGAGGGGAGGAAGCGTTTCCCGGCATGGCGCCGTTTGTCTAGTCTGAGTGGCACCTGCTTGCGTTGCCGGCGCTGCAGTGCGCACTTGAAGCTGGTATTTGTTCGGGGGGTGGGGGTGAGGTTGTAGTGACGATGATGCAACGCATATGTGGGCGTTGTGCTGCCGATAACGCGACGACCTGCGGTTCCGTGTTGTGTCTTTTTTTTTTCTTTTTTCTTTATAAAGTCGGTTGAAACATGGTGCGCGACGCTTAGATAAGCTTTCCCCGTTGCGATGGATTTTTCGAAATTGACCATAGGTCAGCAAAATAACTCGCTCTGACTCACTCGTAAAATGAATTTTTTTCTTAAGGCTCACTTGGCATCAGACTTATCAAGTTTCTATTCAGCCGGGCTCACCCGGACTCAGACAGGAGTCAGTCTGACTCTGACCGGGTCCGATTGAGTGGACTGATGAGTGAGTTTGCCGACCTATGGTGTCATGTGTGACATCAGCGACATTGCAGGTGTACACATTCGAGAGTTACATACTGACAGTCTCTCAGAAACCGTGAACCAATGGTGCCGCAAGGTGCTTGGAACAGTAAAAACGCGGCGGTTCGCGATTGGTTTCGGCAAAGATAGATAACGGATCGAACCGGCGCCGAGATGCAAGGAGTTGGTGATTTTAAAGCATCAGCCTCCCGCTGTGGTATTTTGATTGACATGTCCTGCAACTGCACTCGCAGCCAGCCCGATGGTTCACGTTTGCGTTTACAAACCTTCAGATTATTTATGTGGATCTCCTTATGACAGCCCGCCACGCAAGGCGACAGGTAGACCACACCATCGGCGCCACAAATTGGGTTCACGACGCCCCTCGTGCAATTGCAGTTGCTGCTGCAGATCAAGCTGAAATCCGTAGAACTCCTGCAACATACCAATGGTGAAGGAGACTAAACGTCGTTGTGGGAGGTTATGGGTGGCACCAAGATAGTATGAAGTGCGTTCAATAAATGGCAAAGAGCTTTTCTTAGCGTGCAAATTCTTAGTACGCGTATACAACCGAAAACAGCACCAGCATAGCGGGAACACCCAAAATGCCTGCAAGCACTTCGAATGTAATCTGGAGGTCATAATGGTGCCTTGAAAGGGATAACTTTAACGTGCCAAACCTGTCCTGAAGATTGCAATAACACGGAGAAATGGGGCTGTTTGCCAACTTCCGCAGCGCGCATCTGCTGTAGCTTTCATTGTGACTTTTCAAAGTAACTCTGGTGTTTGGTACGTCACCATATCATATTTCAACTCTCATGTATGTGATGATTCTTTTTAAACACATTCATAAAGACAAACTCTGGCGAAGATCGGCGTGTGACGTCATCGGAGCACATGCCCCCGCGTTCTCAATGCGCCCGCAGTTCTTGCAATAATTGCGCGCTTCAGATATTCATGAGTTCTGCATGATTTTGCAGAACTGATTTGCTATATTGAGAGGCTAAGGAGGAGGAATTTTAGTCATCAATGTCTGGACATGTAATATTCTATATATATAGATGCAATGCTTCAGCGTACTGTATCTATTCCAGTCGTCCTACGCAGAAAAAATATCGAACGTAGCACTGACGCGGCGAATTGCCGGTGAGCTCAAACGGGTGACGCTGTGAAAAGGCACGCCAAAGCAGCCGGTATTGCCTTGCACGTCCATGCATGCAGAGGAGGCGTACTATTCTTTGTAACAGTAGAAGTTGGGTTAAGACAGTGAGATTAGTGAGCAATGCATTAGCAAAAAATCTAGACAACCATGTGATATCGGCATCAGGGGCGGATACAGGTTTTTTCTGAGGGGGGGGGGGGGAGGTCAGCTTCTGTCAATGATGATGATGATGATGATGATGATGATGATGATGATGATGATGATGATGATGATAGTAGCCTTTCTTATTTACCCCTCCGTGGTGGCTCAGTCAGCTCAGGCGTTGAGCACGCGATCGCGGGATCAAATCCCGGCCGCGGCGGCCGCATTTCGATGGAGGCGAAATGCAAAAACGCCCGTGTGCTTGCGTTGTAGTGCAGGTTAAAGAACCCCAGGTGGTCCAAATTAATCCGGAGCCTTCCATTACGGCGTGCCTCATAATCAGAATTGGTTTTTGACACGTAAAACCGCAGAAAGAGGAAGAAGACCTGTAGCGAAGCCAGGTATAGGTTTCTCCGAGCTTATAGGAAAAGGACGTTACCCAATACAACCATGTGCTTGGCGGCTGCGCCTTATAATACAAGGTGTTCAAAACTAAGCTTTATGGTTTTCTTAAAATTAGGCACTGGGAGGCACGCCAAGACCACCTGTGCAAATAAGTTATGTGGCTAAGGGGGCACAAAGTGAGATGATAATTATCGCTGTGAGCAGCCCAATTAACTAAAATTGAACAATTATTTTTTGTTGACTGCAGTAAGTGGGTATGTTTGTATTGAAAACTTAGAGACAGTCGAGTTTCTACACAGTATCAGTCGGAAGAATTATTCTAGCGTGTCCGTGCTCCGAGATATCCGACTCCAAATTTCAATTGTCGTACTGCGCAGAATAATAGAGTCGACGCGAGAGCGGTTTATGCTTTGCGTTGCTGTGAAAGGGAGGCATTTTGGACATTTTTAGGGCATTGACATCTTGATGGGTGAAATGCTGTCATGAGATTTGTGCATGACAACACCAAACTTAAAGCGGCAGTATGAAATATTCGTTAGCATAGCTAAAAAGGTTTCTGCTGTTGATGGTGCAGTTGTTGCTCTTGATTTCAATAAAACTTACAATACTTGGAAATCAGCAGTCACTTTATTTGCGTAGCCCAGACAAGGACCATGCCCGGTCGTCTAGTCACCATTACGCACGCGCACTGCCCTCCGGCTTCTCCGCTCGCACCATTATCTCGGCATGGCAGCTGCCGCCATCTGTACAGGCTGCGCGGTTGCGTGTTACGACAGCGCTTACGGGCTCTTCGATTTTTTTTTTATTTCACCAGCCGTGAGGGGAAGGGGGGCAGTTATTATCTTTGCCAATCCCTCCGCGCAGTTGTCAGACTAAACGCCGCACGCAACAGCCGCGTCACATCAGGGAGGAGCTTTGCGCCGATCCTAACTCTCTTGCATGCGTAATCATGCGAACGACAATTAAAATTTGGAGTTGGATATCTCGGAGCACAGACACGCTAGAAGAATTCTTCCAAGTGAAGCTGTGTAGAAACACGACTGCCTCTAACTTTTGAATAAAAACATACACACTTACTGCAGTCAATAAAAAGTTAATTATTCAATTTTGGTTAATTGGGCTGCTGACAGCGATAATTATCATCTCACTTTGTGTCCGCCTGGCCACATAACTGATTTGCGCAGGTGGTTTGCATGTGCCTCCCAGTGCATAATTTTAAGAAAGCCATAAAGCTTAATTTTGAACACCCAGTATCCTGTATTGTTTCTTAAAATAAAATTTGGAATGATCTTTTGCAGGTTCGTTATAAATGCGTAAGCACGGGTCCGTCTTTGGAGTTCTGTTGGGACACCTTGATTTCCTTAGGAGATTCTTTGTGTTCGGCTGAGACACCTTCGTTTGCTTTGGAGGACTAACTCCCGTATTCTCAAACAGCCCTCGACTAGAAGCTCTTACTCCACTCTACCTTGTTGAGCACAGCGCCGCTTCTCGACTGATAAAGACGCGACAATTCTCAAGAATTCCCGTGAATGATCATGAAGCTCAGTGACCACTTCTCTGGAGGGATGGCGGTGCCATCTTGTCTCTTGAGTCGAGGTGGTGTGTTGACTAGAGGAACGTTGTTGAATACGGGCGTAACGCTCCGCTCCAACGCAGCAACTACTACGCTGGTTGTTTATGGTATGCGAATCACCGCGTATGAAGACTCACGACGCCACCTGCAAGAATAACGATGTGGCGTAGTAGCCGAGAGCGCGAGCCAGCGTCTTCATGTTTTGTTTCCCACGCGACGTCATCCTTTTACACAAGGCGCGCATCTGCTACCGTTTCTCTAACCAAGCGACGCCATCCTAGGCCCGCGCACTGGCGTTGGCCGCTGACGTCCCGCTCCCCCACTTCGCAGCCGCGGCTCGTGGCTTCGCCCCGCTCCGCGAGAACACCCACTCAGATAAACGGATCCGGCGGGCTTGAGCCTCCTATGCTTAATGTACGACAATAAAATTGCGAAGTTACAATGAAAAACTTGTAGCGTACGAACGGCACTGTGCTCGTTCTGGATATTGTCAACGTGTAACTGTGATCACAATGAGTGCTACAGTTAAAGTTGCCTATGCGTAGTTCTTAGTTTAGCTGTTAGTTGTTATTATTTATATATGAACACTTCAGCGAGAGATCTCTTTCATTAAGCGGGCTGGTCGCGGAACCGATGACAGCCAATGAGGCAACCGTTGACACCCCAAGGGGAAACTAAGTTAATCAGGCGCGAAGGCGCTCGAGCGGACCTCGGCGTGCTTGGCAAAAGGGACGTCCCCTTGTTCATTCGTCGCCACCGACGGGACGAGTAAGTCATGGCAGGCGCCAGGAGGTCCAAGGTGTTCAGGAGAAAAAATAACTACGGCAACTTCGCGACACCACAATCCTACGGAATACAACTAAGCTTGTGAGCGAGCTAGCTTTACTTCTACATGGCTGATAACACTGGTACTCGCGAAAAATACTAAGAATGCTGGTGGCCATATTTTTTTTTTTTGCGACAGGGCCATCCCCCTGTCAGCGAGGGGGCGATGCAGAAATCTGAGGGGGGGTCAGGACATCCGGACATCCCCCCTGGATCCGCGCCTGATCGGCATGCGCAAATATAGACACAATCCACCGATTACGAGCCTTTCGGCATATCTGGGAAGCATCCGCACATTTAACTTGTGGTTCTGTTTTTTTTTTATGCGAATGATTATATAGGATGCTCTCAGTAAGGTCACGCAAGATCTTTTTCAATTTTTCTGTTCGTCACAAAAATATATTTTCCGACTACAAATCCAGAAAAATAATGCTACAATCTTAAGCTAGACCTAGCAATGTATACAAAATCCAAAAATTGTGATGGTATATGCATAGTTAGTCAATCTTAAAATAAAACCCAAATTCTTGGTTTTGTGAGGAGTGTGAAGTTATACGGTTGCTTAGAAGGTTTAAAATAGCAAGTCGGTATTATCTATGCAGCAAGGGTTCACCGAAGGTGAGGCACGTGACCATAAGATAATTTGGGTGTACTTGGCTCCTCTGGGCACGAAGGCCACATCACCCGCAAATCAGAAGCTCCGCCCCCTTCATGTGCTACAAGCACATGTATACCGCGAAAATGGGACCGAATTCACAGTTTTTCTTCCTTAAAAACTCTCTGCTACTGGCCAACCACCTTCGCTAGTAATATGTCCAGCATCAGGATTGGCTGAAAATTTATCTTACGAACAATTTCAGCGTAAGAAGGGTTTGTGAATTAGGGCCCTGGCCGCCTGGCGCTGAGACGCGCGCCCATTGGTAGAATGATTAGACACCGAGCGCCGCTCGCCACTATCCCCGGCAGCGCTTGCATGTAGGCTCCCTATTCTCAGCTGCTCTTGCTGTCGGACTGCAAACATGCCTCGATCAAAGAAGGTGAGCGTTGCTTCTATGTCATGCGCCAGAAAAGCTAGGGATAGACAATGCTACCGTAATCTAACGGAAGAAGAGAAACAAAACGTTTAGCAGGAAAACGCGCTAATAAGGAGCTTCGCACCAAGATAATTACCCTTAAGGGAATTTCAGGAGTTTTCTTGTCATGCTGTGAAGCCCACTTCTCCTTTAGCTATGACGCCGTTTTTATGATGGGCACTGATACAGGTGAACCTGTACAGAAGCTGCTCGCATGGAAGTAAATCCGACAATTGAACATCCTATTTTCAGTGTTCATAATAAGGTGATTATCATTCCATTGCAGCTTGTGTTTCCCGTCGCCGCAGGTGCTAATATTTACGATGCGCAATGCGCACTGATATGATGAGAGGGACCAGGTAATCTTGAGAACGCTACACGGAGACAGTTATAATTTAATCGTATGTCAAAAGTGCGAGCATGAAAAGATGGTGTCGTACGGTAACGCAATACGCTATCTCCGACAGCATTCCTGCGAGACATGTGCGTCGCAGAGGTGAACCCGGTGGCATAGAGCGATCACTAATACTGCCATTACAAGAGGAGGCCAAACCACGACTGTCACCGCCAGCCCGGAATTAAGAGTCGGCAAACGCGATGGGACACCGAGCGTAGCGTGCGACACAGTGCCAATGCCACACCATGCAGCTGCTCTATAGTCGGGTACATCTTGAGAATGCAGCGGCATTTGCTCCTCAAAGGCGGATCTATACCAGTCTCCACCAATAGGCGAGCACTCTAGACTGACGTCATGAGCCGGACAGCCGTTGACATCACCGACGGAAAACACGGCAGCCCGCGCTTCGAAATGGGCCGAGTCGCGTCATAAGGACTATTTCTTTAGTCGCGGAGGCAATCGACTGGCGCGCTTTGCTCATCTGGGCGGGGCCTCTCCTGCCTTCTTAAGTTGTGCCCGACTACAGTTCGTATATGCGCTGAACCTAACTGCTGCCACGTAACACACTGCGGCAACGCTGTGCGCGTTCTGGCGATCGCTGGGCGTGTGAGCCTGTGTACTCACGGTGCGCCGACGTATCCGTCCGGCGTAGCGAAGGTGCTCTGCGGGCAGCTGAACAGGAACGCGAAGACACCTACCCAGGAGATGCACGAATTGTACAGGCAGAGACGCATGATACCCGCGTAGTCCAGGTTCCAGCGGCTCACCAGGGCGCCGCCAATTACGGCGCCAAAACTACCGCCGAGACGACTGAGACCTGTGAAGATTGCACACGTCGTCACTGATGGCTTGGAACAGCGCTTACAAAATTGAAATGGACCTATAAGTATGTATGTATGTATGTATGTATGTATGTATGTATGTATGTATGTATGTATGTATGTATGTATGTATGTATGTATGTATGTATGTATGTATGTATGTATGTATGTATGTATGTATGTATGTATGTATGTATGTATGTATGTATGTATGTATGTATGTATGTATGTATGTATGTATGAATGTATGTATGTATGTTTGTTTGTATGTATGTATGTATGTATGTATGTATGTATGTATGTAGATAGTACGCGTTTAAGTTTAGATGCGCTTAGATGTGCATATGAATGAAAAGAAACAGGCAACGGCCAAACGGAGCGAGCGCGAGCAACAACAACAATCGTCCTCTTCTTGGTCTTCTGCTGGCGCCCGTATTGGTCACTACAATCACTCCCCGGAGAAAAAGCAGCCATCCTATGGAACAGGCAGCACTGGTGGGTCGTAGTGAAGCTTCAGTCGGTCGACATTAACAGTCTCGCGTCCGCGACGCCATTGGTCCGTAGATGGCTCAATAGGCTCAATGACGTAGTTGACCGGGGACGTCTGTCGTAGAAACCGGCAAGGGCCCTCATACTTAGAGCTGAACTTTGTGGAAAGGCCTGGAGTATAGGAGGGAACGCGGAGCCATACCAGCGTTCCAGGTGAATATGATGGAAAAGACTAGCTTGCGTCACGATTATGTTTCTGGCTGGCCTGGGCCGCCATTTTGTAGCGATGCCTTATTCTATACTAGTCTTTTCATCCACCGCTCACGGCCGGCTGATCCCGCTGATAACGCGAGCGGACCGTCGCTCTGACCACTGACAAAGCGCGATAAGCGCGAAAAGGCATTGTTACCGAAAAGGCATCGCTAAAAAATAGCGGCCCTGGGCTGCGATCGCGCAAACAGCTCGCTTTCCGCACGTTCGGTTTGACTGTTACGTCACAATGTGGGAAATCTGCGGTACCGCCCCGCTGTCTCTGACGGCCGCTTACGCAATCACAATTCTGATCAATCCAGAGAGGGCAAGCGAAGGAACGGAAAAGCGAGCTGTTTGCGCGATCGCAGCCCAGGTCTTGCGCGGTAAGTGAGCGGGAAATCTGACGACTTTCTTCGGCATACGTAGCGGCTTCGGATAGAGTAGTAGATTCTGAAGCGTCGGGGCAATGCAAAAGAATCGTGTCCATAAACGAGGAAGGTTCACGACCATAAAGAAGAAAGAAGGGAGAGAATCCCGTGGTGGGCTGAGTGGCGCTATTGTAAGGATACGTAACAAATGGAATGATGCGATCCCAGTTAGTGTGGTCAGCGGAAACGTACATGGCGAGCATGTCGCCGAGAGTACAATTGAAGCGTTCAGTCATACCATTGGTTTGGGGATGACAGGCGCTTGTAGTTCTATGAACAACGTTGCATTCGCGGAACAGGGCTTCTCTACAGCTTCGGAAAGGAATGAACGACCGCGGTAACTCAGTAGCTCGCGAGACGCACCGCGTCGACGAACAAGGTTGCGAAGGATGAACGATTTCACGTGCTGTGGCCGCCGGAAGCGCTGAAGTTTCGGCGCAGCACGTGAGGTGGTCCACGGCGACGATGACCCAGCGGTTGCCATCTGAGGTGTACGGTAGAGGGCCGTACAAATCAATGCCAATACGGTCGAGAGGCCGGGAGGAACAAGACAGTGGTTGGAGCGGCCCTGTTATCTTGTGAGGTGGGCTCTTGCGGCGTTGGCACTTAGAGAACGAGTGGACGTACTGCTGAACAAATTGGTACAGGGTCATCCACTCTTAGTACGAACACGGCGCAGCGTGGCCGCGCTCCGCGGAGCGCCAGCGCACACGGCGCGGCCGCGCATCGAAGCTAAGCGACGCAGGCGCACACGGGCTTGGAGTCGGAGCTTCGTGTCGTCTGGTAAAGCGCGCGATTGAGCCGTGTTTGTGCCGTCTGTTGTCCGCTAAAGCACAGCGCGCTCGTGCACTTTAACAGACGACACGAAGCCCCACCTCCAAGCCCTTGTGCGCTTGCGCCGCTTAGCTTCGATGCGCGGCCGCGCCGTGTGCACTGGCGCTCCGCGGAGCGCGACCACGCTGCGCCGTGTTCGTACTTAGAGTGGACGACCCTGTACATTCCGCGCCAGTAGTGTTGAAGTCGGAGGCGTGCATACGTCTTTCGTGCACCGGCATGGGCGCATTGGAGATCCGCATGAAAAGAGGCACATATATCGGAACGTAGATGGCGTAGAATCACTATAGCAACCATTTACGGCCATCAGATAGGTAGTTGCGGCCGTACAGAGGCTCTTCGCGGATGGCAAAGTGACGAGCAGTGCGCCGAAGCGACCGGTCGGTGGTGCGTGGTGACGGCTGAGATAAATACTCTAGAAGAGAAGCTATCCAAGGATCCCGGCGTTGCTCAGCTGGCATGTCAGCGTATGTAAAAGACGAAGAATCGTAGCTGGATACATACGCAACACCATACCCATCAGGCAGCGGTGAGCGCGAAAGAGCGTCGGCATCCCATTGCTTACGGCTTCACCGGTAGACAACACGGATGTTATAGTCCTGTAGGCGAAGCGCCCAACGAGCTAGGCGACCAGATGGGTCGTTTAACGACGACAACCAGCACAGGGCGTGGTGATCAGTCACGACGTCAAATGGACGTAAGGTCGAAATTTGGTAATTCGTTTCCGCTTTGGTGAGACTGCGGCTGGCGTAAGAGACGACGTACTCGTCGAAGCCACACTTACACTGGGCAAGAATAGCACCGAGGCCGACTCCACTAGCGTCCGTGTGGATTTCTGTTGGAGCGTCCGGGTCAAAGTGGCGTAGAATAGTTGGGGGTATCAAAAATGGCGTAATGGGGCGAACGCGTCTTCGCAAGCTGTAAACCATGCCGAGATGCCTTGGCTGTTGGCAAGCAACTGCATTAAGGGGGCGATTATGGACGCGGAATTACGCACGAATTGGCGAAAGTACGAACACAGGCCCATAAAGCTACGGAGTTCTTTCAGCGTCGATGGCCTGGGGAACTCAGCGACAGCGCGAAGTTTTGCAAGGTCCGGAAGAACACCGTCCTTGCTGACAACGTGTCCTAAGGGGGTAAGCCGGCGGGTGGCAGAGTGGCACTTCCTCAAATTAAGCTGCAGTCCAGCATTTGAAAGGCAAGTCAGGACGCTTGCGAGGCGGATCATATGGGCGTCAAAGTCCTTCGAAAAGACTACGACGTCGTCCAGGTAGCAAGACACGTGTGCCATTTGAGGCCTTTAAAAATGCGGTCCATGAGACGTTCGAAGGTGGCAGGCGCATTACAAAGGCCGAACGGCATCACGTTATACTCATATAAACCATTTGTGGTTACAAACGCAGTCTTAGGTCGCTCAGTTTCATTCATGGGGACCTGCCAGTACCCAGATCGAAGGGCCAAAGAGAACTCTTCTCCTTGCAAGCAGTCGAGAGCGTCGTCGATTCTGGGCAGCGGATAAGCATCTTTTCGTGTGATCTTGTTAAGGCGCCAATAATCAACGCAAAATCTGATGATACCGTCATTTTATTGCGATAGCAATTATATGGACACTACAAAGCGCACTTCTGCCATCGGCGTCACCGTCGTCGTCGCCGTCGCGTGAGGTTCCGTGTGGCACCAACGGCGATGAAATCGTCGCCGCGTTGCACGTGCGAGTGAAAGGGCGCAAGGGACGCGCGCTTTCACGGCGAGCGAACGCACGTCGGAGAGCAAACGCGCGTTCTGCGCCGTGCTGCCTGAAGGGCTGCAGAATTAAGCGTCTCTTTCCTGCTTTACAATCACCATATAGACCTACAGCATGTTTGTAAACAGCGGAAGGCACTGTCGATATATTTTATTCCCTATAGCGACGTCGCGTAGGCTCCGCCCACTTTCGCCGTCCCCGCTTGCACGCGAGGATGGCGCTTTTTTTTGAATGGGATGGGGGTGGAGGGCGCTAAAACCACGATTTCATTATGAAGCAACTCCAACTCTGCACTAACCCTGTACATTTTATTTCGCGCTCGAAATTTAATTGACACGTTTAGGCGCGTTTATGACATCCACACTGCAATTAACGCAGCTGTGACTGTGCTGCCTGCATATGTGAACGCGTGATATGATATCTACACTGCAAGTGGCGCAATTCTTTGAGATGAAAATAAATTTCAATGTGACGTGCTTTGTGGGGAATCTGCTCGCTTGACCTACATTCAAGGCTAATCCTAATCTATAGCTTTCCCACAGCACGGCAAGAAATTGTAATGACGCGCTAATAACGATATTAAGATCATAGGTTGGCTCATGCACGCCACTCAAAATAAGAGAAGCTTAACGGTTACGATCTGGCATGATAATCCAACTTTCGCTTTTTACAGCGGCGGCCCATTGCTTGTGACAGTTTTCATCAACAGGAAACCTATGAACACTTCAGCCTCTTGCGTATTTCGACGCAAGACAGCACGTCGACATACTGCATTTCCTTCGTTGTAAGATCATAGTATAAAGACCTCACACAAGGAACCGCACAACCACCGGCGAAACCCAGCGGCTGCTGTGGTATACGCGCGACACGGGCGGCGGCTCGGCGGCGGAGTGCCTACCATGCGAAACTAAATTCCGACGACAGCGCCACCGCATTTTCGTGACGTAGCGCCGCACGAAAGGCCGTGGGGGGACGGGAGGGAGGGAGGGAGGGGAGGCGACGTTTAGCTGGGGCATCAAATGCGTATTTATATAGAAACGTTGCGAGGCGAGAAGGTGGGTAAGATTTCCAACGCTGCTCGACGAGTGTCCCATTCTGATCTCGTCGCAAACCTCCGAGCACAGAGTTTCTTACTATATTACCTAGAGGGAAAACTGGCGCTGCTGCGCTGTGGTATCCATGGGAATGCTGGTATATTGTGACTTCGGATTGGCATCGTTCTCGGAGAGCCAAGAAAGCCTTCAAGACGCGGCTGGCTAGCACCGTTACGTCTGTCACAATGATTCATTTCCTGCTAAAACAGCACGTAAAAAACTGATTCAGCTTTATTATTACATAAAAACATGTTTTGCTTAGTTTTGAGGACTTACTATAGGATGCACAATTATATTAAACGTAAAAAAGTATCAGCTGGCCGCTAAAGTTGGAGGGCAAACAACAAGATTATCGCTCACTTTGGAACAACTTGTCGTTTGTTCTTGCTTTTCTTTGCTTGATCCTGCATTGTAGGTGAGTAAACTTTATTCAGAGATGTTATATGAGTGAATGAAAGCCGTTTATGTAGATTTTATTTTAAGAACGCAGTATTTGTGTAGCCATATCCACGTTTTAGACGAAGCCTCGTTCAACACCAGCCAACACAAGCCTCGCAGACACATATCCCGTCATTCCCATGAGGGCACGGCGCCCTTTAAGTATAGTGCCTAGAATATACTTAAGTATATTCTAGGCACTATACTTAAAGAAACTCTCATAGACGGTGACGCCAGATTACCCTCTAGTGAGAAACTCTGTGCTTCTGAGTCGCCCCCAGAGGCACCGGCAACAGTTACCACGCCGCGCGCGTTCGGTGCGAACGCGGGCAAAACACCGACGGCGTCGACAACAGTTCTGCGCGTTGCTGGTGCTGCTGCATGTCCAAGTTTATACAGCTGATAAACCCACTATCTTTACTGCGTATAGCTCTCTACTAATTTGCTATCGCAATTGATGATTCGCCTTTCGGGTGAAACTGCGACAAATTTTTGTTCTTCACCGGCACAACTGGGGAGGCCCAAGGGCTGTGTGAGGGCTGTATTAATTACTCCACGATGAAGGTTGTCGTTTACTTGTTCGTCAATAACACGGCGTTCAGCGAGTGGAACTCGGTATGGACGCTGGCGCAGGGGTGCAGGGAGCTGGTGTCAATGCGGTGAACTATTGCGGATGTGCGGCCTAAGGAAGACTGCTTATTATCGTACGGCATCCGAAAGCGGTCGAGCAGCTCCAAGAGTTGGGTACGCTGGGCAGGCGGGTGTTGGAATCAATTGACGGAAGGAAGGCCTCTAAGGAAGATGAATCGGTGGTAGTAGCAGGAGTAATGCTGTCGACGAGAAGACCTATCGTGTCGCCAGGCAGTTGAGTAGAGTATGCGGAATCAATATCCTCCAGCCGACCTATGCATTCACCACGGAATCAGGTGGCTGGGGCAGAGAACCAGCTCGTGACATAAATTGCGCTGGAAGAGTTTTCGACTGTGAGAACTGCAAAAGCAAGGAGGAAGTTTTTGTGAGAGGTGAAGGATTCGGAGGGCTCAAATAGGCCGGGGGAAGAGGGAGCATAGCCGCAAGAAAGTGGCACAAAAATTACACTATCTTCCCGGAGGGGAACCCTGAGTAGTATGCGAAGCAGCCATGGGGTCGACTCAAGTTCCCATTAGTTTTCAGTTCGTCGTTTCCGTTAGGTTATGGTACGTATAGCTACCGTTCAATTTACCGTTTGGTTTCCATGGTAACTACTAAACTTTTCCCTTACCGGAACTACGAAATGGGAAGTTGCGTTGACCCCATGGCTGGTTCGCATACTACTCAGGGTTCCCCTACGGGAAAATGGTGTAATTTTATTGGAGGGGGCGGGGGTACCTAAGCTGCTTCGCATTATCGCGCGCGGAGCCCCAGGTGTTGCCATTCGTTGCGCAATTCAAAGAGGAGAGGAGCGTCGAAGAGGAGAGAAGGAATGCCGAGAGGAGAGGAAATGAGACAAGGAAATGAGGGGGAGGAGGATGCGCATGCGCAGTGCGGTTGTGAACGCCGCACGGCAGATGGATGGAGGGAGGGAGTGAGAGAGTGACAAAGCCCCGACCATAAGCTGATTCGCATCTAAAACAGAAGACAAAGGAGGGATGTCAGTGTCCGCGGCGACGACCACTCGAAATAAGGTGGCTTGTCAAATGTGGCATCACACGTCGGTGACAACTCAAGTTCGGTACGCGCACAGTCAACAACGGTATGGTTAGTAGCAAGAAAGTCCCAACCCAAAATAACGTCGTGCGAACATGGTGTAAAATGACAAATTCGACTACGTGCAAAATGTCCTGAATGACAAGACGAGCTGTGCATGCCACTGAAGGTTGAATGTGGTGCGCGGTTGCGGTACGCAGGGAGACGCCGGAAAGCGGAATCTTTTTTAACTTGCGGCACAGTTTTCCACTAAGAACAGACACAGTGACTCCAGTATCAACGAGTGCTTGTACAGAAACACCTTCGATATTCACGGTATATTTCGTTCGCAGGTAGAAATCGGGGTCTTGAAGTTGTGGACACGAGCCCAGTTCATGCCCCTGGAACTGCGATGGCTAGTTTCTGCTTGGACTGGTGGGGGGCGACGAACCATAGGGGAAAGTGAACGGTGACGTGGTGAGGGCGACCGACGTGTGTCATAGCCACGCCGGTTCGGTGAGCAATTGTCCACCGTTGAGTCGGGGGAGATCGGATGCGGTGGCTCAGAACGAAAGTAGCCTTGATTGTCTTCGCCCGCACTAGTACGGAACTCACGACAACGACAGAAACATGCGTCATGGCCAGGAAGACAACAGAAGTAACAAATATGCCTGTTGTCCGGGGTGCGCCAAGGATTAGTGGACGGCGGTGCTGAACGGCGAAAAGGTGGCGGGTTTGGGCGGACAGGCGCACGCGCAGCGTAGAAGGCAATTGCTGGTCGACCAGGATCCGGGCTGAGTGGCATTGCTGGTGACTGTCTGCGTGTGACTTCAGCATAGGTCAGAGGAGCGGAAACAGGCGGATGCTGGTAGGTGGTTGGTAGCGTCTCAGAAAACTGCTCCTCTATGGCCTGATGTAGCGTCGGAGCAAGCGCCTGCGCTGAGTCCTGGATGCAAGGAACAAGGAACAAAGGACAATTGCCGTGCCACTTCTTCTCGGACAAAATGCTGTATCTGCTGCCATAACACTGTGGTGTCAGTAGAAACGGCGCCTACAGTGAATGATGACATGTTGGCCGGGTCAGAGCTCGGGAGTCGTGTAGAAATGCGCTGTTTCCGCAACTCGTCATAGCTCTGGCAGTACTGAACCACGTCTGTGACATTTGGGGATCTTTGGAAATGAGCATTTGGAAGGCGTCGTCCTCGATCCCCTTCATGATGTGTCTGATTTTATCAGCTTCGGACATAGCAGGGTTGATGCAACGGCAGAGGTCTACAATATCCTCAATGTAGGACGTAAAGCTCTCGCCGGACTGTTGGGCGCGACCGCGTAAGCGTTGTTCTGCGCGGAGCTTGTGAATAGCGGGATGGTCGAAGACTTCCGCGAAGCTCGTTTTAAAGGATGACCAATTGGCATTATATGCTTCGTGGTTGTGGAACCACAGCTGTGCTACGTTGCCAGGTAAAACTTAACGTCGCTGAGTTTGTCGCCGTCATCCCACTTATTGTGGGCGCTTACCCCCGCTCATACGAAGTGAGCCAGTCCTCGAAGTCGTGCTCAATATATATATATATATATATATATATATATATATATATATTTTTATTTATTTATTTCAATATACTGCAGACCTTGGCGGTCCAAGCAGGAGTGGTACAACAGAATACACTCGAGTATTACAAAGGGAACAAAACACTCACGACATTGTTAAGACAAAGGAACAAAAGGTAATATAGACAAGAATTAACAGCTGGATTTCTCTTTTCCAGAAACAAATACCACATGAGTTTTATCATTCATACAAATTCTAAATCCTGAATGTGATCAGTAAATGATTGCACGGTCTCACAGTTGACAGCACTTTCCGGTAATCGATTCCAATAAGAAATAGAGGAGGGAAAAACAGAGTATTTATGGGCATTGTTGTGACTAATGGGTTGTCGAAGCACTTTGTTATGGTTTGTTCGTGAAGAATGTTTAAAAGGTTCAAAGAGGTAATCATCTCGTGGAATTTTAAAACGACCATGATAAAGAAGATACAAAAACTTTAGCTTGGAAGTTATTCTGCGGCGTGCGAGTGAGGGAAGTTGGGCTTTGTTCAGCAGATTTGTTACGCTAGTATGCCTAGAATAATCTGAAAAAATGAACCGAATTGCCAATTTTTGAATCCGTTCTATTTTCTTAACCAGATATTTTTGATACGGATCCCAAATGATGTCTGCATATTCTAGGGCAGGTCTTATAAGAGTTTTATAGGCAGTTAGCCTCGTTGCAGGAGGTGCATTACGAAGCTTTCTCCTTAAAAACGCCAATTTTCCTTGTGCTCCAGAACACATAGCATCAATGTGGGACTCCCAGCTTAGGTTGGACGTTAGCGTTACGCCCAGATATTTCACGGGGTTACTTTTACCAATTTCCTTATTGTCAAGAGTGTAGGCAAAGTTCAGCGGAGTTTTCTTATTTGTAAAAGTTATGCTCACAGTTTTTTTGGCGTTGAGTGCCATTCCCCACTTTTTACACCATGCATGAATTAATTGTAATGAATGATTCAGCTGAACTTGGTCTTCCTTTGTATTTATTGTTGAGTATGCATGAATTAATTGTAATGATTCAGCTGAACTTGGTCTTCCTTTGTATTTATTGTTGAGTATATATATATATATATATATATATATATGACGCGTACTCTATCTCAATATATATATATATATATATATATATATATATATTATATATATATATATATATATATATATATATATATATATATTGACGCGTACTCTATCTAAACGTTTCAACGACGATGACAGTATGTGCATTAACTGACTCTGAGTAGTAGGACAGGATAATTCGAAGACGAAGAAGATGTCTTTTGTGCTGGTGATTCTCAAGCTGTTCCGCCGTCTTGTTCAACGTGTTGCCTCTTGTTCGCGTTGACTCGTGACAATATATATATATATATATTCAGCCTTCAATCGCATAGGCCTGTTTTGGCTCATACATTCAAGAATTTGCCCCAATTTCACTCGAAATATGGCCCCAATGCCGAGTATCTGGGTGAATAAGATTATTGCCGGCATCCCGCTACACCTATATGGAAGTGCCATCACGTGTGCTGCACCATCCGATTGCAGCGGCCTTTATAAGCCTACGAAGCAGTGGTGTAGCCATAATTATTTTTCAAGGGGGGGGGGGCACGCACTAGACCAAAGACGGGGAGGTTGAGGGGCAAAACGGAGCTGGGCAGGTAGCATCCTAACACGGAAATAATTAGAGGGGGGGGGGGGGGTGCGGCCATGTTCCCAGTGTGCCTCCCCTAGAGCCCCTCTGTTCTTAGAATAAAGGGGCTTTAGCCTCCCCCCCCTCCCTGGCTACGTCACCGCTACTAAGTACTGCGGTGGTCTTTCAGATTTCCCTGATTTACAAGGAGCTCGTATTAACACAGTTCCAAATAACATTACCGCATCTACTGTGTGCGATTTCGATCAGGATGTAGAATTTTTCGAATACTGGTATTTGACGAAAAATTGGCTCTATATTTGGACACCGATAGCTTTGATTGGAATAGGCTTTATGCTAAAATGGACTACGAGAAGTCAACAAGAGCGCATTATGGCACCAGAAAAGTTTGTTATCACTAAGAGGAAGCTTTAGCTCGGGAGTTCCTATTTAAATACATGGGAACGAAGAAATCTTTCATTTCGGTAGCAATTATATAGACCCTCCAGGCGCACTTATGCCGTCGCCGTCAGCGTGATGTTCCGCATAAAGTCCAAGGGCAATAACATCGTCGCCGCGCGCCGCACGCTGTATGTGCGAGTGAAAGCTTGCGATGGTGTGCCGACGATGCTGGCTCAATCTCGCGCGCGCAAGAGAGGAAAGCGGGGAAGAAGGGCGCCGTCTTCTGTCGCGCACAAGGCACTTGGGGTAGGGGAGGAAAGGTGGGGGCGTTCTACCCCGGCGGCTGCTGCGCATAACGCGGGCCATTTCTTGAAAGCGATCTGTGCTGATAGCTTCGTGTGCGCTGTGTTATCGCCGCTTAGTTCGCGTTGAAGTGAGATGGCAACACGGAGGTCACTTCGCTCGCTGCTGCAGCCACGCTTTCTCACTCCAGCGTTTTGACAGCGAGTTTCCGTGGTCGTCGAGTGAGATGTGTTCATGTTTGCTTCGCGCGTGACACATGCCTATTGTTTAGTTAGTAAGCGAATGTTTACAAGTTTATGCGATTGATAAAAGTACTATGCTTGCTTCATATAGCTGTCTACTAATTCGATATCGCAATCCATTCTTCGCCTATCGGGCAAAACTGCGACTTTTTTTATCGGCAAGCACTGCATCGAATTTGATGAGGCTAGTTGCATTTAAAAGAAAACTTTAAAGTATAGCGTCTGCAGTAAGCCGATTTTCGGTCTAGGTTCGTCAATGTTTTTTTTCTCGAAAATTGAAAGAAATCGCCATATTGAAAAGCTACTCAAGTATCAAGTTTACTATAGTCTAACATAGCTGTCAAAAAATGTCACAATTGTTACCTGTATGTAATAGTACATCTAAAGCGGACAAAATTGGTGTATTGCACACCACTCTGAACTGCGCCACTAGTTTGTGATAACGTCTTTCGCAAAACACTCCTAAACATTGTAACAATTGCATATGCGTGCTCTCACGTAATTCATACATCAAATTAGTCCACTTTGATGAGCTATCAGATACATTTTTCAGAACTGCGGTATCTGTTTTTGGTGTAGAGTGTCAATTTGTAAACTCCATGGTTAGGTTTGCTATACATACATACATACATACATACATACATACATACATACACACACACACACACATATATATATATATATACATACATATATTGTCACGAATGCTGTTTTCTCGCGGTCTCTTTCGTCTACTTCTATTTGCCAATAGCCGCTTCTTAGATCCATTGACGAGAAATAGCGTGCATGCCGTAGCCTATCGAGAGAATCTTCTATGCGGGGTAGCGGGTAAACGTCCTCTTTAGTTACCTGGTTGAGTGTGCGGTAGTCGACGCAGAAGCGCAAGCTGCCATCCTTCTTTTTGACTAACACTACCGGCGATGCCCAAGGACTTCTCGACGGCTGAACTCGACGGCTGAATAACGTCATCTTGAAGCATTTTCTGTGCCTGGTTTTCTATCGCTTCGCGTTCTCGCGCTGCCACCCGGTATGGGTTTTGCCGTATGGGTCTGGCCGTTTCGTCTGTAATAATTCGGTGTTTGGTCAGCGGCGTTTGGCCAACTTTGGACGTCGAAGAGAAACAGTTCAGAAACTCATCAATAAGCTCCAGGAGTCTTTCTTTCTGTTTAGGTAGCAAACTTGGTCCGACATCAATGGATACAGGCACGTTCGGTAGACTGGGGAAATCGTCTTGTTCAACAGTCATGCAGTCGGTAACCTCATTCAGCTCTTCCACGTACGCGACTGCCAAACCTCTTGTAAGATGCCGGCGTTCAAGACTAAAATTTGTTGGTAGGACGTCCGTCTGTACGCGAGTAATGTCAACTACGCCTCTTGCAACTGATACGCCATGACTAAACAGCCGACCAGTAATTTGTTCGGCGATCATGTTGGAGCACCTTGGCGAGTCGCATGTTACAGGCACAAGAGCGCTAGAGTGCGGAGGGATGGTCACATCGTCATCGAAGATACGTAAATGCTCACGTCGCTGATCGTCACAGGGTACGGCCAAACCTGCATTCATCCAAAACTTGACCGACCTGTCCGGAATGTTTATAATAGCGCCGTATTCGTTCCCAATATCACGTCTCTGCAGCACTGCAGCAAAATAACGAAAGTTGCAACAAACGTCGAGCTACCAATATCAATTCTGGCCACGACTAAAGAAGACAGTATATATATATATATGTATATATATATATATATATATATATGTATATATATATATATATATATATATATATACTTGCCGATTTTTGTCAATTGTTTCCCAATATCAAACTAATGAAACTTACTTGAAGGTGCTTCGTAGAGTGATTACAATTGAGGTTTCTTTCTCAAACGCAACAAATTTAACTCAAATCGCTTCAGTTGTCTCATAAAAGCATTTCTGCGTTTTACTTGTATTTGAGTATAGAAACCGCAGTTGGACTCGATCTAAACTAAAGGCATGGCTTTCTCATAAGGAGAGTTATTGTTTTCAATACTGTGACATGCAATAATGGAATACAGCCAGAATACCCGAGAGCTCAAGGCACTGTTCATAGTTTTAGCAGAACTCAGCTGTCGCCTGCCATATATTTTATCCTAATTGTATTCGCCTAGCACGAAGAGAAAAAAAAAGGGGGGGGGGATAAAAAGAAAAATAAATTACAGAGAGAGAGGGAAAGCTAATGGGAGATTTTCAGAGCAATGATATTTCGTTGATAATTTCCGTTATACCATATGCATTCAAACAATTAACCTAATTGTAGGATATTCTCAAGGATGATATTTAATTAGTTCGCGACTTAGGTTGACGATTACTTTTAAGCGGTAGGAAGCGACTTGCTTTGAGGGACAACCTTGACTTCGTGCACTACCATCGTCTGTGTTGCAGTACCTTTTGCAACCATGGCATCCGTTAAACGCGAACTTCAGCTTCTTCTCTTGCTCTGTTTTTGCTTTTTTTTTTTGTAATACGATAAATGCCGCGAGGAGCACAGAAGTTCCTCTTTCTGTGCTAGAAAGGTGCGTTGTGTTCTGCTAAGTAGCTTCGAGAGGGACAAAACCGAGAACTTCACTCACCCAGCAGGTAGGCAATTCTGGAGGAAGGCAGCCCTAGTTGTGATTCGAAGAACTTTGCGAGGATGGACGTCATTCCGGTGTTGAACATTACTGAGCATGCACCGGGAGAAAAAAAAAGAGCAGGGAATAAGAAAGAGTATGAAGAGGCTGGAAGCATTCAGTAAAGCATTGATCGTTTAAACGCACGAAAATTTAAAACCCTAAAGATGAGCATGCCGCGTAAGTTCTTTACGTGCTGCTGCGCGCAAGCATGCGATCGAGGATGGTTTTGTTTATTTAGCATCAGTTAACCAGCCACTGCAAGCATGTCACTGTAATACCAAAATGTTTAAGTGAATACCGACAGGTGTCGCACTGTCAAGTGTAAATCAGCGCCAACAGAGAGAGGAGAGAAATATACAAGTCGTCAATTTCTTTTGTTTCTCTACCCTGTCAGTTAGTACAATTTCGTTCTTAACAATGGCTTGTACAGGCCCCATAGGCATACATTTGGGCTGATCATGAGGATGCGCATGCTATCCAGTGTAGTCTCGAGAGAGACGCGCAAACTGGAGATGACAGATGAGCACATATAGTTTGAGTAATGATTTTTCACAGAATGCTTTGAGCCGCTCAGATCGCGAAGCAAGCTTGTACATGTTGATTATCTAAGTGGTGATCGCTCTGCTACTGGTAAGCGTTCATTTACTTTCGCCTCTTGTTTCGATAAGCTGCGTGAAGCAATACGTGAAAAGCGAGAGATTTGCTCCTTTAGCTTCAAATTTGGACAACGATACGGTAATGTAAGCAGAACTCTAGCAGGAGTTTTGTCTTTTGGCTGCAATAATGGCTTCGACAGTTGATGTGAACGACAGACATGTGCCATAAACTGTGTCTCATAACCTGCCCTGATGACTGAAGCGGTTGTGGCGTCCCTGTGCAGTACACGAGGTTCCGACTTTCTTACTTAATAGATCGATCTTATCGTGCTCACCACGCCTGTGTTCCACAACTACCGTCGCGCACTTTGTTCTAGACGTCATTCCGCTGTGACTAACACCAAGTTCTTTATGTAAAATGCTTCAAATTTTCACATTGAGGACTGTGACGCTGTTTTAGCGTAGGTGTAGTAGAATATTTTCTAGCGCTTTATAGTTTTGCGTTGGTTGAACGATTCCGGTAAAGAAGAACGCACTAGGAAGCCTGCCGCATGAAAAAAAAAAAAAACAAGCTTTGTTCTGCACCAACATCTCAGTTCTCATTCAGTATTCAGTGTTGCCTTTGAGTGATAGGTAATATAATCGGCGGTTAATAGGTTACTTTACTGCACATATTGCGATAGTAGCCGATGAGTTTGCAAGGCGTATTCCCTCGGAAAGAGTCTCAGCATGAAAGTTTCCAGAAATCTATGCCAAAAGTGTGCGACGAAATACATTGTCGTTCCAGTTATCGTCATGCTTTAATGCCTAAAACGTACAGCGCTTTGTTATAAAGAGCGAGTAAAAAAAAAAAGATATTACCGCGCGTTTTACAGCGCATATCTCCAAACCAGTGCCATTCTCCGTGTTTGTTACGAGTTGATGTACCTTGCAACCTCACCGGCTAGAACTCATAAATTGCAGTATGTGCCGTAAGGTTCAAAACTTCATTGGTGGAATTTTGTTGGTTATTTAATTACTCAATTTGATTTCTCATGCAAGTAATGTCCACCCCCGCGAGAAATCTAGCTCAAGAACTAAAATTGTGCTACCTGCCCCAAGAGATTAAAAAGAAATGTATATGTTAAAAAATACGCCATTTATAAAAAAAGTCTCTGCCGTTTCATAGTTGACGCGAGACCCCGTATTTTATTATCTTTATTTGGCGAGTTCATGTTTTATTTCCTTAAGATACATATACATCATCACACGTGCTTGCGGTAAATACTGCATGGACTAAACGAACAGAAAACGATGGATTCAATTATAGGTTGCGGAAGCAACGACGTCATTTTTCAGTATTTTAAATGTTTCAAGCAATACGTTGTTCAATTCACTTGACCTACAATGCACTGAAATATTAAAGGTCTCTACGATAAACCTTACGTTACGCAAAATTATTTTGCTTTGATCTCTTACAGCTGAAAGACGACGCGAGGCACAACAGCATGAAGGGTACATTCGTCAACAGCCGATGCGTGGCCCTGGGCAGATCGCGAAGGTGGCGGCCGAACTCTCCGGTAGGCACCATGCTGATCATCGAGAGAGCCGATTGGTCGGCCTTCCTTTCGGCGCACGCCGCCTCGTAACCTGCAACATCAAGGTACATCAGGGAAAAGCGCAGTAATTTACCCCAACCTCACCCTTCACTAAACACTAAACAAGCACATGCCCTTCGCAAAGTTCAGACTAACACTCTCCTCACCCCACTAATGCTCTACAACTTCGGATGGCGTAGCACAGCTCACTGCCCCAACTGTCCGGAGATAAGGGCAGATACAGAACACATCCTGTACTCATGTAACCGCCATAACCTCTCCTTATTTCCCTCCCCCTCCTCCCTGGTGTGCTTGGCTTCACTCGGACTCAGCTGATTATCAGCGGGCCTTAGCGGAGCAAGCGCTCTTCTTTACTGGGCCTTAGTGCTCGCCTTAAAGGTTCTTCCTTAAGGTATGGACGCTACGGTTCAAAGCAGAGACCGCTAATTATTGTCGAGCTGCGCTGCCCCATGTGTGCGCACAGATTTGTTCTTGGAAATCAGTTCACGTGAGCTTTGGCGTTTTTCTATTTCAGCTTTTAGCAAGGGCGAACTTTGCACTAAGATGGCGAAAACCGGGGCGGGAATTCAAGGTGCCAGATTCAGTGTTCTTAACCTCAACTTATATGTTAGTGAAACGGGCGCCTCCCCGAGCTACAGCAAGACTCCCCCGCCAGCGTACAACTTCGCCCTCGGTTGTATTTCGGTCGTTTCACTGCAAATCTAAAGGCTATTTACTGGCAGGGCCGTGACTTGAGAACAAACCAGTCGGCTACGGCGGAGATTGACGCGTGATAGGAGAAGCTAGCCGTTGGACCTTTATCGCGTGAGGACCGGTGCGCCGGCTGCTTGCGTTGGGCAAAGTCCTTCCGAGTCCTTGCTGGCCAAACATCATTATTGGCTGTCGTTTTCGTGCATAGGCCAAAGTACTGCTCATGGCCGTGCTAGCAAGAACGGCGCTACAAGGATGCTCTTATCGCGAACTGCGCACGCGGTGCCGTGGCGCCAATATGCGTCTAATATACTATGCGAGGAGTGCTACATCAGCGTCACAACTTGGGTGGATCGCGCTCCCGTAAAAAAAAAAAGAAAAAAAAAACCGTAACTCTCGACGTGATCAAGGAGCGGACCATGTGCTGGCATTGTATAGTATCTTGCCTATGACACTGATTGCTCCTGCGGCCTTACAAGTGAGGCCTTGCGAGACTTAGCTTGATGGCGCTTACCGGGCATATGCTTCGGGAAAGTGCAGATGATGAGCCCCAGAGCGAAACTTGAGGCGGCAACGCCTAAGATGCCCAGCCACCAAGCGCCGACCCAGGCAGGGCTGTTCGGGCTCATGCCCAAGCTGCAAAAGGACCAACCCCGCCTTAGAATCAAGCGTAACATATTTTCACGCGTCACAGCTTCGCAGTACCTCCACGACAAGAAAAGCAATCGTAGTAGACGACTACATTTCTCACCTACAAAACCATCCGCTGTGTCCGCGATAGAGCGTCTGATAAACCGCATGTAATGCGCTGGTGTGAGCAAGCGCCTAAGATATCGTGCTCGGCGCGCAATATAATGCTCATTCCTGATGTGACCTTGCGCCGTAAATGTTGGGAAACAAACGCTGTTTTCTGGTGGTACCCTGCCTGCTCCGTTCCTGGCCAACACGCAACACCGTCTGCCCCACATTCTATGCATGTTGCTGAGGCGGTGCTAACAAAGCATGAGCGGTACGCTCTAACCGGACATTCTATGCTTTGACCGCTCAGTAGACATTGTCATTCTAATAGACTTAAAAAGCGGAAGTGATCTTGTGCAATCGCCGAAGGGTTCTGGATGAAATATGAACATCGAGCGCACATCGGGGGGCGCGTCTTCAGTGAAGTGGGCTGGCTATAATATGAAGGCGGCTAAAACAACTTTACAGTGTTGAGCTAGACAGCACTGCTAAAGGCCTGATGGCCGCACGCAGGGCTCGTGGTATCGATAGCAAGCCCATACCTGGAGACGTCAGTGGTGATATCGACGTAGTAACTGAGAGTGAAGCCGCCCACGATAAACCCGATGCAGGGCCCGAGGATAGTAACGCCATTGAAGATTGCTGTACACAAGGTCAGACATACAACACGTGTTACCTCTCACGAGAGAAAAAAAAACGAACCTATCTAGCTTTCAATGTATTGCTGCTGCAACCAGAAGTTCAGAATTTCGCGGTGTGGCTCAACCGTTAACGCACCTTGTGAATAAAACATTACTCGTGTGACGCCGCAACTCTAGTTGCACATTATGGGAAAAGAGGTTGGTCTGAATCATTCCAGTTTTACGAAAGCGACGTGGAATTGTCATATGTGCCTGACCATTTACGAATGGCTAATACGCGTAGAATACCCAGCACCATATGATGCTAATATACGGCTGAAATGTGTGATTATACCAACGTGGAACGATGTTTTCTCGGAGCCTAAGCAAAGCGAAATCGAATGAACGGCCGTATGTATTCGAAATTATTTGAGTTATTTCTGCTTGATATTTACATAGTGGCTCTAATTCCTTAGAGAATCGCATTCTATTGTAAATAACAGTTACGCAGCGGCCTATTATAGTATTTTGTTTGATTCTATTGAACATGCATAGAAAAAGAGTTTTACCCAAGAGTATACACACGCACCGGGTCAATTACTGTTAGGAGGTTTGCAAACTCCGTCAATCTAAACAAGAGTGCTAATTTAGCCTAGTCGTTCAAACATCGACGTACTGAACGAACAGTTAACCCAAGAGGACTAAGTGAATACGACAACACGAGCTCTACGAGAAATGGTTTTAATACCAATATGGCGGTTTCAGAACAAAATAGTTTTTATCTAGGCCATAAATTCGTTATTTTACTCAGTTGTTTGTCTAGCCGACCAACTGAACAACAAAAGCAAACGCATTTCACGATTACTTGGAAAAAATACTACAACAGAAAAAAATAAAGAAAAACGGCACGTTGTCCAACAAACCAAACACCCACCACGGCCTGGTAGCATTAAGGTTTCCGCGCAGCTTCCAAGGTATTACTCAGATTTATACATGAAAATCTAAGTTCTCTACCAGTCTGCACCAAAAAAAAAAAAACTCACCAATGTGAAGAATAGACTTCCTCTTCGGTAGGTTCTCGTCTATATATGCGACGGCAACCGTGTTGATTGGCGCAGAACCAAGTCCGCTGAGCAGCTGCCCCGCCATCAACATGAATCGGAAGCTCCTGCACTCACGCGAATGGCGCGTGTTTGCAAGATAAAATTAGTATTTATTAACTGGTAATGGCCTAGAAACCAGAACTTTTCGAGCGGTCATTGAAAAACGTAACGAAAAGCCTAAACTTAAAAAAAAATTTTTTGCACCCTTAAGGCTACTATAGTTTGTACCATATAGCTAACACCTTGACCCACACAGGCGTAAGATTGAATCCTTGCTTGGGACAAATGAAGCTTTAGTTCTTCTCAACAATTTGTAGGAAGTAAACAGTGCACACGAAAACTGTGTGAAATAAACTGCAATAGCTATCATTGTGAAACTTTCATGCCAGATAGATTCAGTACGTAATAGCCAGTCAGAATTATCACAGTTTTCAACTGCGGCTTCTCTATCGCAGCTATAATTAGCACTCGCTGCCATGCAGAGTTAAACTTCTTACAGCCTGAAGGTTTAGGCTGTTTGCTATGACACAAGTCAGCGCCCTTGTTAGAGTGAAAATTGGAGGACGCTTAAGCTTCGCCTTTAAGAGTAGAACGCGATAGCGTTATGGGGACCCGTTTGCCTCACATCGTTTGCATACGGCAAGTAGGCTTCATTCACTGCAACAGGGAACGTGGGAAAGCCAGCTTAAAAAGACCGAGCTTATACACCAACCCCCTTAAAGTCGGCTTCACTTTTAATCTGAAATGTATTGCTGGAAAGACGTTTTCCCAGGAGCAATATAAGTGGTCTTATGTTAAAATGTGAAGGCCCTAGCACTTTTTTTAATTTTTTTATTAGTTGTTTGCTATTGCCCCGACGCGCGCAAGGCTAGTAGAAATGCTGGAAAAGGGGTTTGTGTTTGAGTTTCCTCGTAGCAGAATTAGGTTTTCTCATACATTCAAATTACAATCGGATGCCGATTGTGGATGCAGTCCAACGGCGAATCCGACACCGAATGGTAAAGTCGTACTTTACCATTTTTCTGACAGGTTTCAGTGGGAGAAATTCAATTTTTGTTCATCAAAACCACGTGGAGGGCCACGTGGAGGGCGTGCACCACGTGGAGGGCCTGCGCGGTCGATGTGGCTGGATCATTTTCTTCGCCACCCGCGATCACACGCCGATTGCCGACGCCGGATTTTCTGCTACACGGGTCCCTAAACGCTATCGCGTTAAAATATATTGTTACCCAGCTAGTAAAGCTAAAATAAGAGAGCGCGCGCGCTCAACCACGAAATTCGTTCTCGCCTCAAGAGGCCAGTGTCATCACGCGCCAACATATTTCGCGTGCATATTATACTGCGTATTTCTTCATTCACGACCACACTGTGATAAAGAAGTCGGTAGTATACAGTCGAACGCATACAGACAGAACGCTTCTGCAGCGAAGTGACCTGTATAACGAATGAATTCGTATGCCCTGGCCGAATTCCTATCTTTCATGTGTATTGAAATCTAAAGAATTTAGATTTACACCTAAGGAATATAGGCGTCCCCGAGTGTCGCTTTGTTGCTTTACAACGAACGAACTTAGCAGGTGTGCCACTTTTCCTTAGTAACCGCCACTGAGTGCCGGTCGACGCAGAAACAGGGACCGTGCTGGAGGGTCTGGACACTGCAGTATATAGCTGTGGTAATAAGAGAGCCCCCCCCCCCCCCTTCCCTCCCGCCTTGAACAGACGTGACGCTGTGCTCAGAACAGACGACCCACGACATTGTCGAGGTCATCGAGGATGGACTGAAGGACTGAAGGTCGACGAAGACAGCAGTGACGAAAAGCCTGCAGAATAACCGAGTATTTTCACGAGACATGCATTCTTCTTCTTTCTGGGGTTTTACGTGCCAAAACCAGTTCTGATTATGAGGCACGCCGTAGTGGAGCGCTCCGGATTAATTTTGACCACTTGGGGTTATTTAACGTGCACTACAACGCAAGCACACGGGCGTTTTTGCATTTCGCCTCCATCTAAATGCGGCCACCGCAGCCGGGATTCGATCCCGCGATCTCATGCTCAGCATCGAGACATGCAACAGCAGCATTCTTTGCAGCTTTGTAGCTTTGCAGCTTTACTTTTTGCAGCTGAACCTTGCTTCACTCCTCATGTCGCCGCTGAGCATGCTGCGAAACTTCATGTCATAGCTTCAGCTTCAGTCGCACATTACGCCGGAAGAGGGTTGCAGAAGAAAATTCGCGACTTATTTCACAAAGGATCCCCCGACTTCATGTTAAAAAAAACATTTCTCTTGCTGGATTTGTTTAGTCTGCTGTATTGCGAGTAACGGTGCGCCACCTTTGCAACGAAGTCACCTGTAAATCGAACGATTCTCGGAATCTGGGGCCGAATTCACAAAGCTTTACTTTCGTAAGTACTCTCTGCCATTGGCCAACCGCTTTCGCTAATATGTCCAGCATCAAGATTGGCTGAAATTTTCTCTTACGAACAATTTTAGTGTAAGAAGGTCTTGTGAATTCGAGCCTTGAAGCGGTTCGTTATAAAGACGTTTGACTGTGTGGAGTTTCACAAAAAAATAAGTTGGCCCACTCCCTAATTTCAAGATGGCCCAACCCCAAGTTTCCGTTGGCCTACACCCAAATTTCAAATTGGCCCTTCCCCAAATTTAAATTGGCCCACCCCCAAATTTTGATTGGCCGTCACCCAAATTTCAAGTTCGCCCACCCCCAAATTTCTGTTGGGGGGTGGGCGAATTTTCTATGGAGGCCTATGTATCCCTATGGGTATGCATAAATCTGACCATATGGGTAATCCCTATGATCAATTCTTTTTGGTTTCAATTGTTCCTTATCGTTTATAAAGCTACCAATCATCTACATTTACACTATTAAAACGAACAAATGTCGTAACTTCGCAAATTATGCTTTTTTGTGCAGATACAAGGCATTACACTTTTCGCGTGATAGAAAGACTTTTCTGGGGTACTCGCCAAAGAATGCTTACGCATTAATAAATGCACTTAGTTCATTCTGACAGCGATACGCTTGCTTTTTAAAACGGGGCTCAAAGGAAGAAAGCCACAATCCCACAGCGCTCATTCGCAACTGAGAGCAGGCAAAGAAATCTTACTTATCTCCCATTTTTATTTCATTCTCTGGCACGCACACAGGCTCGCAATCACAAAACAAGAGTTCGTAGAGCATTTAGGCCGTACGATTGTGATACTGAGCGCCCTAATAGTAACCCGCAGGTGGCTAGCCGATGACATTTTGCGTTCCGCCTTTCTTTCAGCGGCATCTGGACACTAACTTCAGTATACATAAAACGCAAGGAAAACAAAGTTCGCAGACGTTACGACGCCGACTACTCTCCGTGCACGTACGGCGTTCAGCTGCTGAGCCCGAGGTCGCGGGTCCGATTTGTGGCAGCGGCGCGCGCATTCTTATGGGGCGAAAACTCAGAAACGTTCAAAAACGGTCAAAAACTATAAATGGCTGCACGTTCAAGAACTATAAGTGGTGCAAATTATGCCGGGACCTGCCACGATTAGCATTCTTATCCTACTTCCCCTGTAATAAAGGTGACTTGCCCCGATTTGGCGTGTTGCTGCTTTCTACTATCTAGCCCCTATACTCTCGCTCGCGAAACGATAGCGCATGTGCGAAGTCACCCAATAGAAAATAAAACAGATGCACGTTGCCCACGGTGCCACCTGCAACAAATATGTGGTGCTACGCGCAAAAGAGTCGAACAACATCCTACCGTCGCACAGCAACGCAATTCCCTGGTTTCCCGTGTTTACGGGAGAGGCATTCACTGTCGAAAGGGCCTTCCAAATACTTTTTTTATAAACAGCGCGAACAGGAGGGGTCATCTACTATGTGTTGGTTAGGGGACACATTGAATTTAGGGCATTCAAATAGCTATTATACTACACCATCTACATAACCCTCATATGTGCAATAGGTAACGAACCCGCAGCAATGGTCATCTCAGTATGACCGCTACAGATTGTAAAGAAAGGTGCCTTCAGCAATACGGTGCATCGATACAACGCTTTCCTGAACGGACTGCTAATCACATTAACGTCGATCGCCATCGTGATGATGGGTTGTGCAGGAATTTTGTTTAATTCCCTTCGTCCGCTTCTCCTAGTCTCATGCGCCATTATCTTCGTAGCGAGGCCAAAGTTAGCGTACGCCGAACATGGGTTCGCGTTTTGTACGATTCCCTGCCTCACACTTTCCTTCCTAATGGTCTCAGGTACGGCAGGATAAAGTGGCATAGGATATTATTACGGAGAGATTTGATGAAGACTGTTCCGTGCGTGGCAACGTGATAAAGTTGAAGTTGCAGCGGGCCACCAGATCGTCAGCATACGCGCAGCGTTAAACACGTACGAAACACGCCGTTTGCAGAACAAATGCATTGGGATGTTAGTATTTCCGCAGGCTTGCTTTGCTGACGTTTGCTTGCTGAGTACTGCAGTGTGAACGAGCAACACTCACGCTCTCGACTTCTTTCGTGCGCCGTTGATCTATAAGTCCGCCCTCCTTTGACAGGTGTAAAATGCTTCTAATTGCGTGGCCACTGGGTGTAAGGACATCCATAACGTGTCGATCGGTGGACGTTATTTGGATGTCCGCTGAGCCTAAACATTCTCATGAAAAAGTAAATCAGTGAAGCACATATCGACGGTACCTCGTCCTATAGAGTTGAACTAACTGTCTGGTGCTTCGTCCAGACTTGATAGCTCACCTGATGCTTCCCGAACTGTCGCACAAGGACTCGACGTCTGTCATCGGGCACGTGTCGGCGTTGGCATCGGTCAGCTGATAGGGTGGCGACATCAGGTGGACCATCACCACGATCAGGTTACCCAGGCCAACGGTGGCAACGCCGTACCCGACGATCCTGGGCTTGTGGCGGTGCGTGGCCATAAACGAGACCGGCAGCATGGCCAGGCAGCTGGCCACGTCGTTGCTGCTCACAACCATGCCACTCTCGTAGCCCTTGAGGTGGTAACGTCGTTCCAGTGTCGGGAGCACAGCCATAAACAAGCCTGTTAGCGAGAAGCTGCGCGTGAACGAAGCCAAGCCAAGGACAGTGAGGGCGCAGAGGGGCGAGCGGCATCTCTGCAGGAAGCCCGGGTAGAAGCCGAAGACCCCGCAGAGCAAGTCATTTTTCTTCAACTCGGCTTCAGCGTCCGCCATGCGCGTCGTAAATGTCGGGGCCTCGGTGGTGGCTGGATCCCTTCGGTTCAGAAAACCGCTCAAATTGGGAACGACGTCATCCTTGGCATCTCTGGTAACGATCTCCTCTGGCGAAGCAGGTTTTGACGTCGAAGCCAGCTGCTTAGTGCCGTGAGTGTCCACGCCCGTTATCACAACGGAGCGACGCCTTTCTTTCGGCGGTGGGCGTTCGCCAACGAGTGGAAGCGAAGGAGACGGAATCGCCTGCTGCTCCTGCGGGCTCTGGGCACCGAAAAGCGGCACTTCGCCTGGTGGGGTGTCGTGTTCCTTTCGTTTAATGTGCTTTTTCTTGCCACGGTCCTTTCGAGTAACTTCGCTGCGATGGCTGTCGTCGTCGGCTGGCGTGTCGACTGGGCGAGCAAATGTGCTGCCGAGTGGTCGGGCTGCCGCGTCCGATGGCGAAGTTTCAGCCTTACAGATAGGTGGGCCCTGATCCTCTGTTGTAGCCGCACCTGTAGCCCTGGTGTTTAAAAGGCGGCATCAATACATACTATTGACAACAGCAAAAAACTTTCGGGGGTTCCGTTCGAAAATTTTCTGCATTAAAGAAACGCTGTTGCTGGGCTAGTTGGTTCATACTTACGTACTTAAGACGGCGAACACTTGCGGCCATCGTTTTCCCTGTCTATCTCCGTTTCGCTCTCATGCAAAGTGTGCCCTTAATTAAACCTGCAAAGGTTTTGCTCGTTCGACTCCTCAATGCTGTCATCTAATATCAAAATGTTTCGCTGCTCTCAACCTGCAAGCTGGGCCCGTATAATGAACGGATTCATTTCGCTCAATTGTATTTTTTTATTATTGCCATTGGCTGCGACGCCACGTCGCGAGCCCGCCTCGACAGCGCGCCAGGTGTTGCGTGAGGGGAGTGGGCATCGCCGCGACGCCACGTCACCCTCCCGGTCCGTATCTCTCTCTCTCACCTACTGGGCTTAGCTGCTGCGCGCGCCTGCTGGCCTTGGTGGCTGTTGCTGCTTCTTCGGTCGCTCGTCGTGCAGGATGTCAGTGGCACGCGGCGTTGGCACCGCAGGCTACTGCTGCTGCTTGCCGGCTCGGGCAACACGTACCACTATGGTACATTACTCGCCGCGCTACACTCGAAGGACCGCTACGCGGCGTTCAATTAGACATTAATGCTTTCGCATTCATTCGAAGTGCTTAGGTGCCCTGGGATTTTTTCCACGTCTCGCTGACAGCTTTAGAATAGCGTTTGTCGCCTTGCGTACGTTAAACGTAAGGACTTTTGCGGGACGTTACGGTACGCTTCCCTTCAATACATTTAGTTTACCGTACGGGAACGCAAACGTAAGGGAGAAGTTAGCAGAGGTGCACCGTGACAAACCTAAGCCAAGGCAATCCATTAGCAATCTTCCTGTTTTTGCTATGCGGACGCGTCTCATTAGGCATACGGATGCGGAAATCGCGGAACAATTTCAGAAATTGGACTCGCTAGGCGCTTAAACAAACGCGTCAGGTGAGTTTAGAGGAAGCGAAAGTTCATTACAGTAGTTACTGGCGATTAACCACAGTGAGAGCGTAGCCACCACGAGAATTCACGTTGAAGCGGGAGCCGCGGGTGCCGCCATGTCCGACAACGTTATTAGCCCGCGTAAAGAATACGAACGTTAAACTCGCCAAATAACGTACGTTATCATAGCGCACGTAAACCACAGAAGCCCAACAACGTTCGGAGCATGCGTAGTGAGGACAATGCTATTTCTTTACGCACGTAATGCGTTTACGTTTGTTTGAAAACGCTATTCTAACGCTGTCTAATATGTACCCCCTAAACTTGAACCAACTGGTACAGCACCGTATCCTACTCAGCTTCAGGAGAGTCGACTGAGCGAGGCCCTGCGTTATTTCGGATAGGTCTCGTTCACGTACCGTTTGTCGGCATCCTGATTGGTGGGCGAGGTAGTGGCGACCCCCTTCGAAGTTATTTTGTTGTGACTCGGTGTTCCTACGGGTGACAGCGACGACTCGAACGAAAGCGGCGTCTGAGCGCTCGACGCAGTCTTTATGCCTGAAGCGCCATGGTGAACTTGCGACTGTGCCCCACGGCCAAGTGATCGCTGGACGGCGACGCCACTCCCGACGACCCATGAAGCCGTGGAGAGCCGTGGGAAGCTACGATTGGAGGAAGCCAGTGTAAGCATGTGTGCTATTCAAGGAAAGAATGAGCCAACATGGACGAGGTGTACCGAGTCTCCTGCTAATTTAGGACTACGGTTTAGCAATATCCCCGTTCCGAGCGAGAGACACCGAAAAGATTATGCCAAATTTATATGTTAAAATCATTTTTGATGTAGAAAAGCCATTTAGTCCGAGCGATTTGCAAAAGGAAGCAAGGAGTTTGGTAATTATGAGCAATTCTGAATTTTCATAGCAAGAAGAGTGACGAACTGGTAGAGACATTGATACTCATTAAATAAGTAAAGACAAAAAATCAGAACGCCGGTTACTACAATTACATATCTAGATCAACCAATCAATCAAGTTTATTATTCATTTGACAGGAGGGGGCAAAGACTAGAAGCCGTAGTAGCTTGACTAAGGTCCCGACACCCTCTAGATGGTGACACACGGCAGTGCAGGGGAAAAAATTAAAACATGGGTACAATTATCTTGGCATATATTAATGTACGCACCAATGCAAGAAATGTGAGATATACATGAAGTGCACAAAAATTGCAGTGAAATACAGAGTACTTGCAGATTTGTTCAACATGACCGTGGCAATATCAGTATGGAAATGACTGCATGAATATCTTTACGTCATCTGCTTGTTTAACATGACGGATCTGCCTAACCGTATTACATATTCACTAAATGTTAGCGCCTGCGGCCACCGTCATCACGCCAGGGAGGTTCAAACAATATGCCCAGCACGATGCAGCACAGGTACAGGTTGCCTACCGGCATGTTACGGCAGCCCTGTAACGCTATGCACGGAAAACTAACAAAGGGTTACAAAATACACATACAGTGACGTTAGAAACCGTCCCCGACGAATATTTCGGAAATTACTGGCTTTAATCGTTCTTGCTGTGGTCAGAAAGGAGAGGGGTGGAAGAGGGGACGCGGTACACGTAACGGCAATCCTCTTTTTATGCTTAAGACGTGGCGACACTGGTATTTGCACACGCTTGGCGTTTCCAACGATCCCTCTGGACAAATGTAAGTCACCAGTACGGACCCCTATACGAAATTGATCCATCGTGTGACTTCTACATACCACGAGGCCTGAACAGACACGACCAAACATTCCTACACCGCATCAGACTAGATGTCGCCAACACGAACTACTTCAAAAGCAAGATTAAACTGACTGACACGCCAATGTGCTTTCAATGTGACGCCCCTGAAGACCTGCAACACGTTCTGTGTGACTGCTGCCGCTACGCGTCACACAAACAGTCGGTAAAGGCGGCATTACACCTGAAACAGGACTCGAGCCTAGAAATGCGGCAAATTCTCAGCCCATGGCAAAGCACCACCTGCACGTTACGCTCCACGAAAGCCTTGCTAACATTCTTGCGGGCCACGAGCCTTAACGAAACTTTGTAAGTAGTGTATTATGTGTGTGCGTGTAACTGTATGTACTGTTAAATCTTTATCACTGTATATATCATAATCTTCACCCAGCACCTGGAGTATCATGTCAGGCGAATAGCCAGGCTAACATCTCCAGCATCACATTAAGGCTTGTTTCTCTCTCTCTCTCGTACGTCGCGTATATTCAAGACGTTCTGGCTCTCTCCCGTAAAGCGAACGCGGACATGCTGGAGGTCGATAAGGTTGGACACATCTTGAAGGGCATCGCGGACGATGCGTTCAACCGCCTGCTTTGCAGGAACTGCTCTGTATAGTCCATCATTAAGGAATGCCGGAATTTTGATCAAGCGAAGAGCAAACGCATTGTACAACGCTTCGACCGACTTCCGAATACTGCTGCCACTTCCTCCTGGAACGACCCTCCGGCATCACATCCCCCAACAACGCCAAGCTTGACACAGGTCATCCGTCGCGAACTTCACTTCAGTTCTCACTGTCCCCATACACACGACATGACCATCTCGCTCTATCAAGCTGTTGTCCGCCAAGAAATTGCAAACATGGACGTCCAGTCTGCCGTACGCCCACGTCCCACACCTACCGCTCCTGTCAGTGCCTCTGCTTTACCTCGATAGTCGTTCCCGAATCAATATCGGAACCCCTCTGAGTGGCGAAGACCGGATGACAGGCCAATTTGCTTCGCTTGCGCCAGGGTCGGTCACACCTCCCGCCACTGCCATAATAGTAGCCGATAGTCTGTCTCAGACTATCCAAAAGCACCGTTACGACAGTTGTCGTCGGGATGCTCATTTCAGCCCTGGGTCCCTTGCCCTGCTTTGGTTACCCTCCCGTCGCGTCGGCCTTTGTGAAAAACTGCTGCCGCAATACGTCGGGCCAAACCGAGTTCTTCGTCAAGTCACAAGTCTCACATATAAGATATCACCTGTGACTTCGAAGTCTTCTACCCCTCCAGGAACTGATATCGTGCACGTTTTGGGACTATAGCCCTATAACTCGCACACTGATTCGACACCTAAGAAGCATCGAGAAGGTGCTGCTGCCGCCGGGAGTTGATGTCACCTACGAGTTTGTGCCGCTGTGGACAAAATAACGTTGGGAGGTGAAGAGAAGGGTGAAGTGTCTCGGGGATCGGTAGATGGTGTTACCCTGGCCACTCAGCTACAAATTTGTAACCGTATATATATATATATATATATATATATATATATATATATATATATATATATATATTGTCACGGGTCAACGCGAACAAGAGACCACACGTTGAACAAGACGGCGGAGCAGCTTCAGAATCACCAGCACAAAGACATCTTCTTCGTCTTCGAACACCCTGTCCTACTACTCAGAGTCAGTCAATGCATATACTGTCATCGTCGTTTAAACGTCTATAGATAGAGTACGCGTCATTTGCTCTCTCTCCAAAAGAGCATCGCCTCGATGCTAGACAATAAAGTTCGCTTGGTGAAAACGAAAGTCCCTCGTACAGTCACTCGCTGACGTAGGGCTTCATGCGCACTACGTGCACATGAAGGCGCCGCCAACACCGTTCAGAACGGTGTTGGCGGCGCCTTGTGTAGTGAGGGCTAGGAACGACCTCGTATGTGACGTCACTTAGCCGACGCAGCACTTTATAGGGTCCGAAATATCGCCTCAGAAGCTTCTCGGATAGTCCCCGTTTTCGTATAGGCGTCCAGACCCATACTCTTTCATCGGTTTCATAAGTTACAGGCCTATGATGGGCATTATAGCGACCTGCATCGTATGCTTGCTGCTGGTGTACTCGCACGCGTGCGAGCTGCCTGGATTCTTCTGCACGTTGCGTAAACGCATCGGCATCCGTGTCAATGTCGTCAGGTTCGTGTGGTAGCATGGCGTCGAGCATCGTCCTTACTTCACGTCCGTGTAAAAGGCTGAATGGAGTCATCCGTGTAATTTCTTGTTTAGCCGTGTTATAAGCAAACGTGATATAAGGCAGAATCTCGTCCCAATCGTTGTGCTCTATATTCACGTACATGGAAAGCATGTCTTCGAGTGTTTTGTTCAGGCGCTCTGTTAGTCCGTTTGTTTGTGGATGGTAGGCTGTTGTCTTTCGGTGACTTGTGCCACTGAGCATCAGGACGTTATCTAAAAGCGCGGCTGTGAATGCGGTGCCTCGGTCTGTTATGACGATGGTTGGTGCGCCATGTCTCAGCACAACATTCTCTATGAAAAATCGGGCCACCTCTGCTGCTGTGCCTCTCTGGATAGGTTTTGTTTCGGCGTAGCGAGTGAGATAGTCAGTTGCTACAATAACCCAGCGGTTACCACTAGTAGAGGTAGGAAGCGGACCCAAGAGGTCCATTCCGATCTGGTCAAATGGTGTTTGCGGTACCTGAACGGGTTGTAGCAAACCGGCTGGTTTCGTTGGAGGTGACTTGCGCCGCTGGCACTCTAGGCAGGTCCGAACGTGATGTTTCACGGCAACGGGCAGTCCTGGCCAATAATATCTTTGTCGCACTCTGTTCAGTGTCCGCGTATATCCTAGATGCCCAGAAGTGACCTCGTTGTGGCATGCTTCCAGTACTTCACTACGAAGAGCAGTAGGAACGACGAGCAAATAGCTTGATCCGCTCGATGAGAAGTTCATTTTGTATAGGACTTTGTTCCTTAAGCAAAATGATGACAATCCTCTTGCGAAAGCTTTAGGTGCTGTCCTAGTTCGTCCGTCCAAGAAATTAATCAGGTCAAGCAACTCAGGGTCGTCACGTTGTTGTTGTGCGATGGTAGACGTGTCGAGAAGACCAAGGAATGCTGTTTCCTCTTCATCGGTCGAAGGAGCTGACTCAATGGGTGACCGAGACAGGCAGTCAGCGTCGGTATGCCGTTTCCCTGACTTGTGCAGGACCGTCATATCAAACTCTTGCAGTCTCAGGCTCCAACGTGCTAATCGCCCGGAAGGATCTTTCAGATTTGTGAGCCAGCAAAGCGAATGATGGTCGCTGATAACGTCGAAGTGGCGACCGTACAAATAAGGGCGAAATTTTGTAACCGCCCATACCACGGCGAGGCACTCTTTCTCAGTTGTAGAGTAATTTACTTCTGCGCGTGACCGCGTTCTGCTTGCATAAGCGATCACTCTTTCTGTGTCCTCCTGGCACTGCACAAGCACAGCTCCGAGACCAACATTGCTGGCATCAGTGTGAAGCATTGTCGGAGCTGTCTCGTCAAAGTGGGCAAGCACAGGGGGCGTTTGTAACCGGTTCCGCAAATCATGAAATGCAGCTTGCTGTTCGTCACTCCATACAAACGCAACGTCATCTCTCGTGAGGCGAGTTAACGGCGACGCAATGCGAGCAAAGTCTGCAATAAACCGCCGATAATATGCGCAGAGGCCGAGAAAGCGCCTGACAGCCTTTTTATCTGAAGGAACAGGGAACTGTGTGACAGCGGCAATTTTTTTAGGATCCGGGCGGACTCCCGCGTGGCTGACGACATGGCCAAGGAACTCTAGCTCCTCAAAGGAAAAGTGGCATTTCTCAGGCTTTAGGGTGAGGCCGGCGGACCGTATAGACTGCAGAACGGCTTCGAGCCGTTCAAGGTGCTCTTTAAACGTTGCGGAAAACACTATGACGTCGTCAAGATAGACTAAGCAGGTTTTCCACTTCATCCCCGAAAGCACGGTATCCATAAGCCGTTGAAAAGTAGCAGGTGCAGAGCACAAGCCGAAAGGCAAGACCTTAAATTCGTATAGTCCATCTGGCGTGACAAAAGCGGTTTTCTCACGGTCTCTCGGGTCTACTTCAATTTGCCAATACCCGCTTTTTAAGTCCATGGAAGAGAAATAACGAGCGTTTCGAAGCCTATCAAGTGAATCGTCTATGCGGGGAAGCGGATACACGTCTTTTTTTTGTCACCTGATTTAGCTTTCGATAATCCACACAAAAACGTAGGCTGCCGTCATTCTTCTTTACCAAAACTACAGGTGATGCCCAGGGGCTCTTGGAAGGCTGAATCACATCGTCTTCAAGCATTTGGTTTACCTGCTGCTGTATCGCTTCACGTTCTTTTGGGGCCACACGATAAGGGTTTTGGTGAATCTGTCTCGCTTCGTCCTCTGTGATTATGCGGTGCTTGGTTAGGGGCGTTCGACCGACTCTTGACGTCGTCGCAAAGCAGTCGTGGAACTCGGCCAGTAGCGCAAGAAGTCGTTCTCGCTCACGTTGCGGTAAAGTAGTGTTAACGTCAAGCACAGGTGCTGGGTCTTGCGCATGCGCTTCTTCTAGTACTGAAAAGCACCCACGAACATCAGCGACATCGTCAAAATAGGCGACAGCCATGCCCTTTGGTAGGTGCCGTCGCTCTGTGCTAAAATTGGTCAACAACAGGTTCGTGCGCCCATCGGTGACATTTACGATTCCTCGTGCAACGGCGATACCGTGAGTAAATAACAAGGGGGTTACTTGGTCTGCAACTCCTTCACAATCAAACGGTACGTCACATGCGACCGAAACAAGGATACATGACCGAGGTGGGACGATCACGTCGTTTTCGATTAGACGACAGGCGTTGCGTTTCGGCGATAAGCAGTGAATTAAATCCGGTGTCCTGTGAAACGTAACCAAGCGGTCCGGGATGTTGATTATGGCGTCGTATTCCCGTAGAAAATCCATGCCTATGATTAAATCTTTACAGCATGGTGCAAGAACGACGAAAGTTGCCACGAAGGACGAACCTCCTATGGTGACTCTCGCCGTACAGCTACCAGCAGGCGTGAGCAGTTGGCCGCCCGCAGTCCTTATATGAGGTCCGGTCCAGGGAGTTTTTACTTTCTTAAGGCGAACGGCTAGAGCTTGACTCATTATCGAATAATCGGCACCAGTGTCGACTAGCGCTGTCACTTGCAGTCCGTCAACTGAAACAATAATATCGGCGCTCACAATTTCGTCGGTGTTAGAGTTTGTCGGCTTCACGGCGTCCTGCGGCGGGATTATTGGGGGTTTTTCATCGTCTTGTTGGCCCGCAACCATACCCCCAGAGGTCGCCGCCGTTAGTTTCCCCGGCGTGGACTGGGCGACCTTCGTCCCCGGAGGTCAGCAAAAGTACGTCCATTCGGTGCAGATGAATGAGCAGGGGACGGAGAGCGTGACCGCCGGCCAAAATCGGTCTGGTGGTTGGACTGAGAGTCGTCGTTCAGAGTGCGCGTCGCGGGTGCACCTTGAAAAGCAGCGTCGTCGCGGCGTAGCATGTGGTCGTCACTGGTGCGTCGACCGTCAGACCAGGATTGATAAGGTCGAAATGAGGCATCGCGGTACCAGCAATGACGTGAGACATGGCCGATGCCTCCGCAGTGATAGGAGAGGGGGCGCCTAGTGACAGTGCGCCATACGTCCGTTCTTCGAATTTGGGGCCGCCTCGAAGGCTCGTCTTGTGGCGGTGACCAAAATGCAGCTGACGGCGGCTGGCGGTAGGACGGGATCGGCACAACGGGCGGATGTCTCAAAGGTTCCTCTATCGGTGATGACCATGGTGTGGCCCGCGGTGGCTGATGGTGCGACCGCATGGGCGTCATAGCTGGTTGACGTCGGACAACGTCGGCGTAACTTAGGGGGCGCTGCTCGTGAACAGGATCGCTTGCCGAAAACGCTTGTCTAACTTCATCACGGACAATTTCAGCGACTGATGCCATGGGTGGGCCCACTGCCGGTGTCCAGAGCTTCTGAAGTTCTTCGCGAAGAATCTCCCGAATTAGATCACGGAGGGAGTTCTGACTGGTACCGGTCATTGCGGCGGAGTGGATAGGAGTGCTGGTGGGCAAGCGATCGTACTGCCTGCCTCTTAGATGGAGTGCGCGTTCAATACCAGTGGCTTCCTTTATAAAATCAGCCACGGTACTCGGTGGATTGCGCACAAGTCCGGCGCAACCCCAGCAATTCCGGACATCGCCTTTAGTTCGCAGCTTTTACACCACGTGGCGTACGGACCTTTAAGATTTGAAATTCGCGCGATGACGCACGAAGCCGTCATCGCGCGAAGGACGATAACAAAATACACGTTTTAAGAATAAAAGAAAAAAGAACAAAACGACCATGCCAACAGCGTTCACCATCGAGCATGGACGAGCGCAAATCAGGAATGGCTGATCTGATAACCGCCGCGCGTACAAGACAAGAGGCCAGCTAGTCTACCGTGAATCAGCAGTTTCGCTGCTATTGATAGACGTTTAGAGGCTCAGCCCCGCTTCGAGAAAGCGGGTGCAGAATCTTGAAAGAGCGGCCTCCGCCCCCCCCCCCCCCCTTCCGTCCATCTTTTCCTCGTCAACCTTTTTGTCCGATCGAATAAAAAAAATGCTCTTTTATCGATTCATTTCTCGAAAGCTGATCCTAAAATAATAATGTAAGCTTGCTAAATGGTGGCGATGGGCACATGTTTCAGGATATGCAGTTGCATGGTTGAGGCCCTTAATCTCGGTTGGCCTCAGTTTACGAGTCCATTTGCGCATTTGCGTGCAGGTGCCTGGTCGAGTTATGTTCACTGCCACATAATTTTCGTTTTTCGAAGGCGAAAGCCTTAGGTGGCTATATTTCCGGTGCCATTGGCGGTGAGCTTGGCAAAACCGCGCCTTAACGAAAATGGCCGCAGCCGCAAAGAGTAAAATCATGTCAACAAATGCCCGGATTGACGTCAGTTTTCTCAGGGAGGTTCCTGTGAACATAGTAGATTAGTGGCTTTGTAAAGAAAATTTGGTACATTTCAGCCGAACACCTTCTCTGAGCCTTTGGTAAGCGACGGCAGTAAATGCAGAAAATCATCTGTAACTGGTCAGTGTTCAAAGACCTGCTTCACTGCACAGTGGCATAGCCAGAAATTTTCGTCGGAGAGAGTAGGCTCACGTTGCAGCGCGGCCTCCTCCTTATAGAATGTGTCGAGGGATCAAATACATCAATAATAACTGCATTGCCATTGCCAATGTCATTGTATATTAGAGGCTGCAAACAAACTATCGAATGCTACCCACTGTCAAGTAAAACATGTATTTTTTCATAAAAGAATATATTCGTATGTTCCAAAATTTGTGGCAGAAATAACTCATATCAATGCTTCCGCGTTTTTTTGTCTATATTTAATAAGTAAAGAAAATATCACACGAACTTTAGAACTATATCAGTTCCAAACCAGCAAAGCAGTGCATACAGCTGGTGTGAAAAACGTAAAGCCCATGAAAAGAAAAATTGAGATCAAATATTTTGATAAATCTTTGTCTTTCACGAACCTTGTTTACTTTTTTTGTACAGTCGCGAGCAGAAGTTTCGAGACCATGGCATCAGCAAAAAATGTAAATATTGTGAGACGTCGGTCGATGTGATGCCTTTATTTCCGAGCAGCCGCCTGAGTCAGAGACGAAGCACCGCACGAGACAGAACATGATGAGTCGTATGTACAAATGATGACGACGGTATGCACAAATAGCGCTCACACAGGATGATGAGTCGTATGTACAGATGACGACGACGAAATGCCCAAAATGCGCTCCCACTAACTTCCCCCCTTCAGGAAAGCGGTCAGCAAGACCGCAAGCTAGAAAGGGTAGGTACGGCGAATGTAGGGTTTCAGGCGAGATACGTGAACGATTTCCGTAGTGCGGCGGCGGCGGTTAGTAGCTGAGTTGACAGGAGTGACGCGGTAGTTAACGGCTGAATTTCTTTGCAAAACGGTGTAGGGGCCGAGATATCTGTGGAGAAACTTATGACAGAGGCCCGGTGCGCGAACAGGTGTCCACAAAATAACTTCGTCGCCTGGGCGGAACGAAGCAACGCGACGCGTCGCATCATAGCGAATTTTCCCTTTGTCCTGAATGGTAGCGGTGTTGGCTCGGGCAATTTCACGGCAGCGGTCGATGCGAGCAGCAAATTCTTCAGGAAGAGACGCGGATGGAGCAGCAGGTGCTGAAAGGAGTGTAGTGTCCAAGACGAAAGACGGCGCACGACCAAGGAAGAAGGGACTGTAATTGGTTGTACGTTGGACGGCAGTATTGTACGCAAACGTCACGAAAGGTAGAATGGTTTCCCACTTGGTGTGATTGGGTCGAACATACATTGACATCATGTCGATGAAAACGCTCTGTAAGACCATTTGTTTGCGGATGGTACGCTGATGTGGTCTTATGGGTGGTGTCAGAGGCCTGGAGAACTTCACGAAGGACATGCGATAGGAACGTCTTGTCACGGTCACTCAGAAGGACACGAGGTGCGCCGTGGCGCACCTCGTGTCCTCGATAGCGTCCACGAAAAACTTGGCGACTTCGGAGGCGGTACCAGAGCGAAGAGCAGCAGTCTCAGCGTACCGCGTTAGATGATACACTGCGGTAACGATCCAGCGGTGACCAGCAGGCGTGAGTTGGAAGGGTCCGTACTAGTCTATGCCCACAATTTTGAAGGGGGTGGACGGGCATGGTAGAGGCTGCAGAGGACCGGCTGGAAGGGATGTCGAACGTTTTCTGTGTTAGCATGACGCGCAGGAGCCAACGTATTTGACGACAGAGGTGGAAAGGCTCGGCCAGAAACAAGGCGATTTGATGCGGTCGTAGGTCTTATGAAAGCCCAAGTGGCCAGCCGTCGCGTCGTCGTGAAATGCTTCTAATACTTGGAGTCGAAGTGAGCAAGGTATGACTGGTACCCATCGGTTACCGGAAGGATGGTAGATTGATCGAAATAACGCTCCACCTTGAAGCTTAAAACGTGAAAGTTGTCGTCTTAAGCGACGGTTGGGGGGTCGTGCCAAGCCAGTAAGCCGGTCGATCAACGTACGGCAGCATGGGTCAGTACGTTGGAGTGAGACGAGGTCAGTAGACGGAAGAAAGCCAACTGAGGCAACCGACTTTCCCGGGCTACTGGGCGTGTGCTGGGACGTGCGGCTAGATGGTGCCGTGCAGTCCGAAGGCGAAGCATGGGCATTTGGAGACAGCGGGCAGCGCGACAAAGCGTCGGCATCTTGATGTTGTCTGCCGGACCTATACGTGACAGTGAAGTCATATTCCTGCAAGCGCAGTACCCAACGGCCGAGTCATCCATGCAGACAAGTTTTTCAGGGACGACAACCAACAGAGAGCATGATGGTCGGTCACAACTGTGAAATGGCAGCCGTATAGATAGGGTCGAAAATTTTTTATTGACCACACGATGGCGAGGCATTCCTGTTCTGTTAATTGTGTAGATGCGCTCAGCAGGAGAAACAGCACGACTTGCATAATCCACGACTTGCTCTTCACACTTCTGATTCCGCTGCAGCAGGACAGCGCCAATTCCATGCCCACTGGCATCAGTGTGTAGAATAGTAGGGGCGGTTGCATCGAAATGACGGAGCACGGGCCCTGACGTGAGAAGTCGTTTGAGGGTCTGGAAGGCGGCTTCACAGTCGTCCGACCACAAAACGGACGCGCTCGAAGTCAGAAGTTTGTGTAGAGGAGCGGCGATGGTGGCGAAGTCACGGACAAAGCGGCGGAAGTAGGACGCGAGTCCTAGAAAGCTGCGGAGTTCTTTAAGTGTGGTTGGTGGCGGAAATTGCAGCACTGCAGCGATTTTATCGGGATCACGCTGGATGCCATGCTTACTGACGACGTGGCCCTATACTTTTGTTTTGGCTTGCAAAGCGACACTTTTTAGTATTGAGTTGGAGACCAGCGTTTGCTAGACACGTGAGAACTTGGTCTAGACGATGTAGGTGCTGGGAGAAACTCGACGAAAAGATGACAATGTCGTCCAAGTAACAAAGGCAGGTCTTCCATTTTTAGCCACGGAGTACTGTATCTATCATACGTTCAAACGTAGCTGGTGCATTGTACAGTCCAAAAGGCATCACGTTAAACTCAAAAAGGCCATCAGGTGTAGCAAACGCAGTCTTTTCTTTATCTGGCTCATGCATTGGAATCTGCCAATATCCGGAGCGCAAGTCGAGGCTGGAGAAATACTCGGCACCTTGTAAGGTATCCAAAGCATCGTCAATACGAGGCATTAGATAAACATATTACGGATAATTTTGTTTAGCGCCCTATAATCGATGCAAATTAAAACGCACAAAAACATCCTTTTTTTAAAGAAGCACAACAGGAAAAGACCAAGGGCTTGCTGAAGGCCTTATAATGTCGTTCACTTGTTCTTCTATAACTTTTCGCTCTGAAGGTGACACACGGTACGAGCGACGGCGAATGATGCGAGAGCCGTCTGTTTCAATTCGATGAGTAGTTACCGTGGTCTGACCCAGACCTCGCGAAGAAACGTCAAAACAAGCTTCATGCTTCATTAAAATGGTGAGGAGTGCATCGGTCTGGGCCGGATTGAGATCTGCACTCAAGGTGGCCTTAATAGCACTAGTGTGGCCTTCTCCGGGCGTACAATGCGCGGAAGACGTGGCACGCGAAATACTGACGACACATACCGGTGCAGCATCGGCGAGCTTGGTGACAGTAGACCCTTTCGGCAGTAGTAGTGGCTCAGGAGTCGTATTAAAGGCTGTGAGGCTGGCATAGCCACTCGAGAACCGGACCAAGCAAGAAGCGATGGCGAGTCCTCGAGAAATGCAGCGCTGAGAACGTACAACCAATGCGTCTCCGTCGACAATGTCTGTTGACTCAAGGGTAAGAACATGGTCTTCTTCTGGTGGGATAATAAAATCCGCTGCTGCAATGAGGTAGGGACACGGGGAATCGAAAACGGGATAAGTCACGGTGTCGCTGATGTGAATCCTTGGGTCGCCGCACGAAATTAGTGCAGAAGCAGCGGACAGGAAGTCCCATCCTAATATCATCTGATGAGCGCACGTCGAAAGCACCGCAAGTTGCACCTGATGACGAATACCGTCTATCAGAACGCGAGCTGTGCACTGTCCGGTAGGAAAAATGGGAACGTCATTGGCGCCACATAGAACTGGACCAACATACGGCGTTTGCACTTTTCGCAGACGGAAGCACAGTTCATGATGTATAACCGAAATAGCGGCTCCAGTATCTACAAGGGCGTCGACAGAAACACCTTCCACACAAACCGAGAGCAAATTGGCGGGGCGAGCAGGAGGAATTGCAACAGTCCGATGCGCATAAAGGTCAGAGCCGTGTGGAGATAAGAGACGGTGCGGTCGAACGAACGACGAGCGCGGTTGTCGGCAGCGTAGAAGTCATCATCTTTCCTTATACGCCAGGGCGCAAATATGCATCACAGCTGCATATTCGTGTCCATTTTTAGCATGGTCCACAAGCTCTTTCTCATCAATTCAACGGCGGACGAATCTTTTGCCCCTGTAGAGATGCTTTGCCGCATAGTAGCCAAACAAAAGCGCCCCAGGAAAAAAATTCAGCCAGCGGCATAAAACCAAACTTGACCTACATATATCGAGAGACCTACAGTATGTGCCACTAGAGTGCAATTAGCGGATTCGTTTTTACTGTGCTGCAAATGACGTTTAAAAAATCACCCCATGCATTTTAAATGGGTCTACAAAAGTGCCCCACGAAAAAAATCCAGCCGGTGGAATTAAACTACACTCGACATATAGCTTGATAACGTTGTCGGGATTGAGTGCCTAAAGTGCAAATCGCGAAAAGCGAGCCATTGCTCAGCAATCGATTTTTAAAAAATGCTGCCCATAGAGTTACGCCGACCGCATCGCCCAAGGGTCGGCTTCACCGCCGTAGTCGATGTCCCAGATTGCTGGACTTGGAATAGTTCTTTTACGCCACGCATAAGGTAGCGCAACTTCTTTTCCTCAGTCATGTGAGGGTCAGCTCTACGACACAGGCGGGCCATGTCCTCGGCAAACATTGCCACAGTTTCATTTGGTTTCTGGAACCGCAACTCAATTAGTTGCTGGGCACGATCCCGTCGATCAACACTCGCAAATGTCTCAGTGAGCTGATGTTGGAAATCATTCCACGTGGTGATGTTGGCTTCACGGTTCTCAAACCACGTGCGAGCACTACCGTCGAGGGAGAAATAGGCGTGGGAGAGCTTTTGTTGAACAGTCCACCCATTGACCTTGGCAACACGTTCGTACTGGTCAAGCCAGTCTTCAACGTCTTCATGCGCGCCACCGTGAAAGCGATTGGGAACCAGTGGTTGCAGAAGGGTTACCTGGGACGGACTGTGAGTAGAGCTGTCTTCCGGAACTCGTGGAACCTGTGGCGGGCTGGTGGTCGCCATTGACAGAGGTAGACAGGGCTCGGAAGAGCGTTCTTGCAGGGGGTTGAGCTCGGGAGCAAGGCCTAGCAACCGCCGACTGAAGCGATGCACAGGAGTTATTGGAGATGGGCTAGATGAACGGCTTCCGGGAGGAGTCTGGATCATAAGGCGGGGTTGTGTACCCAGCACTTCCACCAGTGTCACGGGTCAACGCGAATAAGAGACCACACGTTGAACAAGACGGCGGAGCAGCTTCAGAATCACCAGCACAAAGACATCTTCTTCGTCTTCGAACACCCTGTCCTACTACTCAGAGTCAGTCAATGCATATACTGTCATCGTCGTTTAAACGTCTATAGATAGAGTACGCGTCAATATATATATATATATATATATATATATATATATATATATATATATATGCTCCCCGTAACAATATGTCTGCGATAGCTGCTTTGTTCAGTATTTATACGGTGCAACATTAACCTAAGCAATAACATAATCAAACATAGCACGTCTTAGGTACAACTGTCGCAAACGTTTATAACTTCGCTCTTACTACGCGTAAAAGTACTTAAATATTTCGAGTATCTCACAACAGTGTTTCCATGTGATGACTGCAGTGAAGAGTTTAACAGGTTTGCTGAACACACCAAAAATCAGTACATTTGAGCATTTCGTCCAGCTCTGAACTCACTCACTACGACCGCAACAAGCTTTCAACAGCGGACACACAGCCTCAAATCATGGTTCATGCCCATGAAAGGGATTGGCCACGCAGGAAGAGATCATGCCCTTGAACTACAAATTCTGTACAAGACTTCTAAGCTGGGCTAGTTCTTCTAGGCTCTCAACATGGCGAACGACGCATCTGTTCGCTGACAAACCTTAAAATTTCTCAGTTTATTACTGGCTTCGGAAATAGTTATTAAGAATTCTTTTTGCCCACTTTACAGACGTTGCATGAAGCGCGAAGAATGTTTGCCTAGTGTCCTCGCAGAACCCAATCTGGTGCCGAGTCAGTGCTGCCGACCCTAGGGAAAATTTTCTAGATATAGAAACGTTATGTATTCTTTAGGGAAAAGGAAAGTTTATCGAAATCTAGGGAAATTTTGCGCTACGACGTGGAGGGAAATAAAAGCCCAGAAGCGTGAGAAACCACTTCTATGACGCCGCGATGACCTATACGTGGAAATGCTGACGTGACGGCATATTTTTATTTCAGCCACCTCTAACTACCTTAGCTTTAAGCATGCCAAGTATATGACTTCTGATCCTACTGCAGCGCAGTGAACAAATCTCGCTAAGTAAACGACACACTGGGGATGTCTGGGGCTCGTTAACGGAGCCCACCTACTGCGCTATTGCCAGTTGTACGTCCAGCATGTGCTGTCGATTTATCTGCCCTGTATGAATGAAATATTTATTTGCAAGGTGGCTAAGCAAACGCATGCCACAACCCCAAACAAAGCAGCACAGATGACTCTCGGTATAATTGGACGCATAAACCAAGCGCTGAGCATGGCAAAGGTGGTCGTGATGCTCCGCTGCCGATTATGCACATTAATGACCTGGAACCACCCATAGGGATAGAAACCTTGGATATAATTTCATTGTATAGTTCAAGTGGTCATGTGTTAGGGTGAGTTCAGGCGTCGATTAAATAAAAAAAGAATTGGCTACGGAACTCCGTGCTCCGTTGCAAATGACGTAAGTGTAAGCTCGTAAGCGTAGCGGGGCTATCTCAGTACGTCACGGCATGCAAGAAAAGTTTGTTGCACAAAAATTTATATCAGTGTCGTGAAGTGGCCCGCTGTTTTGACACTGCTACTTTCTCTAAGTGAAGTCCGGCGCGCTCATCTCGCTTACAATTCGAATAAGGTTACGTGTCGCTCTTGGCAGTTTGTTTCTGTCCAAACATGTTTAGCATGTAGAGCAAGTATAAACGTCGTCACGTTTTCTGTAATTATGGCTTCAAGCAAGAGACTGTGTTGTTAGCATATCAATTTACACTGTGGCATGACTTCAGCTTTAGTGCAGTGACTTAATTTATATTTTTAAATGAGCTCAGAAATAAAGTCAGGAAATTATATTTCCATCCATTTGCATAAAAAATCAAATTAGAGAAAGCACGTTCACGAAATGAACAGCCGTATCTTACAACCATCCAGCGAGTTCTAGATAACATCTTTATCCGAATTAAGGGGAACATGGCTTCAAAATAAGGTTGAAAGCATTGGGTTGTTAAGTGTAAAGTGTGGGCTCATATTTTAAAATGTGAGTTTGTTGCGAGCATCGATAAATTTCTATCATGGAGCCGTTTCTTACATTATTCAGAGGAACTAGGTGGTATGACATTAACTGGACTCTGTCGGACCACTGAAAGGCTCCTTCCAGTTGGGAAATAAAAGTTACATGTGTCGTTAAATGACACGGACATACAGTGCTAGCTTAAGCTTCGCATGCGAATGCGGTCCATGGAGAGGCTCTTCAATGTAACAGCTCCGCTGGAAATAGTGTTCTCATTCTGCAAGGTTGTACAAGCCTGCTGTGTGTTCTTTAATCAATTAAATGTGTTAATGCCACGTTCCGCTACAAAGCTGCCAATCTATATCATGTTCGCAACAAGAAAATGTTGCGAACAATTCATGTTCGTCGTGTCGTCATTACGACGGCAAAATGACATATGTAAACGTTGAAGAGAAACATTAGTCATGCGTGCAACTTCTACCCACCAGTCAACTGCACCATGACACTGATAGAGCGCGAACGCTAAAAGGAGCAGTGGCACCGGCTATGCAACGGCGCCTGAATCCGAGCCAGTCGTTTAGTATCCATCGCACACTTAGTAGAATCGCGAAACGTAATACGAAATGGAAGGACGAGACAGAAAGTGTTGTCTCATGCTTTATGTGTACCTTTGTGTGCCCATTTGTGTGTAGCTTTGTGTGCACAGCGTCGTGTCACCTCCTTTAGTTTTGTATAGCGTTCCTCTATTATACTAACCGTTTTTATGCACGTGTAATGACTTACGCTCCTGTGCACGAGACAGGTTAAGCGAGCATTTAGGTAGTAAAAAAATGTCGCAGTTTCACCCAAACGGCGAAGCATCAATTGCGATAGCAAATTAGCAGAGAGCTATACGGAGTAAGGATAGTAGTTTTATCAGCTGTATAAGATTGGACGTGCAGCAGCACCAGCAACGCGCAGAATTGTTGTCGACGCCGTCGGGTTTTGCCCGCGTTCGCACCGAATGCGCGCGGCGTTGGTGACTGTTGCCGGTGCCTCGGGGGGCGGCTCGGAGGTTTTCGACGAGATCAGAACGGGACACTCGTCGAGCAGCGTCGGAACGCCTTACCACCCTCTCGCCTCGGAACGTTTTTAGATTGAGTAAGTGCTTCGTGAGGAAAGGGAAAGGTTGACGCTATCTTCTGCAGCCCTTGAGGGAGCACGGCTCAGCGCCAGATGCGAAGCATCTTATGCTCGGGGCTATGTCCCTCCCTCCGCCGTGCGGCGTCCACACCCGCACTGCGCATGCGCATCCTCCTCCCCCTCCTCTCCTTGTCTCATCTCCCCACCTCTCGGCATTCCTCCTCTCCTCTCTGACGCTCCTCTCCTCTCCGGATTGCGCAACGAATGGCAACACCTGCGGCTCCACGCGCAATAATGCGAAGCAGCTTAGGTTAGAGTAACGGCGGTAGGCACTACATACTCCGCTGGGGGGCGCCACTGTAGCTCGCGGTATAATGACGCGCGCGCACGCTCCGCTCCTCTCATTCTCCTCCCGCAACGCCGCGATGAGTGCCATGGACAGCGCCAGCGTCAACGCCAGTGTCAGCGCCGTTTACAGCTCCGCGGAGAAGAGGGCTCGAGCCGCTGCCACGAAACGGCAGCGGCGACAGGCCGATCCCGAACTTCGGGCTCGCGGAGCCGGTAGCTTCGTACCTCAACCTAACGGAAACGACGAACTGAAAACTAATGGGAACTTGAGTCGACCCCATGGCTGCTTCGCATACTACTCAGGGTTCCCCTACGGGAAGATGGTGTAAGTTTTTATATAAATACGAATTTGGTACTGCAGCTAAACGTCGCCTCCTCTCCCTCCCTCCCGTCCCCCAACGGCCCTTCGCGCGACGGAAGAAGTCGCGTTTGCTCTCCGCCGTCTGTTCGCTCCCCGTGAAAGCGCGCGTCCCTCGCACGCTTTCACTCGCACATACAGCATACGGCCCGCGGCGACGATTTCATCGCCGTTGGACTTCATACAGAACCTCACAGAGACGGCGAAAGTCTCCAGAAGTGCGACACTGTTGTCGGCCGAGAAAGTTCCGATGTCGGCCTTGTGTCATCACTGCAACTTAGGCCTCAACGGTTGTTCGATATCTGTCACACTCTAAGAAAATTTTACACCCTTTGAGGTTTATTTCTTCCTCTGAAATAATCGTCATCTATCTTGATTATCGCCAGTCAGCCTATAGAGTCTGTAAAGGAGTACATTTATCTAGGCCAATTACTCACATGGGACCCTGGTCATGAGAATGAAATTTGCATAAGAATACAACTGGGCTGGAGTGCATACGGCAGACATTACCAAATCCTGACTGGGAGCTTACCGCTGTCGTTGAAAAGAAAAGTGTACGATCATTGCATTCTACCGGTGCTAACATATGGGGCAGAAACTTGAAGGTTAACAAAGAAGCTCGAGAACAAGTTAAGGATCACACAAAGAGCGATGGAACGAAAAATGATAGGCCTAACATTGAGGGACAGGAAGAGGGCGGTGTGGAACAGAGAGCGAACGGGGATAGCCGATATTCTAATTGACGTCAAGAGGAAAAAATGGAGCTGGGCAGGCCATGTCATGCGTAGGTTGGATAACCGGTGGACCATTAGAGTTACAGAATGGATACCAAGAGAAGGGAAGTGCAGTCGAGGACGGCAGAAAACTAGGTGGGGTGATGAAGTTAGAAAATTTGCAGGCGCAAGTTGAAATCAGCTAGCGCAAGACAGGGGTAATAAGAGATCTCAGGGAGAGGTCTTCGTCCTACAGTGGACATAAATATAGGCTGGTGATGTTGATGATCTGGACGATCATTCCAGTTTTTAATGTGTGGCCGACAAACTAGCAGGCATAGAGTTTCCTACAGTAATTACTAGAGGGAACTGTTGCGCTGTGATCGTTGGGCCACCATGGGAATGATGGGCAGTAGGTACATGGATTTGTCCGATGTTCGTGCTTGTGAATTCAAGCGTTCTTGTGGCTTTGTTCTTAAATTTCAAAGCGCGCTGTGTTTCTTTAAATGCAGAAGGCAATAAGACTCTGCGAGCGCGCATAATCACTGCTGATTGCAGCGGTTCTGCTTGTTCATAAGGTCCGTGGCGCAATGGTTTCAATATCGGGATTTTGTGCTAGAGGCTCTGTGCTCAAATCTTGCCATCGGACAATTTAAATACCATTGATTTCATTATTTATAACGCAGTAGGATTTTGAAGACGATCCGTTTGCAAAGTTACGAAGCCGTTTAAAGCCAGAAGGACATGGTTTAGGCAAATCAATGATGTACTAACCACCATTCTCATGCTGGTTTAACCGCCATGCTTACGGGGTGGGGTACCCTCGAGACTAGCACCACAATTCTCTCTAGTAATTGTATGCACATATCAGCGCGACGTAGCGTTCTTCACTATTTTAAAAGAAAGGCAATGTGCGCAAGTTGGATGATTGCCGTTTAGAAACAAGACAAACTCAATAAAGCGTTAATAATTCTTAGAGATATGCTTGTTTCGCTACTCAACCTTTCCCGGAGCTCCTCGATTATTATTTTAATTTGCGAAGCATTTTTTTCCTCATACCATGGAAGTACTCTGCAATATATATATATATATGTTCCTGTCGCGCTTATTTTTGGGAATATTCAATGAAAAAGAAATTAAGTCCTACGCACTTGGAGAGTCCCTGTTGTGCTAAATGTTTTGCAGGTATCTAACTAGACAACATTGGTTGAGGCTGTGTAAACCGTAACCAGGTGATCCAACGTGATTGCGAAAGGCGAGAAATCAGTGCACTAAATATATATATATATATATATATATGCCTATGTATACCTGTATGTCCATGCTTCTTGTCCCTTTTGTGGGACGTGTGCTTCTCTCGGTGGTCCCGCTTGGCTTCTGTCAGTGTAGTATCCGCCGGCTCGTCGTTACCGCCTGAAGCTGGACTCGCCATCGTGTCTGGTGGCCTGCGATAAACCGACTGCGTTGTGGTACACATAAGGGTAGCTGCAAAGGCGTAGAATTGTGTGTTCGTTTCAGACGACCACAAGACTGTGGACTTCTGACAACATTCAATTATTTTCTGACACAGAACACCATACCATACAGTATGCACGTCTTGCGCTGGGCGACAGATTTATCTCAGAGACGATCCGGCGAAAAACGTTCAGCGTCAGAAAGCTAAACTGTATACACCTGAAAGTGTACATCTCAATGTGATCTGAAATCCACTCAAGTATTTGTGAATCAGCTACGATTCCGCCATGAATAACTTCAATTAGAAATGACATCAGCTATACCAAGGAGAATATGAAAAGGCCGACGTGCAAAATAAAAAAAAAATAAACACGATAGGACCTATATTGACATCAGAAACACAAGTGTCCATGATTGGCGGTCTAGGTTAGATGTTAACTTCAACTGATCTTTACTGCACAACGATACAGAAGCAGCAGTTGCTGCGCGGAGGGGACAAAGACATGTCTAACATGCTCACACACTTTGCACATTCAATATGGGTGCCATTTTGCACATATAAAACTGTTCTTTTTTAACAGGGTAATGGACGCAGTGCTTACGTGAAATTAGCTTTTTTTGTACAATATGCCTCATACAAACTTGGCATCTAGAAGGCTCCAAGAATACGTGTTTCAGTGAGCGCTGGAATACACACAGACATCTTGCAGTGGTCAGCCACCAGGGGCGTCAACGACCGTTTTAAGGTGCGTCGCGAATTGGTGCAGGCTTTTGTAGAGGGGAGGGGGGGGGGGGGGGGGGGTCGGCGGGTCGCAAGCGGCACACCCGCGCATATCCGTAGCAATCTCACTGTTGAGCAGTTCTTTTGCTTCCTTATGATGGACAGCCACCGTGCTATCGTTGCAGCGCCCGTAACGTCACGCGAGTGTTCGTTCAATAGACCTGTATCCGCTGAATGGCGCATGCTCGTAGGCAGTGATGTAGGCGATCCAGGCTCGGTGATCCGGACACTGTTTACCACAGAAAGAACTTTTCAATAAGGCTCCGCTACCGCTGACGATGTCACGATATGGCACTGCCCAGCCGAGCAACCAATTAAAAAGGAGAGTCGGGGAAGAGTGTGTTCTACGTTCCTAACAACACAAAACCACATACTTTAAAACTTCGATGCAGCAGCGGTCATCTGAAAACTTCTAGTACCCCAGACATTTTGTCACAGGCGGAAGGGAAGATTTTTTTCGGTGCGTACGTGCTAGGAGCAGGATAAGAGCACTTAAGCTTTGAGTCAATACAGAGTGGCTAAGCTGGAAGGCTGCCTTAGCCGATGTCGTGATACTCTCGTAAGGGAAGTAGGAGTATGGCGTTTTGAGCTCTTTTCTCCTAGGAAGGAACAGTATTGTCCCGGAGCCATTTGAGAAAAACGAGCATGCGCGGTGTAGCGATGAAAACGACGAAGTGACAGGGCGTTTCCTGGACTTGTCACTCCGCCTTTCTGTCACTGCGTTTTTAGGTGCAAAGACCCTTATTTGCTCGGGCTGTCGGCGTCTCCTGTCGTCGTCGTCACGGTAAAGCAGGCGGCTCGCGCTCGGCACGCGCTCGTGCCACTGCTCCCGCGTTCGTCGTCGTCGTTGTCTTCCACAGCTGGCTGCGTTGCCGCTCATCATTCCAGCGTAGAATTTCACGTCTCTTCTGTCGTCGTAATGGGGAGGCCGCGTTTACGGGGTTTATGAGCCATTGCTTAAGGCAGTATGAGCCCATTAGCAGTGCATCACTGCATGCTTCGCACCTCCCCAGGTTTCACGTCAGTGGAGCTGCATTTCGCTGAATGGGTCATTTGAGACTTACGCATAAAACTTCATTCACCGCTCAAACCAAGCCTCCGACTTAACTCGTGCTAACTGTAATAACTAATAAAAGCTAAAACAGTAAGAAAGGCATCCATAATGGCCAAATTTCTGAGGGAGTTAAAGAAAATAATGATGGTTTCGCTAATACTTCATCGTAAAAGACATCATCAAGCTTGTCCTAAAATAATACTAGTGACGGCTTGGCCGCAAGGCGAGTTTCTGAGGGCTGTCCATTATTATTCAAGCGAAGCTTGTATTGCCTCACAAGTGTCGGCGGTGTTTGTGGTGTCACGCTAAAACCCAGCTGCTCCCAGAGTAGAGCATGTGCGGGGAAAGCTGTTCCAGCGCTGGTCTCACCTGACGCGCGCGACCAATAAGGGTTGTTTGCTGTATCACGGGGAGGGAAAGGGAAGAAAAGGGGGTTGGGGCGCGCTCCGCCGGGCTTCCCTCGCCTCAGATCAGTTTCGGCGACCGGATGGTGTGGTGCGTTCCGCCAAGGAGCGGGCTGCGTTTGAGCAACGGCGCCGGCCTCGAACTCGCTCGGGAAAGGGCTCGTCGTCGACGTGCCGATTCTAGCTTGAGGGCTTCCGAAGCCCAGGCGAAACGTCACGCTAAAAGAGCCACGGACCCCGAGTTGCGGGAGCGCGATGTTCAGGCCAAACGTCAGGGAAGAGCCGCCGACCCTGGGTTTAGGGCAAATGAAGTGGAATGCCTGCGACAGCATCGTCTTGCGCTCCAGGAACCCAATAACGGTGGTGCACGCTCCGTAACTGCGTGAAAGTACTTGGTAACGTACAGAAACGACAAGCTTCGCTTACCCCCGTTTTGTCGACACGGGAAGGGCTGGTGATGTTTTTTAAATTGTTTGTGCATAGATTTGTGCCATATGTTTCCTGAGCGCAAAGGAGGCCATGACACGAAATGTTCGAGCGTGAAGTAAGCAATGGATGATAGAAGGTACACATCCCACAATAAGCTAGTAAAATTTGAGTGCATTCAGTGCGGCAGAAAATTTGTACCTGAATTTGTTGCCCCGGAAGATAAACCGTACCGCCGTCTGGCATCATTAATGTACCTCCACAGCGCGTCCCTCGGAGTAATGGAAGCCAACCTGGAAGGTGACGCTTTTATGTATTGCAAATGCCGGAGGCGATTGCAGGAGCCGGAAACAGGTAATGGTCGCCATGCAAGGGCCGAAGGGTCGATGCACACTATCCTCCAAAGCTTTCTTCCCCCCTCCTCCCTTTTTTTCATAGAAGGGAACATTCTGCCGGAAGTCGGGCAGGACATGGGTAGGTACAAACCACTCAGCTTGTGCGTAGCGCCTCGAGGTTGAATCGACCTGTTCTGTCCTTAGTGTGATTTGGTTGTATCATTTAGAATGCGAAAATAATACCGGTAAAAGGAGGCCTCAGGAGGGCGCCTGCATTTAAAATAAATCAGGCGGCTCAGGATCTCCAGAGCACCCAATGAGTAGCGAGGTCATCAAACTGGTACATGGACGGTCAATGGGCTGAAGCCTTCACAAGCCCCCAACCCACGGACCAATCCAGGTTCGAGCATTAGTTTCACCATCGCTTCTTTGGTGTTGTGGAGACGCTGTCAAAGTACACTAAACAATCATACGTTGTTACTCTTTGCCATTGCTGTTGGAACCCACGCAGAAGCTTTTGGGGGCAGTTCTGCAGGCTGCCGGCAGAACAGCAATTTTTTTTAAATCAGTGCTAGCTGTTAATTTGGACGACCTAGCTTTTCGGTTAGCTTATTCGCGGCCCAGTTTTATGTCGTTACCCCAAAATTTACCCAAGATGTAATATGTTAGGGTAGTGGCGTTAGGATCATCCTGTACGCAGAGATGAATGCAGAGATGAATGGGGTTTGCAGAGATGAATGGAAGAACCTACGCTATTGCCTTGCATATATTATACAGGGTGTTTCAGCGAACACTATGAAAAATTCTTTAAGGTTGCCTGTGGCAGATAGCACAATTCTGGTTCATGAGCTGGTCTACTCGAAGGGGCGGACATTACTTGCACAAGAAATTTAAATTCATAATCGAATAATTAACAAAAATGCAATAATTAAAATTTTAACTAATTACCTGACGGCCCATATTGCAATTTACAAATAGTAGCATTGGAGTTCGCAAGGCGGATACACTTGGAACGAATTCTCGGGATGACACCAGATTCTAGATATTAATTCTCTAACTTTGCGGAGAAATGAATTGGCGTTGCAGTTAGTTTCTTAACAAAACGTCGCTTTAGGCATTGAAAGGCTAAATTAACTGGAACGCCAATGCATTTCTCCGCAAAGTTCGGGAATTATTATCTTGGAACTGATGTGATCCTGAGAATTATTTCCAAGTGGATCCGATCGCCTTGCGAACTCCACGACTACAATTTGTAAATTGCAATGTTGGCCATCAGATAATTAGTTACAAACTTAATTAGTGAATTTTTGCTGGTTAGACGATTGTGCATTTCAATGTTTTGTGCAAGTAATGTCCGCCTCTTCGAGTAGACCAACTCATAACCTAGAATTGGTCTATCTGCCACAGGTAACCTGAAATAAATTTTGAAAGTGTTCGCTGAAACACCCTATATATATATATATATATATATATATATATATATATATATATATATATATATGTATATATATATATTGTTATGAAATACTGGCACGTACCCGCTCTCAGGCACTGGCCATGAACCGGGTAGGTAGAACTAAAGTGCAAAATGTGTAAAGGTCAAAATTTTATAGTGGGTAAGTTAGAATTTAAACATAGATTGGAGAGCCTGCATGATTTTCTGAAAATGCAAAATTGTACCGTAATCATATAAAATGAAATAATACAATATACAGTTACAATACAGTTTACAATGCAGTTTAAATCTGATTGAGCCTCAAAGGAAATCTTGGACGGCAGCGCTAACCTTCCTGTCGCTATGCCCAAGTGTAGAGGCACCCCAAGATAGTACCTTTTGAGCAGTCTGCTCCAAGAAGGCGGAGTCGTGATTCTAGGGTTCGTTTTCTTAAGCTAATAAACAGTCGACGTGAAACTTTAGAAAAAATTCTATGGTGTCATCTTCCCTTCACATATGCCAGATCACTGGGGTGGGGCCAGACCAGTCCTGTGGAAATAAAATTTTAAGGAAGGTATGCAACAGCGAAGAGTCCAAATAGTTACTTCAATTTCTCTCGATTGACATAGATTACTTTTCCAAGAGTACAATAACTGTTTAAAATCTGAGGAATTTGTTATAGATGGTACAGAGAATTCTCGCAGCATCATTCGCCTCCGAAATCTTGGAGCTATGATAAAAACTGATGTATCGAGGATTTGAATGACTGGGTCAACTATCGACGTCTTCGAAAATGAATCCGTCGTTTCATTTAGAACTAGACCTGTATGCCCAGGTACGCAGACTAAATGGATATTAAATAAGTGTCGAGGAACTAATGATTTAAACACCCGCATAACATGAGATCCATTAGGTCTGTGAGTGAAGTACACAAGGACAAAGAATCAGTTGCGATGACTACAAAATCTATTGATGGGCTTAATTTATGAAGGGCCAGTACTATCGCAAAAAATTCTGCAAGAAAGATTGGTACAAAGCCAAGAAGCCGCAGGGTAAATCAAGAATAGGGCTGAATATACCTATACCACATTTTTCCTCGTTCTGCGTGGTATCAGTCGCTTTGACCACACTTGTTTGTGATTTGAATAAATAATCCAGTAGAGTTGCACTTGTAGCACCTGTAGTGTAATCCTGTAGAGTAGCGTTGCTCGCGCCTGAGACGTTACCGGGCACATAATCGCAAAAATCACCGGTATGAGGTCACTACTTGTGGCATAGTCAACAGTCGCCCAAAAGGATACGCAAGGACCTGAATCTGAGAATGACAAATCTAGAATTGGAGCAGCTAGACCTCTAACTAAAGCAGGATGTCCTGAATTTTTACATGAGATTATTGTCATGTGACCAATGTCACAGTCGAGTACCGCCTGGATATGTTTTTAAACCCCATGCCAAATGATAGGAGTTGAAGTCACCCGCCAAAACCACCCGCCACTCCTTAAGAAGAATACATTCGCGATGAAAAAATTGGAGGACGCTTAAGTTTCGCCTTTAAGAGAGTAACGCGATAGCGTTATCGGGACCCATTCGCATAACATTTTTTCTTTGAGTACGCTTCACTGCAACACACAACGTGGTAAAGCCAGCTTACACAGAGCACGCTTACACCGATCCCCTTAAAGTCGGCTTCACTTTTAAACAGAAATGCATTGTATGGGAAGACGTTTTTCCAGGGGCAATATAAGCCGTCTTGTATTAAAATGTGAAGGCCCTAGGACACATTTACAGCGAAGCTGTTAAGGGCTAATCGTCTCCGCGTGCTGAAAAAAAGTTGCAGTGGCTTAGCTCGGCTATGCCAGGATATACGTAGCGTTAGCAAAGGTTCAGCTGAGTATTCTTAGCTTATTCTTAAGATTATTCTTAAGATAAGATTATTCTTATGAGTCAAGCTTCTTCGTTCTTCTGCGCTGTTGAGCAGAATTTGCGCTCTCCTTCTCCATGGCTATACCACACTGGCAAACGCCACTCAGAAGCGCAGCGGCTCCAGCGCAGTGTCAGACGGCGACTGCACAGCGAGCGAGCGCCGGCGCCAATGCGTCTACCACGGCTACGACGTCACTCCTCTGGAATGCGCAGACCGGCGGCGGTGAGTCGCGCGCGGCGGCGGCGGAGTGCGCGAGAGGTGCCGGCTCCGGTGGCTCCGGTGCGCAAGCCGTGTGACATCACTGATCCTTGCACATGCGCAGCACGGCTCTTGATGTGCCGCGCGAAACGGGCTTGGCTAGGCCAGTGTAGCTAACGCTACAAAAATAACTCTCATTGGCCTGTATGTGCGAGTGAAAGCGCGCGAGGGACGCGCTTTCACGAGGAGCGAACGCACAGCGGAGAGGAGAGCAAACGCCACTTCCGTCCCGCGAAAGGCCGTGGAGGACGGGAGGGAGAAAGGGGAGGCGAAGTTGTACTGTGACGCAGTCACATGGGATGCGAAGCTGTACTATTGTGGGAATTATGTATTTACAATTATGTCTATTAAGATGTGATGGTGTAATTGCTTATTTGAACTATTAAAGCATGAGAAATACATATAATCCAGTGGTTTTCATTTATTTAGTGACCACAGGGACCATAATTTATTTAGTGACCACAGGGACCATAAGGCCATGGTCCCTGTGGTCACTAAATAAATGAAAACCACTGGATTATATGTATTTCTCATGCTTTAATAGTTCAAATAAGCAATTACACCATCACATCTTAATAGACATAATTGTAAATACATAATTCCCACAATAGTACAGCTTCGCTGGTGTTCCATCTCCACCCCAGTGTAAGGGCTGACAGTTTTTTTTATTTTATTAATTGTTTGCTATTGCCCCGACGCACGCGCGTGTCCAGAACGCATTAGGCAGGTCAAGTCCCAATTTGACCTGCCGAGGATGCGAGCGCCATCTGGATAAGATTTTCGCAAGTAGCATACCCGAGCGCGCCGCTGTTGGTATGGTAGCAATGCTTGCAAAAGGGGTTTGTGTTTTAGTTTCCTCGTCACAGAATTATGTTTTCTAGTACATTAAAATAGCATTCCAATGCCACCATGTCTGTAGGTTGTGGCCAAGTTGTACTTTATAATTTTTCCGACGGATTTCACTGTGAGAAATTCAATTTTTGTTCACTAACACCTTGCACCACGCGGAAGGCCTGCGCGGTCGGGGTGGTTCGGGATGATTTTCTCTGCCACGGACACTGACATCCACGCCGACACCAACGCAGAGACCGGATTTTCTGCGACACGGGGCCCTTAACGCTATCGCGTTAAAATGAACGACATAATGGTAGACTTCAGGCTATTGCTAGAATTTCGAATTCAAGGAACAGAAATTTCAGTGCTATCGTTGCTTTGTGGCAAATTCTGGTTGATACTAAAGTAATTAATCCACCACCTCTTGTAGACCGATCTAAACGAAAAGAACGATGATTTCTAAGATGAACATTTTTCTCTGGCGCTAGCCAACTTTCTTTTTAAAATAATGATATCTGGATTTTTTGAGCAGTGAGAGATGACAAACCTGTGGAAGCTGCAAAAATTGAACGATAGTTCGACTGCAATACTTTTTTAAAGTTCCTATGATGGAGATAGCATTGCACTAGCAACAACCGTATCCAGAATTCCCTTTTTGAGGAATTTATTAAGCGGAGACTTCTTGTTCTTATTCTGAGGAAATTCCCTTTGTCGATAATACTTCTTCAGGAGTTGGTAGCTTAGAAGTTCCAAGAGGATGAGATTTAGTTAAATTTACCAGGTTAGCCATGCCATCCGAGTACTGATAAGCTGGCATAAGCATTCTGAGACGCTGGCGACTAATCGATCTATCGCTTTTGCCATTGCCTTTTCAACTGCGGCTTCAACTGTCTGCGCAAAAGTCGCATCAGTGAAAGAAGATTGGCGTGCGATAACTCCAGCGTACCCGTATGGCCTCTCATTGACAGTTGTCATAGCGTCTCTCCTAGAGCACCTCCTCTTGTCAATATCTTCGAGCACCTGCGTTTCTTTCACACGAATGGGACAATTTGCATATTCCGCTGTGTGTGCACCTTCAAAGAGGCGACACTTGTCAACTCGGGCAATGCAGTCGGTATTAGAGTGGCATTCTCCAACTGTGCAACAGCGCAATCCAGATTTGCACCCACCCGCACTATGACCGAATCTCTAGCGAGAACAGCATTGTAGGGAATGTGAAGCAAGATGTTCAACCCTGAAGACAAGATGTCATGCTTTGATTTCTTATGGGCACCATGTACCACAAAATGTCGCAATGACCGACTCAGTGGGGGCCCTAATAATTTCCACAATGCGATTACAGCGGTAAACTGCTACAACTCCCTCCATGGAGAGCTTCTCCGGGATTTCGGATGGGGTTATTTGAGAGTCAACTCCGCGCACGAGTCCCTTGGTGCATGCAAGATGTGTCGGTATAAACGAACTCACCGGGGCAGAGGCAAATGATGAGCACTTTAGCAGATCCACTATCCAAGCCTGGTCTGGCCACCTACAGACTATGCCACCGCGACCGAACTGCCGGACATCGGTGATACTCTGGTAGTGAGGAGTCACAGCACGTAGTTGCTCTTCAATTGCTTTGGTGTTATTCAGTCTGATAGAGCCATTACCCCAGAGCACAAGCGCGACAGGAGTGCTGATCACGCCGCTGCGGAGAAAGATTTCCAACGGTAACTCATCATGTTTGAGGGAGGCTGTCCAGGCGGAACGCCCCTGTCAAGGAGAGTTCCTGGATATCAATGCGGCCTCAGATGTATCGCTGCAAATAAACCTGATTCAAGCTTAAATGGGAAAGAACTGAATGTAGTAACCAAAATTAACGAAAACCTACCAGATACTTTACCAATCCCGCACAGAGAAAGACCAAAGCAAAACGAGGTTGGAGCGTCGAACGAAACCAACTCAGCTGCAGCCCACGAGACTGTTGATGACGATGATGATGAACCTCTGTCATGGCTTACACCCACTAGGGGGGATAGGCCAAGAATCGGGCGGCAGTGGGTAGCTAAAGAAAATTCTTATACGAAAACGAAAAACGCAAAGTAAAAGAAAACAGTCGGCAGATCCCATGCCCTGTAGGAATCTATGTTATGCGAAGCAGTGTGCGGACAGCCTACCAAGTTAACGAAAGGACTATGAGAGCACCAAGGCGTAGGCGGCTGTTTTATGACCTAAATGACACGCATGTCATGACATTCATGTCATGAGTCCTCAGGAGGGCCTTTAGCTATGCCCAAGAGACCTTAAGGCAAGCCTTAGTCATGTTCATCACTATATATGACTTCGACCATCAACCTTTAGCCTTTTCCTTCTCTTAATACCACATCCAAAGCCATTCGATTGGTCTTTGAGTGTTAATCTTTTTTTTTTGCTTAGTATTTGTCATTTTTGTTGACTCATGGTCATGACTATGATTTCTACCACTATCCTTTAGTGTTTCCTTCACTTAGTACCCACGTCCGAACCCATTTCAGTGGTTTTTACGTGTTAATCTTTTTTCGCCGAGTCATTGTCATTTTAATCAGTCATGCTCATGACTATGACTTCCATCATCATCCTCTAGTATTTCCTTCACTTAGTACCCACGTCCAACCAATTTCAGCGGTTTTTGAGTGTTCATCGTTTTTCGCTGGGTCATTGTCACTTTAGGCGGCTGTTTCATGACCTACATAACACGCATGTCATGACATTCATTTCGTGACCTATCATTTATGTTCGTTATACACTCTTGTCATACTATGCCAATTTTTGTAACTTTTCTACCTACCAATGATAGTTCGTGACATGCATGTCATTACCTATCATTTATGTTCGTCATACATTCTTGTCATGCTATGCTTTTGGCACATACCAAGTTAACGAAACGAGCATGAGAGCGCAATGACGTAGGTGGTTAGATAGATAGATAGATAGATAGATAGATAGATAGATAGATAGATACTGTCAAAGCGCAAATGTTCGTGCAAAAAATTCTTCGCATTTAAAAGAAGAAACAAGCGGATGTTGTAATAACTAGATTACTATGTGAGCCAGCAGTCAGACTAACTGAAAAGTGAATGTTAAAAGAGGTTACAATCAGGGAGAGTTAATATTAGCAAACAATTTGGAGAAACCAATTTAAGTGAAATGAATACAGATCTGATGTATAGAATAAAGATACAATAATTAGCAAGGTAATCGTTTTGTTTCAGTTAAATAATCAAATAATGCGCGACACACGTCTCTTCGACTATACACCATTGTGGCGGCGAGATGAAACAAGTCTCTTCCTCTTCTTCGTTCTAGAGCAAGTTGGTTGGCTGGATAGCTTGAGCTGATAGAATTGATGATTATAAGCCTCATTCCTTTGTTGAAGCCTATCTCCAAAGAACCGGACTGCGCTGTTCGCCGGCTAAATCGGAGCTTCTTCTCTACAAGCCCATTCAGCGGGGACGCCCTCCCAAACACCAATCTGAGCAGCGACCCTGTGACTCTATCACCCTACGCCTTCAAGATGGCAGTCCTATACCACACGTCCCTAGTATCCAGGTCCTCGGTCTCACCATCTCTACCAACGGCTCCAATGCCTTGGCTCTCAACAAGATCTGCGCCCAATCTCAAAACACCCTACGCCTTCTTAAACGCATCTCCAACCGACGAGGGGGACTCAAAGAAGAAAGCCTTCTCCGCCTCAGTGCAGTCCTTTGTCATATGCCACATTACCTACGTTGCTGCGTATCTCAACTGGTACGGTGCTGAGCAAAACAAGATCGACATCCTCATACGAGGGGTCTACAAGCGAGCACTTGGCCTCCCGCATTACACCAGTACTGAACTCTTCAACCAACTAGGAGTTCACAACACCCTTGCCGAACTCATTGAAGCACAACAACGCTCTCAGCTTGAACGGCTCACCCTTACTGAAACGGGACGCTTTATTCTATCTACGCTCGGCTTCACTTACCACCAGCAACAGGGCCCCAAAGAATCGACCCCGACTGACATCCGTAGCTGGATCCACACAGAACCTATCCCTAGAAATATGCACCCTGAATATAACAGGGCCCGGCTCCAAGCTCGGGCCGGAGCTATCATAAAAGCCCTTGCTCATGTACCTGGCATTACATTTGTTGATGCAGCCCAATATTCCCATGGCACACGATTTGTGGCCGTCGCCACACGCAATGGAGTCCTACACCACGCCTCCAGCGTCACTACCCCCACTGCCGAAACGGCTGAAGACGTGGCCATCGCCCTGGGCACTCTAGATCCCGCCTGTCACACCATCGCGTGTGACTCTCGCTCAGCCGTCACTAACTTCAGCAAAGGCCGTATTCTTCTCAAGTACTTCGTATCCTCGGCCAGGCACCACACTCTAAAGAAAGCATGATCTCCCTAACATGGATCCCGGCCCACGCGGGCCCTGTCCACCACACCTCCCCAACCTCAACGAGGTTACCCACTCCAATGCGCGAGGCCTAGTCAACCGCGCCGGAGACACTGGAGACGAGTTGGACACCAGGGACACTCTGACTACTTATAAGGATCTCGTAAAGGCATTTTACCTTAGTCGCCGAACCTTCCCCCCACCTCACCCAAGTTCAGCCAAGCGCAGGCTACCACCCTGCGTCTGCTACAAACAAATACGTACCCTTCACCCACCCGCCTCCACCTTATATTCCCTGAAGTTTACAGTACCCCCACTGCCGGTGCTGTGGCACTCACCCGGCTACGCTTGCGCATACGCTGTGGGAGAGCCCAGCACAGTACACACAAATTAACACCACGACCCTCTCGTCTAGGTTGCGTGAGGCTCTGCGGAGCTCCGCCCTCGACGACCAAACCTGGGCGACCCAGCACGCCCGTGAGCCGGCGGCGAGGCAAGCCCTCGACGTCCCCTCATGGGAGGCTTAGGACCGGCCATCTTAAAGTGATGGTTCCACAATAAAAGTTCATTCCTCCTCCCTCCTTTTGAAAAGGTGAATCAGGCTTTCTTTGTAAGTCTGCTATTGTTGTTTTGGACGCGTGCTGAGAACGCTATTTTTTTCTATTCCTTAGGATCAAAGGAATTGTTCTGTTTCATGTTACAGATCATTTACAATTTTTAAACTTTATTAGTACCATTTATTAATCCTTCTTTGATTTATTTAGGTTGCTTGGTGTACCATTGGTTCCAAGAAAAATTTATTAGCCAACTCTTCCAACCTCCTGGAAGAATGAACACAATGGTAAAAAAGAACCCAAAGCCCATTACTTCAAGACCAACTAAGGGCTGTCCAGAGGGTCCATCTTAGCTAGGCATCTTAATGAAAGCACTAGACTTATCACTGAAGCAGCAGCGATCGCTGAAGGTGACTCGGTCAGTAGGGCGTAAGAGGGCGGTTAGGGTTACTTTCAATTTTGAGTGCTTGCTCATGTTGACTTCGTGTTTTGGTGGAGGCACCTTTGTCGTGGTATCTTGCCTATATATGCATGTTATTCTAAATAAAATTTCACTTGGGAGTCAGCGCTTGTCTTTCGTCACCCTTGCTGTCTCTTTGTATGCGCTTTAAGTCGTGTTTACAAAAATTGGAGATCCGAACACCCTCCCGAGTACTGGTATTCATGAAACCAATTTTTCGTATGTCGGCGCCGCCATATAGATTCGAGGCGCCTTCAACCACGGGAACCGCAGTGTAGCTCATATTGCACGCGACTGTAACTTGCCACCGAAACTGTACACAGGCCCAGTGCTTGTACACCCTTGCAATTTTCTTACAATATCACGCGAGCATCGACCGCACGTCGTGCCAGTGGCCTTGTAGCGGTGAGGGGCACTCCTGAAGCGAACAGATCAGCAGAATACACTAGAACTAGAATTCGTCTTGCATGACCGCACATAAAGTTGCCAATCCCACCGTCCCTCGCCGCTACAAGGCTGCTGACACGCCATCCTGTCGACGCTCGCGTGATATTGTTAAAAAATTGCAAGGGTGTACAAGATCACGCAGCAGTAGGGCGACATGTCAAACTTTAGTGATGGGACGCCGAAGAAGAATCACCGAACATACAACACGCGGTGGGGCAGGCGACCGGCCTGTCCGTGTCCAATCTCTCAGAATTTCTTGCATTTTCAGAGAGCGTTTGACCTTGTCTCTCATGCTCTACTTCGTTTTAAGTTAAGCAAATTAAACATCGATCCTAGCATTTTTGCCTGGATTGAAAATTTTCTTCCTAATAGAACGCAATTTGTGACAGCTAACAATTTCGATTCCTCTTCCTGTCCAGTTACTTCCGGTTTGCCGCAGCGTTCTGTCCTCGGCCCGCTTTTATTTTTAGGCTCCAGTAACGACCTGGCTGAATGTAGTTCAATCATCCATCAGGCTATACACTGACGTCTGCGTAATTTATCGCATAATATTGTCACGTGCAACAGAAGGCCTTCAGAGCAAGAAGTACTGCACCGGCAGAGACGAGTACTAGCCAGGAAGATGGCTGACCCCAAAAACGAAAACCTCTTCTTCTTCTCTCCTTGCCTGAATACTGGCTCGCGCTCGCCGTAGCTCGAGACCTGGTGGCATTTTCCCCCTGTGAAAAAAAAACGGGCATCGTCCCGATGCTAGCGCTAGTCGACGTAGGTAGAGGGAAAGAAAAAAAGAGGGAACGAACATAAAGTATGCACAAGTGGGGGGTGAGGGAGAGAAAAATAAAGTACGTCATAAAGTTGAGACGCTGTCGCACTATCGCGCGAAATAAGGTTTGAGTCGTACAACGTGCACAATCGCCGAGTGGTGCCTTCGACGCGGGGGTGATATGGCACTATCCGGGAGAACCTCGTAGTTCACGTCACTAACGCGACGCAGCACTTTGTAGGGTCCAAAGTAGCGACTAAGCAGTTTCTCTGTCAACCCCTGGCGGCGCACCGGCGTCCACACTCAAACTTGATCGCCCGGGTGGTATTCCACTTGGCGATGCCGAAGATTGTAGCGGCGTGCACCTACACTCTGCTGCTGCGTGATGTGTAGGCGTGCCAATTGGCGATCTTCTTCGGCGTACTGCGTAAATTGCTCAGCGTCAGGGGTGAGCAGCGCGTCGTAATCGTGTGGAAGCATCGCATCCAGCATGGTGTGAACCTTACGTCCATAGACAAGACGAAACGGCGTGAATCGCGTTGTCTCCTGGATGGCAGAGTTGTACGCAAATGTTACGTACGGTAGAACCTGATCCCACGTCTTGTGTTGTACATCGGCGTACATGGATAACATGTCGGCGATGGTTTTGTTCAATCGTTCCGTCAACCCGTTGGTCTGCGGATGATGTGCAGTGGTCTTGCGATGTCTCGTGTAGCTTAGCTTGAATACGTCGTCAATCAGCTGGGCCGTGAAAGCTGTGCCTCTGTCAGTGATCACGTAAGACGGGGCTCCATGTCGAAGAACGATCTGGTCTATAAAGAACTGGACAACATCGGCAGCCGTAGTGCGTTGTAGAGCCCTTGTCTCGGCGTGTCTGGTTAATTAGTCTGTGGCGACTACGATCCACTTGTTCCCGGCTGATGATAATGGAAAAGGCCCGAGTAAACCCATTCCTATTTGATCGAATGGTGCCCTGGGTGGTGCGATCGGTTGCAGCAGCCCCGCGGGCTTCAGTGGCGGGGATTTGCGGCGTTGACATTCCCGACAACTCTTGACGTAGCGCTTTACATATGTAGAAATTTGGGCCAGTAGTACGCCTGTTGAACTCTGGCGAGAGTTCGGGAGGAGCCTATATGTGACCAGATGTGGGCTCGTCATGGCAGGCAAGAAGAATGTCGTCGCGCATGTCAGCAGGTATGAAGAGAAGGTAGGGTTTGCCGTTGCTGTTCGAGTTTTTCTTATACAGGACACCTCTTCGAAGGCAGAAGGACGAGAGACTGCGAGAAAGGCGTCGAGGTATGGGAGAGTTGCGTCCTTCGAGGTTTTCGATGATTGCGCGGATTTCGGCATCCTTGAGCTGTCGTGCAATCAAGTCCGTTGCGGTGAGGGCCCCAAGGAATCCACTGTCATCCTTAGCGGTCGGATCACAAACATCGGTGGGTGCACGCGACAACAAATCCACATCTTCGTGCTTACGGCCTGATCTGTATACCATGGTCAGATCGAATTCTTGCAGACGAAGGCTCCATCATGCGAGTCGCCCAGAGGGGTCTCGCATATTGGTCAACCAGCACAATGAATGGTGGTCGGTCACTACTTTGAAGGGGCGACCGTAGAGGTAAGGCCGAAACTTCATGGTCGCCCATACCACTGCAAGGCACTCTTTTTCTGAGGTGGAATAGTTTGCTTCTGCGCGTGAAAGAGTACGGCTGGCGTAAGCTATCACGCGCTCTGTGCCCTATTGGTGTTGGACCAGGATGGCGCCAAGACCCACATTGCTGGCGTCGGTATGGACTTCAGTATCAGCGTCCTCGTCAAAGTGAGCAAGAACTGGTGGTGTCTGCAAACGCTCCCGCAGCTCCGTGAAAGCCGCGTGCTGCTCTTCATTCCAGACAAATGGTACATCTTCTCGTGTGAGGCGAGTCAGAGGTTCGGCAATCCTAGAAAAATTGGCGATGAAGCGGCGATAATATGCGCAGAGCCCCAGAAAGCGACGGACTGCTTTCTTGTCACGGGGAACAGGAAACGAGGCTACGGCGGTGGTCTTGTCAGGGTCAGGCTGAACGCCATCCGCGCTCACAACATGGCCAAGAAACGTAAGTTCTTTATAACCGAAGTGGCATTTCTCTGGCTTCAGTGTGAGGTTAGCGGCGTGGAGGGCGTCCAGCACAGTCTTCAGACGATTCAGGTGTTCCTCAAAGGTCGCCGAAAATACGACGACGTCATCAAGATAAACGAGGCAAGTATGCCACTTCAAACCAGTGAGAACAGTGTCCATCATTCTCTGGAATGTCGCAGGTGCAGAACACAAGCCGAAAGGGAGCACTTTCAATTCATACAGGCCATCCGGTGTAACAAAGGCCGTTTTCTCGCGATCTCGTTCATCAACTTCAATCTGCCAGTATCCGCTTTTCAAGTCTATAGATGAAAAATACTTGGCGCGTCGCAGTCTGTCGAGTGAATCATCGATGCGGGGCAGTGGATAGACGTCTTTTTTTAGTCACGCTGTTTAGCCGCCTGTAGTCAACTCAGAAACATAGCGTTCCGTCCTTCTTCACGAGGACGACCGGCGATGACCAGGGACTTTTGGAAGGCTGTATAACATCGTCCTGAAGCATCTCTTCGACTTGCGTATGTATCGCGTCCCGTTCTTTGGCCGAAACTCGGTAAGGCTGTTGTTCTATGGGCGAGACGTCGGTATACGTAATGATTCGGTGTTTCGTGATGGGCGCCTGACGCACCTTAGAGGACGAGGCGAAACATTCTTGGAATTGAAGCAGCAATTCATGCAGAGCTATTTGTTGTTCCTCCGGTAGAGTCGAATTAATGTCTACTTTGCCTAGTGATGCCGTCGCAGCCCCCGGTGTCGATTGGAGGGCATTGTCCAGTGATGCAGACGTAAAACATTCAGCAGTCTCTGTTATGGGGTTGGCGAGAGCGATGGCAGTGCGACGAAAAAGGTGACGGTGCTCATTACTAAAATTCGCCACAAGCAGCGTAGAACGTCCGTCACGAAGCGTGACGAGGCTGCGAGCGACGCAGAGACCTAGTGTGAGCAAGAGCGACATGTTGCCTTCAGCGACTGCCTCACCATCACGTAACTTGTCACACACGACATCAACGAGGAGACTCGAACGAGGGGGGGGGGGGGGGGGGGGGGGTAACGCGACGTTGTCGGCATAAACGCGAAAAGTGCTGGATGGCTGTCGTCGGTTTTGTCTGCTGCTCTTTCTGTCGAGAAGGTCACGGTGCGCTCCCGCAGGTCGATAATAGCGCCATATTCCCGTAGAAAGTCGATTCCCAGGATGATGTCTCGGGAACATTCGCGAAGTACAAGGCAACTGGAGAGAAACGTACGTCCACGAATGACAACTCGGAGTGTGCATATACCAAGTGGGGTGACTACATGTCCGTCGGCAGTACGAATTTGTGTTCCGTACCAAGGCGTAACTACTTTCTTCAGGTGTGTCGCTAGTTTTCGGCTCACGATCGAGTAATCAGCCCCTGTGTCCAATAACGCACTGACTTCATGGTGACCGTCGAGCAGCACAGGTATATCCAAAGATAGTCGGCTTCCGAGTTCAGTTGTTGTCGTCGAATCACTGCCGGTACCTGGTCGCGTCGCTGAGAGGCCTTGCTCACGTCGATTATCAGCGGCCTCGCCCCCGAAGGTCGCTGTCTTAGTTTTCCCGTCTAGGGCTTGGCGAACGCCCCTGCGCCGCCACTGGGGAGCACCGGGAATTTTGGAAAAATCGTATCGGCGACGGTGACCGCGACTGCCGTCGCAAGGGCAGTGGCATGCGCTGTTGAGACAGGTATTCCTCAATGGCTCTTGGTCTTTCGCCGAATCCTGGCTTTGGAGAGTCGACGGCAAAACCCTGAAGTCCAAGGTGGCGATACGGGCATTCACGGTATACATGTCCGGCTTCGCCACAGTGATAGCACAGCGGTCGCCTGTCCGGTGTGCGCCAGACGTCCGATTTTCTTTGAAGTGGTTGGCGGTTCTCCAAATGCTGGATCGGTTGCACTGATGGAAGTGTATCGTGAGGCGTGGGGCGCACGAAGCGTGGAGAAGCAGGAATATACCGGCTCGCAGCTTCCGCGTATGATGCGCGCCGAAGCTCCGTCGGCACAGGTGGTGTGACCTCCCTGGCAAGCGGGACTTGCAGAGCATGCAGCACCTCGTTCCTGATGAGGCTGGATATGGATCCCGCAGTAGATTGAGGCGGGCAGTGTATTCTTTGCAGCTTGTCGCGTACCAGTGATCGGGTGAGGTCGCAGAGGGAGTCGATGTTGATGCTACCTCCGGCAGCTCCGATCTGATCCATCGATGACGCGACGCTGATTTGCTGGTCGTACACTGCTGACAGCTGCTGAAGCACTTTTTCCATTGTCGTGGCTTCCGTTAAGAACTCGGCCACAGTCGTCGGGGGACTCGGAACAAGGCACAGCGAAAAGCTGCTCCTTAACCCCTCGCATTAAGTGGCGGAGCTTCCTATCTTCTGCCATGTCAGGGTCAGCTCGACGAAAGAGGCGCGTGATGTCCTCAACGTACTTCATCACACTTTCGTTGGGCATTTGGATGCGCGACTGAATGGCCCGCTCGGCGCGTTCACAGCGATCAGCATTGGCGTAACTTGCCCGCAGATGACGACAAAAGTCGCTCCACGACGAGAAGGGTTCGTGGTTCTCGTACCAGGTGCGAGCGCCATCCTCCAGGCTAAAGTATACATTCTTCAGCTTGTTCGCATCGGTCCACCCATTGAAATCAGCCACGCGTTCGAACTGAGCCAACCAGTCTTCGACATCCGCAAGGATGGAACCATGGAAGACTTTGGCACTTTCTGTAGCGTATAATGAGCAGCAGTAGTAGTGCCTTCCATACCGCTTTGGTGCATAGCTGACGTAGTCTCGGGAAGAACTCCAAGCTCAGGGGGCAATCCTCGGACTCTTCGGCTGGCCCGGTGAACAGGTGTTGTCACTGTAGGCACAGGGCTACCAGGAGGCGTGTAGGACATTTGCTGGGACTACCCAGCACCTCCACCAGTTTGTCACGTGCAACAGAAGGCCTTCAGAGCAAGAAGTACTGCACCGGCAGAGACGAGTACTAGCCAGGAAGATGATTATAATGATGACCTTATCGTTGGCGCATACCCACTCACGGGGATCGGCCAAGAGTGGAAGATGGCTGACCCCAAACACGAAAAACCTCTTCTTCTTCTCTCCTTGCCTGAATACTGGCTCGCGCTCGCCGCAGCTCGAGACCTGGTGGCAATATCATCTGACACTGATCTTGCAGCACTTCAATCTGACCTCGACGCTATAACTAACTGGTGCAACGCATGCCAAATGCATTTGAACGTTAAAAAGTGCAAAGTAACGAGAATCTCCCGAAAAGCTTCTACTTGTAACACTCATCTTTATCACATTGATGGCTCTGTACTAGACGAGGTTACCACGTATAAGTATTTAGGTGTTCACCTGACTGCTAACCTTTCTTGGCAAACGCATGTTAACTACGTCGTTAACAATGCTAATCGCACGTTAGGTTTCTTACGCCACAACTTTTCAAGAGCACCACCTTCTCCTAAATTAACATTATACAAACCGCCTGTAAGGTCTAAGCTTGAATATGCATTCGCTTTGTGGGATCCCAGAAAAGAATTTCTTAATAACCAATTAGAATCAGTAGAAAACCGTAGTGCGCGTTTCATTCTGTCAAATTATTCCCGCTTTTCAAGTGTACCGTCGATAAAACAAATTTTGAAACTTCCGAACCTTTCTCTGGGTAGAAAAGTGTTCCGTTTACCCTTATTTCATAAGATTTTTCATAATCCTCACCTGAACAATGAACTTTATTTGTCTTGTACTAATCAGCGTCATAAAGTTGAAATCCCTTTTTGCCATACTAACTCATTTTCCGATTCAGATTCACTCTTGCCAAAGACATCGAAGGAATGGAACCACCTGACCACCGATGTCGTCACCATTCCAAGTGTTTCTGCATTTAAATCCGCTGTCGACAATTACTATTGTGTATACTAGCCGCCAACAATCACAACAATTACGTATTCTTTTTTCCACTCCCTTCTGTGACGCCTTCGGGCATTGGAGGTAATGAAATAAATAGATGAATAAATAAATAAATAAATAAGTAAATAAATAAATAAATAAATAAATAACGGCCGAGAGCCGGCATCACCTGACTGCGGCACAAGGTTGTCGGCTTTGTGCAAGTACATTACTGTGTTAAACAAATACTGAATGTTAGACAAACCAGTAACCTAGGCACGTATTCACAAAAGAGTTCTTACGCTATAGCAAAGGGGACGATCTACCACAAATTCTCTCGGCAACAAAAGATTTAACGGGCACCAGGGATAACCCATATACTATGGGGATACGCGAAAACGTCGCCCAAAGGTTCCTACTCGAGCGTACCGCCACAGCCTTGTGCTTACGGGCAATCAATCAAATTGGCAAACCGACGCGCACGGGTAACAGCGTCAGCAGAGACACGGCGCCCGACCGTGCATATACAATTAATGTCAGAGACGTACAATGGGTTTCCCTCGACGAAAACCTGGGAAGCGATCATGACAAAATCAGAATAGCGCTCTCCACACCCAACATACGGAGAACAATAGGAACCACCAAGCTAACCGATTGGCCTCGTTATAGAAAACTCCAGAGGGCACAGGAGGATTCAGATACCGCCCCGACCAACATGCGGGAATGGACTAAATTCCTTCAACAAGTGCACGGGGACACCACCAAAGCCATAGAGCGCACAGCGGAGGCGCCGGTGATAGACTCTCACCTAGTCAGCTTATGGGAAGAGAGGCGGAAACTCGTGAAGAGGTGGAAAAGACAGCGCCTAAACAAACACCTAAGTCAACGCATCGCTCTATTGGCAGAGCAAGCCCAAGGCCACGCCAACGAGCTAGCTAAAAACGAGTGGGCGACCTTCTGCGGAAACCTATCTGGGACACTGGGAACGACCAGTACGTGGCGAATACTCCGGAATATGCTAGACCCAATGAGCACACGTACTGAGAATAACAAGAAGCTCCAAATTATAGCAGACAATTTCGAGGGTACAGATCAAGAACTAGTCGACGTCCTTCAGAACAAATACATAGGACCCTCACCCGCGGCGGGATCACCCTACACGGCGAGACCATACGCGGGAGAGGCCAACCCTAAATTAGACGAAGAAATAACATACGCGGAAGTGTACGAAGCGGCGCAAGCCGCAGTTAAAAAGTTGCAGTGGCTTAGCTCGGCTATGCCAGGATATACGTAGCGTTAGCAAAGGTTCAGCTGATTTCGGGATCCGATGAGTCAAGCTTCTCCGTTCTTCTGCGCTGTTGAGCAGCATTTGCGCTCTCCTTCTCCATGGCTATACCACACTGGCTAACGCCAGTCAGAAGCGCAGCGGCTCCAGCGCAGTGTCAGACGGCGACTGCACAGCGAGCGCGCGCCGGCGCCAGTGCGTCTACCACGGCTACGACGTCACTCCTCTGGAATGCGCAGACCGGCGGCGGTGAGTCGCGCGCGGCGGCGGCGGAGTGCGCGAGAGGTGCCGGCTCCGGTGGCTCCGGTGCGCAAGCCGTGTGACATCACTGATCCTTGCGCATGCACAGCACGGCTCTTGATGTGCCGCGTGAAACGGGCTTGGCTAGGCCAGTGTAGCTAACGCTACAAAACTCGGCACCGGGCCCAGACACAATCACAAATTCAATGATTCGAAACATGGATTCGGTGGCCCTAGCGAAAATAACAAAGACTTTCAATAGCGATTACTGGGCCAAGGGAGATTTGCCCCAAGAATGGAAATTGGCTAAAATAATCATGATCCCCAAACCGAAAAAGAATCCCTCGATCGATACCCTCCGGCCGGTATCGCTCACGTCCTGCCTCGGTAAGCTCTATGAGAGGGTGATCCACAGCAGACTACAGCGATACCTGGAAGAGCGGAGCTGGTTCCCAGACTCCATGATAGGATTTCGCACAGGTTTATCGTGTCAAGACGCGTTCCTCCTACTAAGGGACGAGATTCTAACCAATATGCCGTACGGTGACGAGAGACTAGTCCTAGCACTAGACCTCAAAGGAGCCTTCGACAATGTCTCTTACGGCGCAATACTCGAGGAACTCGAACGCTCGGGTTGTGGTGAGCGCACCTACAATTGCATAAGGGCATTTCTTTCCAACCGCGAGGCCAGCATCAGTATTGGCCAAATCACATCGCAGATATTTAAAATGCCGAGCAATGGAACCCCTCAAGGAGCGATAATATCTCCTCTGCTCTTCAACATGGCGATGTGTCGCCTCGCGCGCGATCTCGATCGGATACCCGACCTAGGTTACACGCTTTACGCTGACGATATCACGCTGTGGGCGAGCAGAGGTTGCCTAGGGGATAAAGAATACACGCTCCAAACCGCGGTATTAGCGGTGGAGAAATTTTCCCGAACGAGCGGGCTGAAGTGCGCGCCCGAAAAATCCGAGGTCATCCGGATACACGCGAAAGGCTACAAATCCAGAGGGTCGATTAACATTGTGGTTGAGGGCCAAATGGTCCGAGAGGTACCTACGATGCGAGTCCTGGGTTTGTGGCTTCAGAGCGACGGGAGAGCAGCACAGACGCTCAAAACCATCAAATCCGCAACCCACAACATAGCCCAAATGATACGTCGAGTGACGTATAGAAAGGCGGGAATGCGAGAAATCGATACCCTAAGGCTCGTACAGGCCTTAGTGATTAGTCGAATCACATATGGCTTGCCCTACCAAATCCTGAACAGGGAAGAGGAGAGGCAGGCCAACACGATAATTCGAACAGCTTTCAAGGCGGCTCTGGGCCTGCCTAAATCTACCTCCACGGAGCGCATGTTAGCTTTGGGAGTACACAATACTTTCGACGAACTGAGGCAGGCCACTCTGATGCGACAGAGGGAGCGCCTCAGCTTCACAAAAACTGGTGGGGCAATATTGGCACGACTTAATATCCCAGCACACCCGATTTATCTCACCGAAGAGGCCGTACCCATCCCTCCTTCGGTGAGATCCAAAATTACAGTAGCTCCAATTCCCAAGAATATGCATCCCGAGTACAGCAAGGAAAGGCGCAAAGCACGCGCACAACATATTCAATCGATGTACTCCAATAACGCTAGGTACAATACGTACTACACGGACGCAGCTGCGTATGCAGAGGCTACCGGGCAGCGCTACCAAAGGAGGTACGCCCTGGCAGTCGTGAACGCGATCAGCCAGCAGCAAATTACCGCGTCGACCACGGCGGGCTCCCCCACCTCGGCCGAAATGTTAGCAGTGGCGATCGGGCTCGCTCACGCGGAGCGTTCGGAAAGGGACTCGGTCGTGGTCACTGACTCCCGGGAGACATGTTGCATGTTTCTTAAGGGGCACGTGACTGCGGCTAGCCTCGCGATAATCCCCAAATTGTTCAACCACCGCCATCGCCTACTCTGGTGCCCGGGACATGCGGGGGTACAGGGGAACGAACAGGCTAACGCTTTAGCTCGAGCGTCTACTAACCGAGCGATGGCGTCCTCTTAGAACCCCAACCCCTCACACTATCCCTCACAAAATCCTATCAATTTAAATGTAAAAGACATCTTTGCTCATCAGCGCGGAGTCCGCAGAAAATACCCGCCGCCTCACCCACAACTTAGCGGGGAAGAGGCCGCCGATTGGCGCAAAATACAGACCGGGGTATTCCCCCATCTAAAACTGCTAAATGCCATGTATCCCACCCGCTATAGGGCCACGTGCCCTTGGTGCGGTGGCATACCTACACTAATACATGTGACCTGGGAGTGTAGTAAGCACCCTCATAGGCCCACTAATAATATCTCAATGGAGCAGTGGGAGGCACAGCTCGCCCGTTCCGACTTGGCAGGACAAAAGTCCTTAATTAGCCAGGTCAGGCAGGCGGCAGAGGCCAGTGGGGCCCTGGACTGAGGGGCTCCGACCATCGCTATACTTAAAATATTTTCCAGCCAAATAAAGTTTCTATATATATACTCTATATTTGCTCGTAAGTGCATATGTCGGCCAACCGTGATGTGGGACGTATGATTAGTACGGGTGGCCGAATATTCGAAGAGAAGCTATTCGGTATTTTCGAATTTAGAAGATTACCAAATATTTCACAACAACGTAACCATGCTAAAGTAGGGTTACTGTTCCCTGCACGCCAAATAAAATATTGCAAATCATCGGAAATAAAACAGTGCAAAAGTTTTTGTAGAAATGCAGAAAGAAAATGGAAAATGCAAGCCTTCATTTAGGTTTGTGGCGGAAGCATACATGGCAAGCAGTGATTGTTTTCTTGTATTCTGTCCTTTAGTGTATTCGGCAGTCTAGTCGCATAGCAATTTTTATTTTCACTGGGACTTGCGTAAACACCCCCGTGGTCTCGTATATCTAGCAAGCCACATGGCCGATGCCACGCAACGGGCGTTCTCCCATTTACGACAGAAAGGGTAAGGTTATTGTTGCAAAGAGTAGTTGTGTGTTTTTGGCTCTCCCGAATCGATGAGCTGCCTTGGCGCAGCCACCGCTCGGGAGGAGCCCACGTGCTCGCACTTTTTGCAAAAGTCGTGTGCGCCTGGTTAACTGTGGCATATCCGTAGCCACTGTAACCAGGCCGCCTCATTGAGCTTCCTGTGTTAACGGTCGTTCTGGTAGGGTTACCTGAGTCGTTTATTTCATTCTTTTAACGCAATAGAGCTAAGGGCCCCGTGTCGCAATGAATCCGGTGTCGGCGTCGGGGGTGTTGTCCGGACACGAAAATCCTCCGGAACCACGCCGACCACGCAGGCGCTCCGCGTGGCGCAGAGGCGCTGGTGAACTAATCGAGTTTCTCAAAGTAAAATGCGTCAGAAAAATTGTAAAGTACGACATAACCACAACCTACAGACCTGATAGCATCGCATTGTAATTTAAATATACGAGATAACATAATTCTTTTACGCGGAAACTCAAACACAAGCCCCTTTTCCAGCATTTCTACGACTGATACAGCGGCGCGCAGCGCTCTCCTCATTGCAAAAATACCACCCAGATGGCGCTCGCCTCTTCGGCAGCCTACAACTTGCAAGTAGGCTCCCTACGGCAGCCGCATGCGGAGGCGAAGTTGGAGAAAAAGGACGTTGCAGTTGCCGGGAAGCCTGATAAGCAGCCAAGGATCTTTGAATGCTATCGCGTTCCACTCTTAAAGGCTAAGCTTAAGCGTCCTCCAGTTTTCTTATTGCGATAGCAATTATATGGACACTCCAAGCAGATTTCTGCCGTCGCCGCGGAAACGATTCGTCATGTTCTATGTCAGTGCCCACAATACAGTGTGCAGAGACAATCGTTTTCCGTCGTGCTGAACCAGTTGGACGACCAGCCTTTATCGGAAGAATTCTGCAACATCGACGCGACTCAACATCGCATCAGAAGGCCGTGCAAGCGCTCCTGCGCTTCCTGAAGTCCACTGGCCTGTGTGAACGTCTGTGATTTTAACGCCTCTTCTGTTACCTATGCCTGTGTCTCTTTTTTTTGTGTGTGTTTTTCGCTCTCTCTCTCTTTGCACTCTCTCCACCCCTTTATCTCCCACCCCAGTGTAGGGTAGCAAACCGGAAACTGACTTCTGGTTAACCTCCCTGCCATTCCTCTCTCGCTTGCTCTCTCTCTCTCTCTGCCGTTGTCGTCGCCGTGAGGTTCCGTATAAAGTCCAAGGGCGATAAAATCGTCGCCGCGCGCCGTGTGCTGTACGTGCGAGTGAGAGAGATTATTGTTGGAAAGGGTGAAAGATTGGGTTAAAGTGCAGCGCGATAACTGTCTCTCAATAGAGGACACCTCAACCGCGCTGCACAGGGGGATGGGGAGTGAAAGGAAAGAGAAGGGAAAGAGGTCGCAGGCGCAGGAGCGGAAGCAGCAGCAGCATCATCTAAGGCGCCGATGATAAGTGGTTCTTGAGGAAAGGGAAAGGTTGACGCTATCTTCTGCAGCCCTTGAGGGAGCACGGCTCAGCGCCAACAAGGCGCCGCAGGCGCGCGGGGCTCACGTAGCACACTGTCGGAAATGAGAACAGGTCGTAAGGGGAAAAAAAGAAAATAAAAATAAAAAAGTAACAAAACAACAACAACAATAAAAACAATAACAACAACAACAACAAACAAACAAACAGAGGAAGGGCGTAGCCGCCGAGAGAGACCCGCCAGACCCCAACGCCAACACAGCACCCCGGGCGGCCCCGAAAGAGCCGCCGGGAGCCCACACGGGAGGCCTACAGGCGGTCGACCAAACCCACGTCGTCGGCAAAGTTCAGCAGTGCGCGGAAGAGTTTGCCGTGGCTCGATGTGCAGCCAGAGGAGTGCAAGACGTCCTCCACCGTCAAGCAGGGAAGGTTCTGCGCGCGGTAAACGCGGGCAAGAGTAGCGCGCGCCGTCGACGAAGCACTGCACTCGCACATCAGTTGTTGCAGCGTCTCGACAGCACCGCAGTCCTGGCAGAGGGGCGAGGAGGCTCCGCGGAGGCGGTGCTTGCGCTCGGCGGGCCAGACGGAACCGGTCCGGAGTGCGAGGAGGAAGGCTCGCTCTCTCCTCGTGAAGCCGGATTCCGGAAGCAGGCGTGGCGGGCGACCGCGCGCGACGCGGCTGTCGGGGTGGCGCTAAGGTCCCTGTATTTTTCAAAGGTAGCGCAAACTCCTCCTCTCCGCGCCGTTTCCTCCTCGTCCCTCCCTCTCGGCCGCCATTAGTGAGCGAAGCGCGCGGCGGCTACCGCCCTCTTCATATCGCATCGCATGCGGCGCGTTGAAGCGCTTGCTTGAAACGCGACTGTTCTGGGCGCATTTTCACAAGGCTGTTCGTACGTGAGATATCTACGTAAGATATGTAGTACCTTTAATTATTAGTAGAATCTGCATCGCTCAGACGGGGAAAATGAAAGGTAGAACAAGTTAAACGCAATCCTAAGCAGTGTTTACTACTGCTGATTATTTCTCGGAATCGAATGGTGTTCTGTTTACCTGACGCATTTATGAAAACAAAGAGCTACATCAAACTATGCAAACACAACACGGCGGAGACATTTATGTGCTAAATACCCTCAACGTGTTTTTTTGTTTTTGTTTTTAATTTCCAAAATGCATCCGCGCGCTTTTCTTTCCGCTCAGTTATATTCCTTGGTTCCCGTGTGTGCGCGCGCTTTCTGCATTTTGCTCTTGAATTGGCGACTCTTCCATTATGCTCATTTTATGACAAGTCATGCTGGTATTCATATTGCCAAAAGGCGCCCTTTTGTTCGCCGCAGAGCATAAACCGGGACTTTTTTTTTTTCTACTCAGTCGTCGGCTGATGGTGAACTCGCGAACGCACCCACCTTCCCGCGTTCATCACTAACTGGGTGAGAATAGCGATCAGAACCTCCCTCAGTAATGACCTCCCTCGGTGGCGGACGCTTGTGACAGCGGAGATTCTTCTGTGACTGTCTCTGCGAATGACTGACTCACTCATTATTTTTTTTCTCTCCTTATCTATTCTTCCCCTTTCGTCCTCCCCAAGTGTAGGGTAGCCAACCTGGCACGTTCTTGGTTAGCCTCCCAATCTTTCCCTCTTCGTTTCTGTCTCTCTCTCTTTCAATGCGGTGGAGCCATATCGCTCGCCGTTTGAGGTTTCGTTTGCCACGAGGAACCGCAAAAAGCTTGCCCCCCCTCCCCCCCTTGGCGATGTTATTCGAACATCCAACAGCACAGCAAGTCGGCATCGTGCTGCAGCCGTGCGCGTCTTCAAAAATGTAAAAAGCCTACGCTCACGCACAGCGCACATATGTCCCGGTGTTTCTACGCTCACTAATGGCGCCGTTTTCCCGCGATAACGAAAGCCGCGCGGCTTATTCGTCACGTGTCAAGCCTCGTCCAATGGGAGTGGAAAACGGCGAAGAAGTCAGGAGAAGGGTAGAGGGCGGGGAGGAAATTCTCCTCTCCTATTTGAACAATGGTTTGCGCTACCTTTGGAACATACAGGGACCTTAGGTGGCGCAGCGCGAGCTCCCGTTTGAAATGAAGCCGCGCCACGTCGAACGAGTTGACTCGCGTCGACAGCGGGGATAGGGGATCGTGGGCGCGCCTTGCCAGGTCATCAGCTGCCTCGTTCCCGGCGACACCGACGTGCGACGGTATCCACTGGAGGCACATGTCGCACCCCTGTCGCTGTAGAGCATGCAGCCTGCAGGCAACGCGCTGTGCCAGTGGCGGCGCACGCTCGTCGAGCAGCAGCTGGCGCAAAGCGGACCTCGAGTCGCAAAGAATTCAGGAACGGCGACTCTTCGAGGATGTCGGCCGCCAGATGTAGTCCCACAAGCTCCGCTGTGGTGGAGGAAGCTCGGTAGGACAGGCGGCACTGTCTCGCGACATCGAGGTGCGGCACAACGCAGGCGGCGGCCGCGGAACCATCCTGGCGGACAGAACCGTCAGTGTACAGGTGTGCCCTCCCCACCAGGTCGTCGTGTATCCGTGCAGCAGCCTCCTGCACCACAGCGCAACGAGGCGTGCGGTGCTTGGAGCGGACGCCCGGCAGGTCGAGGCACACTCGCAACGGCACACGCTGGTTTGGTGGCGGCCAGGCAGCAGGGGAGGCCGGGGCGTCGACCACCAGGCTGTCGAAGAGCTCGAGGAGCATCCCCACACGCGACTTGGGCAGCTCGCGCAGGTATGACAGCATGGGGCCGGCACCGGGGGCATGGGAGAGGCGCTCCAAGTGGCCAAGGGCGCGCAGATCGGCAGTGAGGGAGACGGGCCAGGCGCCGGTTTCCGCGAGCGTCTCCGCGACACGGGAAGCACTGGGCAGGCCGTGGCACATGCGAAGCACTCGTCGGTGGTCGCCGTCGATGCGTCGCCACAGATGCGGTCGCAGGTTGCACAGTGGGAGCGCGTACAGGACCCTGGACAGCGCCACTGCACCGTACATGCCAACCGCGAGCGAGGGGAGGCAGCCGTCACCACGCGCGAGGAGCGCGCGCACCGCGCCCTCAACTTGGCGCATGGCAGCGGGAAGCCGCTTCACGGCGGGGAGCCATGTCAGGCGATGGTCGATAGTGAGCCCGAGGTAGCGCACCGTCAGCCGCCAGGGAAGAGGAACACCGTCGACGACCACGCAGCCAGTGTGGCGCCGGGCAGCAGCGCGTGGGTGGACCATGATGGCCTCCGACTTTGCCGCCGACAAGCGCAGGCCAATAGCCCGCAGGAAGTCGCCGACCGCATCCGCCGCCGCCTGGAGCTGCAGACGCATCTGTGCCATCGTTGCCGGTGGGCCACGGACGAAGAGCGCCACGTCGTCCGCGTAGACCACGGTACGCACAGGGAGGTGCCCACTGCTGCGCACGCACTCGCTGATGGGCGCGAGTGCAAGGTTGAACAGAAAGGGGCTCAACACACTCCCCTGAGGCACACCACAAGTCACTGAACAGGGCGAGCTGGTCGCACGCCCAACCCGAACAACGGACGACCTGTCTGTTAGGAAGGCCCGCACGTACGCCAGGAGCCGGCCCCCCACACCAAGAGCGCGCACAGCCGAGATGATGGTGTCGTGGGGCAGGGAGTCGAACGCGCTCTGGACGTCTAAGAGCAGCAGGAACGCGGCGTGGCCGTCGCGACTTGCCTGCTCCAGCGTGCCCACAACGGCGGCAAGGCAGTCGGCCGTGGAGCGGTGCGTGCGGAACCCACACTGTTCAGGCGGAAAAACACCCCGGATGTCCGCTATCCATTGGAGCCTCGACAGGGCCATCGCCTCCATCGTCTTGCCAGGGACTGACATTAGAGAGACGGGCCTGTATGAGGCAAGGCTGCGAGGCGGCTTGCCACTCTTCAGTACTGGCACCACGAGCGCGGAGCGCCAGGACTCCGGGAGGCACCCGCTGCGCAGGACACCGTTGAATGCGTCGAGCAGGAAGTGTCGCTGATGTTCGTCCAGGTTGCGCAGCATTTGGTGGGTGACTCCGTCCTGCCCGGGCGCACTGCGGCGCCGCCCGCGGCACAGCACGCGCTGCAGCTCGTGAAAGGTGAAGTCTTCCTCGCACAGACTTGTGATTGCCTGCGCGTGGGTTGACTGATCTCCACCCCGCACGAACACAGCCACGTAGAGCGCCCGCAGCGCGACCGCAGGCACACCAAGGAGGGGAGCGGTGGCGGCAGCAGCAAAGGCGTCCGCCAGCTGTTCGGCGAGCGCGAGCTCGCTGATGCCCTGTGCCACAGCGATGGCGAGCACAGGGAACCGTGGTGTCCTGGGGTTCAGCAGCGCATTCAGGACGCGCCAGCCGCGGTGTTGGTTGCGGGGTCTCGCGAGCGACGAGCAGAGGCCCGCCCAGCTACGTCGGCGCAGCTGCCTCGCGTGTCGCCTGCACACCGCGTCAAGTCAGTTGTATGTAGTCCAGTCCGCGGCGGCACCGGAGCGGACCGCGCGTCGCTGAGCACGTGGGCGAGCCGCGCGGACGTTCAGCAACTTGATGTCGGGGCAGGGCGTGCCGGCGGGGATGATCACGCGTGTCGTGGCACGGCCAGCGCACTCCGCGATGTGCGCGAAGTAATCACTGCAGTGCGACGGTCTCGCACACATCTCGCGGAAGAGCGGCCACCGCACGACAGCGTACACGCGCGTGGCGCCGCGACTTGGCTTGGTGGGGCACAGGGTGATCGGGTAGTGATCCGATCCGGCGGTGTCCGGAGCACGCTGCCAGGAGTAAGAGCAGCGCTCCGAGACAAGTGCCAGGTCGATCACTGTGGCGACTCCGTCCCGCCGCACGAACGTCGCTTCCCCAACGTCGCTTCCCCACTGTTGAGGACGGTGAGGCCCGCAGCCGCAACAGCAGACGACAAGTCCCCTCCTCGCGCATTGCTCCTGGCACTGCCCCAGTCGCGGTGGTGAGCGTTGAAATCGCCGCACACGACGGTGTCGGGCGAGAGCAGCGCAGTGAGGCGCACAACGAACGAGTAGTCGGCGCGACGGGCACCCGAACGAGACCGGCGCACCTTAAACAATGCGACCTCAGCAGGGGGCTTCCTGCCCGCGAAGCGGAAGACAACATTTCCGCCCGCACGGACGCATCCAAGTACCGCAACACCCGACTCGACATTCGCCAGCAGGATGTCGTCGTTGAGGTTGCGGTCGACGCCGAAGACGTATCCCGTGCAGGACTCGGCCGGGGCTGACGTCGCGCGAACCGGGACGCCACATATTTCCGTGACAGCGAGGAGCGGGTCCAGTGGGGCGTCGGTGGCAGCGTCAACCGCGACAATGTTGAGTCGGAAAGTTGACTCTGACCCGGTGCGCGCCAGCCACCCGCGACAGCTGTGCCGCAATCGCCTCCTGCGAGTGTGCGAGGAAGTTTGTCATCCCGGCGAGGGGGCGATACAACACAGTGTCGCAGGGTTCCCGCAAGGCAGAAGGGCTGGGGCGCGGCGAGGACGCTGTCGACGGCCTCCGCGGCGGCGGCGCTTGCGGTTTCGCATCGCTGGAGGGGGCGGGGCACCAGTTGAGTGCACGTGTGCCGGCCCGGTCGCTGGGCTGCTTCCTTGGAGCCACAGCTGACTCCTTCAGCTGGTTGTCTCTCTCCCTCCTTGCCTGTGGCAGGCTTGCCTTTGTGCCAGGGTGGGGGAGGGGCGGCTTGCCTGGAGGGGGTAGAGGTGGGAACGCATCCTCGACCAGGGGGGGCGCGGGTACCAAGCACACAGCTGGGGCGCGCCGTTCCGGCCGGGGAAGGGAGCTGTCCGATCGGTTTCCCTCTCTCCGGTAGAGCAGTGTCAACCTGGTCCGCCGCGGGGTGGTGTCGCTGGGGAGATTTCTCTCTCGCCGGGAGCTTGGGAGCCACGTGCTCTGAGAGTTGTTGACTCTCAACCGGTTTGTCTCCCTCCGGGAACTTGGGGACCTCGTGATGTGCGGGTGGTTGAGCAGCCGGTTCCTCTACTTCCGCCACCTCGGGAGCCACGTCACCCACTGGGGGGTGGACTTGCTGGACAGGTTCCTCTCCCTCTGACAGCTCGGAGGCTTCTCGATCCGACAGGGAAGGGGATCGGGTGCAAGCTGGAGAGGAGGTGTCCTCGCTGCTCGGAGTGCTCTCGGTCGATGGCGAGGGGGACGGGCTCTCGGAAGGGCTCGTGGAAGCGGATGAGAGGGGGGGACTGGAGAGCGTACTTGTATGCGGGCTCTTTTCGTCTGCCGCACCGTCCCCTGCTGTGTCAGGCTGCTGGGGGGGGGGGGGGGGGAGTGCGTGGCCACTTCGTGCTGCGCGGGTGGGGGAGGCGAGACCAGTTCGGTGTGCTGTGGCGAACCGGTTGTGGTCTCAGCTTCTCTCAAACTGGGGCGGCTTTGTGATGTGGCTGGTCTGGATGCAGCATCCCGGGGGGCTGCGGCGACTTTGCGGCGCTTGCGCTTTCGGGCCGTTGCAGGGGTCGGGGCGCCGGTGCGTCTGTGTGAAGGCCGGAGGCGCTTGGCAGTGCGCATTTTTTACCCACTGTTCCGACCTGGGATGCAGACTGGAGTGCCGGTGGGTGCAGGTCATGGGTCAGGAGCCGTCGAGTGGCTCTGAGGAGAGCCTCCATGTTCCGCGAGCGGCCGGGGGTGCCGCTGGGCGCGAAACCGGACTCGCCGTCCGAGAGGTCACCCATCGTGAGGGTGCTGGGCTGGATGGATACATGTTGAGTGTAGCTGCCTAGCTATACGATAACTCAGCTAGAGCTAAGGTTCCTAACGTCCCACTCCCTTGGGAGCCCTGATAAGGGCTACGCTCAGAGCGTGGTCGTGGGAGGGGAACAAAGCGGCGCAAGGGAGCAAGAAAAACACGTCTTGCTCCGGCGAGTGCAGGCGGTGCGAAATGCGCGCGCGGGACGGGAGGGATGGGAGGGAGGGAGGGGCTGACACTGTGCTGCGGCACCAACAGCACAAGGGAAACTGGCGACTCAGTCTCGCACGCGAAAAGAGGAAAGCGGGAAGGCAGCGCGGGAGGGAGGGGTGCGGCTTCTACTCTGCCCGCAACTGTGTACTTGTACTTTATGCGGCCGCGGGCGGTCACCGGCACCCTATCTTAAAAGCGATCTGCAGACGGCTCATAGCTTTGTATGCGCTGTGCTTTCGCCGCTCAGTTTCCGTTGAAGCAATAAACCGCGCGAACCTTCAGTCGCTGCTGCTGTTGCACTTGCTCACGCCAGCGTGTGCGGCACTTGCGCACGCCAGCGTTTTTACCGCGACTTTCTGAAGGTCGTCGAGTGGGATCTATTCATGTTTGCTTGTGCGCGCTAACACCATGCTTGTTAATTTAGTTAGTAAGCGAATTTGCCCAAGTTTATACAGCCAATAAAACTACTATCCTTACTCCGTATAGCTTCGTAATTTGCTATCGCAATTGATGCATCGCCTTTCGGACGAAACTGCGACTGTTTTACAGAGCGGGCAAGGCCCGAGCCCAAAAGTATCATGCGTTGGCCCGCCCGAGCCCGGCCAGGTGATCTTAAACCTGGCCCGTGCCGGGCCTAGGCCCTAAAGATTCGGGCCCAGCCCGGCACGGCCCGGCCTGGTTCTGTTCGACCCATTAACCCTTGAGCCTACACGAAGCTAGGGCGAGTTCTCGGTTATTGTGAAGATACTGTCATGTGATCAACGGGCACCGGGCGGCCTTCAAGCTGCATTAAAGCAACTTTTTGCCTTGCGTCCCCTCTTAATTGCCTCTTGCTTGCCACTTAACTGTGCGAGAAATGAACATTTCGTTTAATTGCTAGCTGAATACGCAGAGATTAATATTCGAATATTTGGTTTGAAAACACACATATCCAGTAGACAGTTAGGAAAATAGGGAGGGATCTGGCTAGCAACAGCCACCGGGAGTGGCACAACGCCTGCTTACATTTAGGAAGAAAGATAAAGAAAAGTACATCCGTCGATCACAATGCTCATGTTTTAAAGTGTGATAAGAATGGCCGTAGTTCATTTTCTAAATAGTTGTGCGGCAATTTACATAGCGAAGTCCTAGGGGAACTTTCCCGTATACACCGCCAGCCATTTCATATCACTTTTGAATCTCATATGATCATTGGGATGTAAAGTGATGGAAGTCGAGTATATAAATTTGGCCTACGTGAACGTGCAGCAACAATATATTGCAGACGACGCTGCGTCTAGGCACGTCTTCTGCTGTTGAAAAATGTAACCAGCTCTACCCAAACTCCTCTCATTGATTCCTCTTGTGATTGCAATACGAAAGATAGCTTGCATACCTGAAGACAGTCTAGTGAATGTTTTTGCAGGGAGTGTCACACCAATAAAATAGTTTCCAATCTCTTTAGCGCGATTGCAATGCAGATATTTAACTCTTCGTAATTTTGATTCGACTCTGTGATGTCTAGCGAATATTGAAGTTTGTCTTTCGCCGTCGCTCCCAACCACCAATTGTTGACAGGCACTCACAGCGCCACCTCTATCGAACTTCGGGTCGGCTGTCTCACGCCTGAGCACGATCACCCCTCGGAATCCGAGGTCATAATAACCCGAGAAGAATGCTGACCAGAGCTTTTTAGTGTCGCGAAGACGAAAAAAATTTCGGCAGAACCCATCTTAAGACGACTATCGAAGTTAATGCGATTAGCATTCACGCAATGTAGCGACCATGTAGTGACACACCGCATTGACTAAGACACCTTCAGTTATAACTTGTAGTGGTCCTCCTGAGATTTCAAGTGCTTCGACTATATGCGACTTAAACTGCCTCAGGGACTGGCCCACTTTGTTATGATCATCGCTCACCAACATTGCCTCACGACGGTAGGACATACGCCACGGCACACGCATTGACGACGATGGAATTACGAAGAAGGAATGGCGTCGATAGAATGACGAACGCATTGTGAGGATGATGGCAAGACGGCGATGAGGTGATTCTGAAGCGATGACGATAAGTAACCATGACGCAATTACAGTATGACTAGAATGAGATGACGAAGCTAGAATGACGACGATGGAAGAACCACAACGGTACGGTATCACGACCAAGGTATGACAACAAATTCATGCCGATGACCGTATGTCGACGACGCAATGACGACCATGGCATGACAAGCATGACATAATCACGATTCAATGACGACAGCATGATTGCGATGGAATGACGTTGATGGAACTGCAAAGGCGCTATGACGCGATGAGGGTATGACGACAAGTTTGATGACGTTTCTGAAATGATGACGATGGTACGACAGCGTTACGCGAGCGGCATGGCTAGAACGGGATGATCATGACTACATGACGACGATGGAACTGTACCATGACACCGAGGACATATGTTGTGGCTCAAGTTATAGTTGACAACAATTGGGTCACATGGCTTAAGACATACAGACAGACAGACAAACAAACAGACGACAGACAGACGACAGACAGACAGACAGATAGATGATAGATAGATAGATAGATAGATCATCATCATCATCATCATCATCATCAGCCTATATTTATGTCCACTGCAGGACGAAGGCCTCTCCCTGCAATCTCCAATCACCCCTGTCTTGCGCTAGCTGATTCCAAGTTGCGCCTGCGAATTTCCGAACTTCATAACTCCACTTAGTTTTCTGCCGTCCACTGACTGCGCTTCCTTTCTCTTGGTATCCATTCTGTGACTCTAATAGTCCAGCGGCTATCCATCCTACGCATTACATAGCCTGCCCAACTCCACTTTTTCCGCTTAATGTAAACTATAATATCAGCTATCCCCGTTTGTTCTCTGATTCACACCGCTCTCTTCCTGTCTCTTAACGTTAAGCCTAGCATTTTTCGTTCCATCGCTCTTTGTGCAGTCCTTAACTTGTTCTCGAGCTTCTTTATTAACCTCCAAGTTTCTGCCTCATACGTTAGCACCGTTAGATTGCAATGATTCTACACTTTTCTTTTCAGCCACAATGGTAATCTCCCAGTCAGGATTTGGTAATGCCTGCCGTATGCACTCCAGTTCAATTTTATTCTTCTATAAATTTCTTTCTCATGATCGGGGTCCCCTGTGAGTAATTGACCTAGATAAACGTACTCCTTTACAGACTCTAGAGGCTGACTGGCGATCCTGAATTCTTGTTCCCTTGCCAGGCTATTGAACATTATCTTTGTCTTCTCCATATTAAACTTCAACCCCACTCTTACACTTTCTCGGTTAAGGTACTCAATCATTTGCTGTAATTCGTCTCCATTGTTGCTGAATAGGACAATGTCATCTGCAAACCGAAGGTTGCTCTGATATTCGCCGTTGATTCTCACTCCTAAGCCTTCCCAGTCTAAGAGCTTGAATACTTCTAAGCATGCAGTGTATAGCATTGGAGAGATTGTGTCTCCTTGCCTGACCTCTTTCTTGATAGGTAACTTTCTGCTTTTCTTGTGGAGAACCAAGGTTGCTGTGCAATCCTTGTAGATATTTGCCAAGATATTCACGTATGCCTCCTGTACTTCTTGATTCCTCTATGACTGCTGGTATCTCTAGTAAATCAAATGCTTTTTCATAATCTATGAAAGCCATATAGAGAGGTTGATTGTACTCCGCAGATTTCTATATTACCTCATTGATGACATGGGTATGATCCAGTGTAGAATAACCCTTCCTGAAGCCAGCCTGTTCTCTTGGTTGGCTGAAGTCGAGTGTTGCCCTGATTCTATTTGAAATTACCTTGGTGAATATATTATACAATACGGAGAGTAAGCTAATGGGTCTATAATTTTTCAATTCTTTAACGTCTCCCTTGTGGATGTTGGCGTTCTTCCAGCTTTTTGGTACACTTGAAGTCGTGAGGCATTGCGTATAAAGGGCCACAGCTTTTCAGGTATGATAGCTCCTCCATCCTTTTTTAAATCGACTGTTATTCCATCTTCTCCAGCAGCTCTTCCCCTGGTCATGTCCTTCAAGGCCCTTCTAACTTCATCGCTACTTATAGAAGGGGCCTCTGTATCCGGTTCATCACTACTTCGAATGAAAGTAGCTTGGCTGCTCTGGGAACTGTACAGGTCAGTATAGAATTCTTCCGCTGCTTTTACTATGTCATCGAAATTGCTGATGATATTACCCTGCTTATCTTTCAGTGCATACATTTTGCATGGTCCTATGCCTAGTTTTTTTTTCTCACTGATTTCATGCTGCGTCTATATTTTACTGCTTCCTTAAACTTTTCCACGTTATAATTTCGCATATCCCTTACTTTCTTCTTGTTGATCAGTTTGGACAGTTCAGCGAATTCTATATGACCTCTCGAGTTTGACACTTTCGTGGGTCGTGAGTCTGTGTCGTGAGTCGTGTGTGTTGATCATCTGTGTGTCTCGTCTAAAATGTTGCGCATTCCAACCTCTAGTATGCTAATCCAATACGCCGAGTCTTCAACCTTGGCAAGTTTATTAGGTTCTTTGTTCCTTGGGAGAGCTTACCTACTGGTTGCCTTGGTGCCTTACCTCCCTCTTCAATTGCTACTTCTGAGATCAACATAGTTACGGTTTCATTCATTACCTCTATGTTGTCTTTATCTTCCTGTTCTAAAGCTGCATATTTGTTTGCGAGCACCAGCCTGAATTAGTCTGCTTTTACCCTTACTGCCTCTAGCTTGACCTGTTTCATCCTGACTAACTTTATTCTTTCTCTCTTCAAATTGAGAGAAATCCTATACCTCACTAACCTATGGTCACTGCACTTTACCCTACCTAACACTTCTACATCCTGCACTATGCTGGGATCGGCAGAGAGTATGAAATCAATTTCATTCCTTGTTTTTCCATTCGGGCTATTTCCAGGTCCCCTTCTTGTTGCTGCGCTTCCTGAAGAAGGTATTCGTTATTCGGAGCCTATTCCTTTCCCTGAATTCTGCCAACATCTCTCCTCTAGTGTTCCTAGGATCGATGCCGTAGTTGCCAATTGCTTGCTCGCTAGCCTGCTTTTTCCCCACTTTTGTATTGAAGTCGCTCATGACTACAGTATGCTGAGTTTGCACCTTTCTCATTGCTAATTCAACATCTTTATAAAACTGGTAAAGCTACGGAATTACTATACATATCAGGACCCCAAGCATTCGAAAGTAGCGACGTTGGTGAGAAAGCACATCGCAACTAGTATGATCCCCTTGAAGGCTCAACTCATCACCAAATTATTGAAATTCACACGAATAAGAGGGGGAAATCTAAATTTTTCACTGTTAATATATACAGCCCCCCCCCCCAAAGAAAAAGGCACAGAGTTTAAAAAAGTTGTCGCAGTTTCACCTGAAAGGCGAAGCATCAATTGCGATAGCAAACTTGTAGAGAGCTATACGGAGTAATGATATTAGCTTTATAAGCTGTATAAACTTGGACATGCAGCAGCATAGGCAACACGCAGAACTGTTGTCGACGCCATCGGCGTTTTGCCCGCGTTCGCTCAAAATGTGTGCGGCGTTGGTGACTGTTGCCGGAGCCTCTGATATAAATAGGCACTGCGTGCCGCAGCTAAACGTCGCCTCCCTTCCCTCCCCCTCCCCCACGGCCTCTCGCTCGTCGGAAGAAGGCGCGTTTGCTCTACATACATGGTGATTGTGAAGGAGAACAGAGACGCCTACTTCTGCAGCCCTTAAGCGAGCACGGCGCAGAACGCGCGTTTGTTCTCCGCCGTGCGTTCACTCCCCGTGAAAGACGCGCCCTTTCACTCGCACATCCAGCGTTCTGCGCGCGGCGACGATTTCTTCTCCAAATGACGTCATACGGAACCTCACGGCGACGGCGACGGCGACGGCTACGGCGACGGCGACGCCGACGGCAGAAATCTGCTTTTGAGTGTCCATATAATTGCTATCGCAATAAAACATCGTTGAATTAACAATTGGCAAAATTAATGACAAAGATAAATTCATTGTTGCCGGTGACTTCAATGCACCCCACTCGCACTGGGGATACGTAAGGGCTTCGGCAAAGGGCACCAGGCTGGTGCAGGTCGCGGACAAGTTCGACCTAAAACTAGAAACGCTGCCGCTAGCGCCTACCAGACTGGGGAACAGTGTGAGCACAGCGGAGGCGGCTGCAGTGGCCCTGGCCATAAAGACACGGGAGGGAGAAGACAGGCCCGCCTACGTCCTCACGGACTCTCAGGCGGCCTCCCGACTCTTCCTCCACGGAAGAATCCCTAGGATCGCCCTTAACATCTTGGGCAATCGACTAAGACAAGAACATCACATTGTATGGTGTCAGGGGCATGTTGGTGTCACTGGTGACACAGGGCAGACGCTCTTGCTCGGGACAGTTCAATCCGAGCAAGGAATGACACCCCAATCGGAAACAACAATCAAATACTAGCGTGCGATGTCTTAGAACATCAACGTCGTTCTCGCCAAGAACTCACCGCGCCAAACCCGCAATTAACAGTGGAGGAGGTTCGTCTATATAGAAAAATCCAAACACCTACCCACATCTTGGGCGATGGCATGCCATCTGGCCAACCAGATATGCCAATCAATGCCCCTGGTGTGGGGAGAGGCCATCCTTGTCCCATGTGACATGGGAGTGCCAATCACGACCCCAAAATTCAAGTTCACCCCGTTTAGCACAAAATTCCTTTAGGGAGCCTTGGGCAGCCATCCTCGCCCGGACTGACCTGGAGACTCAACTGAGCCTCCTCGACTAGGGACGGCGCGTGGCGGTGGCCACTGGAGTCCTGGACTAAGGACCCAGCCTCCGGCCCCCTTAACCCTATTTTTCCTAAATAAAGTTATTTCGCTCTCTCTCTCTCTCTCTCTCTCTCATAAAACTGTTCTATTTCTGCATCATCGTGACTGGAGGTTGGGGCATAGGCTTGTACAACCTTGATTCTATACCTCCTATTCAGCTTTATAACGACAACTGCTACCCTCTCATTGATGCTGTAGAACTCCTCAATGTTGCCCGCTATGTTCTTATGGACTAGAAATCCTACTCCGAATTCTCTCCTATCTGGAAGACCTCTGTAGCAGAGGACGTGGCCGTTAGTCAGCACGGCATAAGCCTCATCAGTTATTCTAACCTCACAAAGGCCAATAGTATCCCAGGCAATACCTGATAATTTTTGAAATAGCCCTGCTAAGCTAGCCTCCCGAATGACTCCTAAAACATAGATAGATAGATAGATAGATAGATAGATAGATACATAGATAGATAGATAGATAGATAGATAGATAGATAGATAGATACATAGATAGATAGATAGATAGATAGATAGATATATAGATAGATAGATAGATAGATAGATAGATAGATAGATAGATAGATAGATAGATAAAAAATTTTGCAGACACCTAAGACTGCTTACATGCGGGAATGCTTTCGCATTCCCGCATCTAACCCTCGGAAGGTCATGAACGCGCTCATTTATACACTCATGACGTGGTGCCACCTCCTCCGCATTGTCTGCACCGTCGCGTGCCCGTCGGGAATGAGTACACTGCCGGTGCGGTTGTGGGCTTAATTGTAAGATGGTCGAGTCTCTCCAAAGAAAGGCAGGCCACGGCTGGCTCCGAGTCGTATGCGCTTTCGTGATTTTTCACGTGCCCAATGACGAACACATTTAGTTGCCACGTGACTGCGACATAACGTGTGCAATCGCGCACGCATTAGGGCACACCTTTAGAAGGCCTGAACCGTGGAGCCACCGTTGCGTCGGGGAAGTGTGCCTGTCCCGCCCCCCCAGACGCCCGGGTTGGATTCGAACCCAGACCGAAATGTACCAAATATTCTTTCCAAAGCCATAAATTGACTTTGTTTACAGGAACCTCCCTGAGAAATGTGACGTTAATCCGAGCATTCTCTAACGAGTTTTTACTATTTGCAGCGTCGGCCATTTTTGGTACCATCTTTCGGTCCCGCCGACTGATATTCATGTAATGGGGCGTGTAATGTTCTCGCATTAAAAGTGACTGAAGTAGGCAAGGAATGCTGATCGCAATAAAAAGTGGCCCGCACAGTGGGCGCAGTTGATTACTCGTACCGTTTTCTCTGTGGCAGAAGAGCGCCGCAAATGTGCACTAATCTGTGCAGCATGCAGCTGCTGTGTCGTGGCCTGCCTGCCTCGATTTTCCCATACACCGACAGACACCGTGGACCTAAAAGTAGCATAGAGCTGCAGTTTTTACAGCAAAACTGTTAGGGGCTAGTTCCCCCATGATCGTGTCCACGTGCAGAAAAAAATTATCATCATAAGCATTTCGGCTCCATATACGTGGTGGTTCCCGCCAGTGATGCCGTTGCACAGGTGTCGAAACAGATGATTAACATGACTGATAGGGCGTGACATCAATTACATGGCATGCTCGTCAGTTACGTCAAGATTAACGATAATAAAATCACATGTGGAGCATACCCGCATTGGATATGTGGATATGAGTCAGGGACAAGAAAGAAAGAAATAAGGAAGGAAGGAAACAGAAAAAAAAAGAGAAAGAAAGAAGGACGGTAAGAAAGCAATCACGTGTGGCTCATACCCACGTTAGATATGTGGGTATGAGCCGCCGAGAGCAGGAGCGGGAGAGATCTCACAGGATCCTGACGCTGCCGTGCAGTGTGCCGCGGCTATGACCGTCGTGGCTCATGCGCTAGTCTATAACGATGGGGCGAACTTGGCGCAGCAAACGCACTACTTGTCCATCGCGCTAGACAAAAACAAGACGCCGGTGTCCTTGCTCTTTGACGAACATGCCGAGAAGGAGGAACAAACTTTTATAAGTAAACCAGCAGTTTACTTGGCTGAGCCTAGGCCTCCCCCGTGGGGACATCGAGGTCTTGCCTCTTCGCCGCCTCGCAGGCTTGCTGGGTAGCCCAGAGTTGGTCGTCGAGGTGGGAGCTGCGCAGGGCGGCGTGCCATCTCGACGAGAGGGTCACGGGATTATTTGTCGGATATTGGTCTTTACATTCCCATAACATGTGGGGAAGCGATGCTGCCTGAGTCTTCCAGATATTGCAAATGTTACTAGGGTAGGTGTCCGGGTAGATCCTGTGGTAACGTGTTAGTGAGGGGCACGTGTTTGTCTGTAACAGGCGAAGGGTGGTTGCCTGTGCTCTGTTTAGCTTGTGATGAGGGATGGGGAAGGTTCTTCTGTTGAGATAGAATGATTTCGTAAGGTCATTGTAGCTACCGAAGACGCTCAATATAATCAATAATGATAACATATAAATTCGTTATAGCCATATTCACTACAGCATACCCACCATAGTCAAAGCGTCACTAGCTTCCATCTTCGCAGTAATGGAAGGGCTCTGAATTGTTTTATAGTTTTCAGTATTGTGGAGTTACAAATAGCGTCCGGACCTAACCCGGGCCCGACTGAGGCCCGGGCTCGGTCCGAGTCCGAGTCAACAATTGCGTACCCGGCCTACGCCCGGCCTGCCTCGGCCAGTGCAGCTTCCTAATACAAATATCACAATGCTTGCAGCAGAGAACAGCAACACATCATTTCATTTAGATCAGTGCCTTAAGTGCACATTAGAGTAAAACAGGTAACGTAAGTTCCGTGCATCAGCATTAATTTGTAGTCTATAATTTATACCCGCCGCGCTGGCACAGTGGCTATGACGTTCCGCTGCTGTGCTCTCGGGTTCGGTTTCTAGTCGCGGCAACCGCACATCCGTGAGGTCGAAATGAAAAAAATGCTCGCGTACTTAGACTCAGGCTTAAGGTACCCTAGGTGGTCGAAATGAATACGGAGCCCTCAACTGGGCGTCTCTCATTACCCCTGTGTAGATTTGGGACCTTAAGCCACAATAATTAATGTTTAATTCATCTCGCACTACATGATGTTTGTCTATAAATTTGTTAGTTACGTAATCCAACCATTGGAACGGTCCTTCTCGGGACAGTGAAACCGTTGACCTAAGCGTTTGAAGTTTACTGCGAGTTTTGACAATACATGATTGTATTGTAAGCAAGACCCGAAATCTAACGAAAGGAAAGCCGACAGGTGTTTCCCGGTTTTTATTGTGAATGCAAGGCAATTTCCGATCAGAAAGCTTTCGATCACACGAATCCTATGAATGAGGTATGCTTCCTGACTCACTTCTCGTAGAATAACCAACTATAAAGTTATACGTGGGAATACACCTTTGTAGTGAAATATGTTCTCGTCGCTCAGCGAGAACAATCCTGGTTTGCTCCTTGGTTCCCCGTGATATTCCGTTCGTCCGTTGCCTTCGCTCCTAATTTTTTGTCCGTGTATGCATAGGTATGTGCTTGCTTGTGTCAGTAAACAAACACGTGGCCAGATCCATCCTGTGTAAGATTAGTTACAAAAATTATATCACAATAGGAACAGGGACAGTAGTCACAAACATGAATGTACGCGGCACAGTAAATCGTAAGTGCAGGCGCCGGCCAGTGCTAATAGCGAAGTCGTGCTAAATAAGCGACGCCGAATAATGACAATGGATTTCTCATTCGGTTACAGGAATCCTTTGTATACTTTCGGGCTACGAGGAATCTAATCAAATGACATGAAGCTTTCTTGGCCCTCGCAAGGTTCTTACAAAAGCCTTCGAGCTGTTCGAAGAAAAAGGCTCACCACAAGAAGTGATAAAATCCCTCTGTATCAAATTTGTCGCCAAATTTCGTCATCTTTATCTGACGCCTACTGGTACTGCGAATCTGATTTCGAAAGTGCCAACTCGTATTTACAGATGGCTGAAGGTGTATTTGGGGAAGTGGGCAAGGGGAAGTTGAGACAAGTGCGGCTCATTATGGAAGCTTCTCACGTGAATCTCCACAGTGAGTTAAAGTCGGACTGTTTTCCGGTTTATTTCCTGAACCCACCCGACGGAACATGTACCGCGCCAAACTTTGCTGAATTTCCTGCCTTCAGGGTGTCGGAACGAAAGGTTTTTCGTTCTGGTTTTAGTTTCGTTTCACTGAAAAAAGTTCCGTTCCGGTTCTGGTCCGGAACGACAAAAAAAATGGTCCATAACGGTTCATAACAGTTGTGGTTCGCATGCGAAAGTTTTCGAAGCAAAGTAACAATGAACACATAGTATTTCTTTTTTCAATAATTTGAGAATAACTTCCTCAATGTTTATATTTCTTAATTATTTTTCTCAATTTATTTGTCCATGGGCGCGGTAACCGTTTTGCGCGTTGTTTGATACGGTAGCGCGAATGTGATGCGGCTGACGACCAGGGCTTGCACAAGTCTTCTCGTCTTCGGTAAGGCAGTCCTAGCTTCGCGTTATTCGGGCAATTATGAATTATGAATTCTGAGTTCATGCTCAGTGCCTTGAGTCAAGGCACTGAGCATGATCTGAGAAGCAGCACGCCATCGAGTGTACTCGCCAAAATGCGAGACCGCTGTTTCGATAAAACAAACTTAAACGAACATAAACGAACGATAAAGCTTCGGTAACAAAGCGTTGTACCCGTAGAAAACGAAACGATAAGCTCTTGACCACGTAAGCCCTGGTTTTTGCTACGATGCCGGTCTGCTAGTGCACCGTGCGGAAGGCTTAGATTAGTGGAGCGCTCGACCGGCTATCGCTCGCAGTATCGCTGCCTGAGATACGCGCTTATGCGGACCCTGAGATACGCGGTAATTCTGACGTTGGCTACTCGATTTGCCCTTATAGTAAGCGCTCTAGCAATTGCTATTTTGCTGCTCGTCCCATGCCAATATGTTATTTTCTGTTTATTTGCTGTGTGAATGCTGCAAAGTTGCTTATGATGTCCGGTGATGTTGAGCTTAACCCTGGCCCTCCTAGGCCTGATTCCAGTTGTAAGAATAACGAGGTTCTAGATGCCATTAACTCTTTTGCTACTAAAATGGAAACGCGTCACGCGAAGCTAATATCGACTCTCAATGAAGCGATAGCCAACGAAAACTTCCTTGAAGAAGAACGTAAACTTTATTATCAAATCGATAAGATTTGCGTCCGGCGTATTTTTAGTGGGTCTGGGCACCCGCCGCGGACGCGGTTCCGAGACCTTGTCTCGAAGCGGCTTCCTCGGCTCGCTGAACGGCCCAGAGCTGTACTGTCAGGTTCGAGCTGAGCAGTGCGGTCTTCCAACGCGAGCGGAGGCTGGCGGTGGAAGAGACGGAGGTGTCGGCACTGCCCGAATTGTTTGTTATGTCCTGACATTCCCATAACATGTGATTAAGTGTGGCAACCTCGCCACAGGATGTGCATCTGTTTGTAGTGTACATGTCTGGATACATGGCGTGCACGGAGAAAGTATTCTTTCTCCGTGATGGCGTGCATGACTCTTGGGTTTATCTAAGAATCAGTTTGTAATTGCCTGTAGTAAACTGCTTGCGCCCTGTCTAACCTAGCGTGAGGGAATGGGTATACGCGTCTCTGTAACTGGTAGTGTGTCGTGATGTCGTGAAACCTGGTCAAACGATCCTCCCACGCCCAGACGTTTGCAGTACCCCGCGGGGGCTCTTCCTCCGATGATGCTCGGTGAGTGAGGCCTCGAGCAACGCGGTGAGCCGCTTCGTTGGGGGTGCTCAGTCCAGTGTGTGCCGGGATCCATAGCAAGTGCCTTCGGTTATCGACGTCGGCCTCTCCCTGGTGTATGGGATGTCGCTTGAGTATGTGATACGCCTCTTGCGATATGCGCCCATTTGAAAAATTGCGAATTCCCGTTTGCGAATCGCAGATCACGTATGTAGCCTTGGTTTGTGTGAGGGCTAGTCCTATGGCCGCTTCCTCTGCCGCTTCGGCATATGTCGTGTTCACGGTGACGCTCGTGAGGTGGTTACCTTGGTGGCTAGTAACGGCCGCCAAGAAACTCTTCCTGTCTCGATAACGGGCTGCGTCGGTGAAGACTGCCTCCTTGTCGTTGGAGTAACTTTGGTTCATGTGTTGTGCCCTGGCTTTACGCCTCCCCGTGTGGTGTTGGGGGTGCATGTTGCCAGGCAATGGGGGCACGTATAGTTGCTCGCGCATGGTTCTTGGAATTTCCACTTTGATGCCGTGCTGCATGTGGTATGTAATGCCGAGCTTTTCGAGCACGTGCCTGCCCGGGCGGGTCTTGGATAGGCGCTCGAGTTGGGACACTTGTTGCGCCTCCACGAGTTCCTCGAGCGTGTTGTGCAAGCCTAGTTCTAGGAACTTGGTGGTGCTCACTCCGGGCGCAAGTCCCAACGCACATTTGTACGCCTTGCGTATGAGGGCGTTGAGCTTGTTTCTTTCTGCAACCGTCCAGTTGTGAAACGCTGCCGTGTACTTTATTTGAGAAATAACGAAGGCTTGTAAAGTCGTATGACGTTGCCTTCGCGCATGCGCGCGTGTTTGTTGGTGATGCGTCGGATGAGCTGCATCGTGCTGGTGGCCTTTGCTGTTATCTTGCGAAGTGCTTTGCCATTGCCGCCCTTATGTTCAATCATCATTCCTAGTACCCGAATCTTGTCTACCATCGGGATGGGTAGGCCGCTTGATGCCGTTAATTGGATCTCTTCCTTTTCTGGGGGGGTGTAGCCTTTAGGTGGGCGCCCCTTTCTAACCGGTCTATATAGCAGCAGTTCGGATTTTTCGGCGGAGCAGGTGAGTCCCGTGCCTTGAAGAATGCGTTATTAGTATGAATGTGAGACTGGCGATCGTAGAGAAGGAGCTTACTGAACTTTAAAGGAGGAACCTGCTGATATTCAACGAATCTTTGCTGAAACAGTGAAAAAATAAAATGCATCGGTGCAGTCAAGATTGGACGACAGCGAGGACACAAAAAAAAAATTGGGAGGACGCTTAAGCTTCGCTTTTAAGAGTGGAGCGCGGTAGCATTCAAAGATCCCCGACTGCTACTCATGGTTCCCGACGACTGCAGCTTATGCAACCGTAATGGTTACTGGCAAACACTGGCGGCGAACGCTATGCACATAGGCGAGCTTTCTGGTGGTAACGCGGCCTCTTGCGTGGACCGATCCCGGAGATAGTGCACATACCGCCCCAACGAAATTACGTCATTTTCAGGTTTCCGTATATAATTCGCGCTTTTATTATTTCAGTCTGAGAAGATTTAACATAAAAGGCATGCTCTGTGGGTGTTTTGTTTCATGACATTTGTTTGTGGATTGTCATTCTCAAAATTCCGAGGAATAGAATTGCGAGGGGAAAGGGCAGGGGAGAGAGAGAGAGCGGGAATACAAAATTGCACATGTACACACACGCGCATAAGGGCGCGTCCATGGCGTTTCATATGCGTAGCGTTGTTCGACGCGTAGCCAGGCTTGTGTCCTCCAGGAAAATCACGAGGCTCTCGAACGTCTTCTCGGGAGTCCGCGCCGAACTATGGGGAAGCAACATGGTGGCCTCGGAGTCGGCGTCGAGCCCCAGACTCCTGGAGGAGGAGAAGCGGCGGCGGTCGTCTGTGTGTTCGGCACATCGCTGCAGGAGATGCTCGAAGTCCTCGTGCTGGGTGCTGCTGAGAATGTGAGTCAGCTGCTGCTGGACCGCTGCCCGCAAGTACCGAATGGGCAAGATCTCTTCTCCTGCCTGCACAGACTGCAGGGCACATGAAACACTGAAGCACCTTCATACGTCATTGCCCAAATACACTCAACGCAACGAGCAGAACTCGCAGCTAGCCCCCGCCAGCAGGGCCTTCCTGCCTCCACCATCGCGGAACTAAGCTTCCCCACCTACCACCAAAGCCACATCCTGAAGGCAGTTCTTGACTTCCTGAAGGACACCGCCCTGTACAGCAGACTCTAGGGGCCTGCTGCTGCCCATTGCCAATCTCGCCATGAGACGCCACCTTCCACCTCTGACCCTCCCCTCATCCTTCTATCATCTTTCTTCCCACATCCCTCTCCCCGTAGACACTGTTCTGTGCTCCAGTTAGAGCTGCAGAAATAAGTGTCTCTTCCTCACCTCAGCCAACGTAGGGACTTGGCGGGAGCACGTGTGCTACCTCGGCTCACCGGTCTGCCTCCTCCTTCTCTGTGATACCTCGGTGTCTGGGGATCTATTGAAAGCGTAGGTTCACCTCTCTCTAGCTGAGCTCCACGATGTTGCTGCGCATTGCACAAAGACGAGGGGGTAGACGACCAGCCGTACAAAGCGTGGTGAGCACAGGCCGCAAGTCCGTGATCAGGACACATTTTGGGTGGTGGGGGTTGCATGCCTAGCAGAAACTCCAGGCCAATCTAAAATGCTACGAGCTTGGCCGTGAATGAACGAGACCCATCCGCTTAGCAGCCCTGGCCTGGACTGGACAAACTATATTTCGGTCATGCAGGACGCGCTTAGGGCATAGCGCGCGTCTCCCACGTAGGGACCGACAGGGAATACCTGGCGGCCGCTTCGTGGGCCTGCTGGACGGCCCATTGCTGGTCGGCGAGAAGCGAGCTTCTGAGTGACTTCTCCCACTTGTCCGAGGTGGAGTCGGGATGAGCGTTTCTACACTCCCAGAGCATGTGTGCCAGTGTCGCCGTGTATCCGCACGAGGGGCACATGTCGCTGGGGTACGCGTCAGGGTAGAGAACGTGGAGTTTGGCGGGGTTTGGGTACGTGTCTGTTTGTAATAAGCGTAGGGTTAGCGCCTGCGGTCTGTAAAGTTCGGGGTGTGGGGGCATAAAGATGCGGCGTCCAAGGTAAAAGTGTTTTGTGATTTCATTGTACGTAATGGGTGCATCCCGGTTGGTCTCTATCTCGGCGAGGTGGGGTTGCCCTGGGACGGCGCGGTCAGTAAGTGCACGCGCTGCGTCGTGGGCGATCTCGTCGAGGTTTGGCGGGGCACCCGGCACCCGGCCGAGATGGGCGGGGAACCAGATGACGGTGTGGTGCTTGAGGGTACTCTGATCCGCGCTGCGGAGGATTCGTACCGCATGGTCCGAGGCGACGCCGCGTTCGAAGGCTTTGATGGCCAGTCTGGAGTCGCTGTAGATGACATCCCGTTTGCTGTCGAGCACAGCTAGGGCTATGGCTACTTGCTCCGCTACTTCGGGCTCTCGAGTGAGGATCGTGGCGGAGTTGAGAATCCGCTGCGAGGATGAGACCGCGACCGCGGCGAAGGCTCGGTTGTTGCGATAGGCACCGGCGTCCACGAACGAGACATCGTCCGTTTTCATGTCTATGCGCCTGAGAAGGGCGGTCACTCGCGCAAGGCGCCTGCCTCTGTTTAGGTCGGGATGCATATTTCGCGGAATGGGAGTGATCGTGTTAAGGTCTCGGATCTCGCGGGGGACCGGCGTGAAATCTGGGGGATCCCTGGTCATCGAGGAGAAAAAGCCGAGCTCGCGCAGAATGTGGCGGCCCTCCTTGGTGGTCGTGAGTCGGATCATCTGCGTTCGCTCCTGAGCCTCGGCGATCTCTTCTAGCGTGTTGTGCACGCCGAGCTCGGGGAGTTTATACGTGGAAGTGGTGATAGGGAGGCCGAGGGCTCGTTTCACAACCTTTCGAATGAGGGCGTTGACTTTGTCGCGCTCCGCACACAGCCAGTTGTGTATGGCGGCGACATAGGTAAAGTGGCAGAGAACAAACGCATGTACAAGACGCAGTACATTGTGTTCTTTCAGGCCGTGGTGCCGGTTGGCCACTCTACGTACGAGTCGTTTGGCATTTTCAGTCTTAGTCATTAGTTTCAGCACCGTTAGGGTGTTGGTTCCGCGGGACTCGATGATCATACCCAGGACCCTGATGCAGTCTACCCTGGGAACTATAAGACCGTCTCTTATGCGGAGTGTGATGTTGCGTTCGACCTGAGGTTTCCACCATTTGGGCTTGGCGCCACGGCGTTTGGGCAAGTACAGCAACAGCTCCGACTTGGTGGGGGAGCACTTGAGACCGGTGTGTTCGAGGTAGGACTCGGCAGTTTCAATGGCCTCCTGCAGGGCGGATTCGATGAAGCCATCCGACCCCGCGGAACACCAGATGGTTATGTCGTCCGCACAGATGGTGTGATTTAGCCCGTCGATCTTCGAGAGTTGTTCGGAGAGCCCGATCATCACTAGGTTCAAGAGCGTCGCGAGAGGACGGACCCTTGGGGGGTTCCCCGCTGTCCGAGCCCGACTTCTTCCGACACCAGGTCTCCTGCGCGGAGGACGGCCCTGCGCGGGGTGAGGAAGGAGCGGACAAAGTCGTAGAACCGACGCCCGAGCCCGAGGTGTGCGATCGCCTTCAGGATGTACGAGTGGGCGATCGTATCGAATGCCTTTTCTAAATCGTGGCCGAGTATGGCACGGATATCCCTAGTGTTTCCTCCGTTGAGAATCTGATGTTTTAAGAGCAACATGGCATCTTGAGTAGATAGCCCAGGTCGGAAGCCGATCATGTAGGTGCGGGAAGCAGTCGTGGTCCTCGAGATAGCGACCGACCCTGCTGAGGACGACGTGCTCCGCCACCTTGCCCACGCACGACGTGAGCGAGATGGGCCGGAAGTGATCTAAGCTAGGCGCTTTTCCCGCTTTAGGAATAAGGATGGTGCGGGCGAGTTTCCAGGCGTTGGGTAGCTCGCCATTCTTCCACGTTTCGTTGATAGTACCGGTGAGGTAAGTGACGGAGGGTTCATCCAAGTTGCGTAGGAGCTTGTTGGGGATGACATCGGGGCCAGGGGTGGAGTTCGGGGAGTTCGTGGAGAGCTCGGCGCACATCTTCGACGGAAAAGTCGGCGTCTAAGTGGGTGATCTCGGTACCAGTGTATTCGGGGTGAGGAATCGACGGGTCCGTGGGAAGCGGAAGATATTTCTGCACGAGGCTCTTGGCAACGTCTTCCGGTGGTGCGGTCCCTTTGGCCTGATGGAGTATCTTCGCGAGAGAATGGCGCTGATTGGTGCGGGTGTCGGTGTTGGTGTCGTCGAGCAGGTGTTTGAGGAGGTTCCATGTTTTGCCATTACGGACCTGCCCGTCAATCGAGTTACAGACTTCGTCCCACTGCTGTTTGGAAAGGGTGCTGCAGTGATCCGCTATTCTCCTGTTCAGCTCGGATATGCGTTTGCGTAACCTCCGCTTGAGGCGCTGGCCCTTCCATCGGGCCAGTAGTGATTGTTTGGCCTCGAGCATGTGGGCGAGGCGACTGCCCATCCTCTCGGTGGGCAAGTCTGTACAGATGGTTTTGGTGGCCTTGCCGACGTCGAAGCTGATCCGTCCATGTCTCGAGACTTGGCGCGGCGTAGGGAGGGGGTCGTTCTGCGCGAGTCTTACGGAAGAGGTCCCAGTCCACCCACGTGTACGTCTTGGTCTTCCTGCTAACTGTGGGGAAGTGTACGGCCAATAGGAAATGGTCGCTACCGAGATCTACCGTGAGGTTGGACCAACGGGCGTCGGCGATATTCTTGACGAAGCAGAGATCCGGAGTGGTGTCTCTTTGCGTGGACGTGCCGGTGCGGGTGGGGAAAGCCTTGTCCGTAATGAGGGACATGGCTTTCATGGAATTCATGGAATTCATGTCGTTCGCGTTCTGCTAAGCTCGTTACCCTTGAGGTGTCGGACGCGTAGCCCCAGGTGCGATGCGCGGCGTTAAAGTCGCCCGCGATCACTATCGGGTTGGAGCCGGCGAGGCGAATGGCTTTCTGGAACAGGCGTTTGAATCGTTGCTTGTGGTGGCTAGGGCTACTGTATACATTCAGTATGTACACGCTGTGTCGGGATGCGTTGCCAGGGAGAAGCTCTAGCATGACATGTTCGATTTCGGGCATGTCGAGGTCGTGCACAAGGCAGGTGATCTTATTAGCGACCAGCGTGACGGTACCGCGTCCTCCCAAAGGACCGAGTAACCACTGGTATCCGGAGAACGTGGTGGTTGGTACTACAGTTTCTTGCAACAGGACGACGTGGGGTTTGGCTTCGTGGCTGCGGAGGTATTGCTGTAGGGAGGCTTTCTTAGGGGCGAAGCTCCTACAGTTCCATTGCCAGATGCGCATCTCGTCATTTGGCCTGGTCATCTTGAAGCATTTGGGAGTCGGTCCGGGCGTCCTACGTGTGCAAGAGAGCCACGTGAGGGGGTGGACTGGGCGTAGGCATGCATTGCGAGACCGGCTTAGCTGCGGCGACAGCGGGGGCGACGACGTGGTCGAGATAGTGTTCTTCTTTGCCCAACCGATCACCGTGGGCCGCTAGGGTGGACTGCACGAGGGCCATGCTCTCGCCGAGGAAGCGGAGGCTTGTCTTAATCGACGACAGCACGCTCTTAATGTCATATAATTCGGGCTTTAAAGCGGGATGTTCGCGAACGACCGCGCGTTTCTTGGGTGCGCTCTCGCCATCGTCGTTGGCGGCGTCTACAGGTTCTAGCGGTGACGGGGTGTCTGCATTGGCGGTGTTGTCAGTGACGGGTGTAGCGGCGCGCACGCTCCCGTCGTTTTTCAGTTCGGCAATGGTGGCCGTGAGTTTGTGTATTATTTCTTTCATCATTGCGTTTTCGCGCTTGAGGAATGCTATCTCGAATGTGGTGTGTGTAACATGCTCTGGGAGTGATCCCAACCCATCCTGTGATGTAGCGTTTCCTCTTCCTCGGACGATGTCCGCCCAAGTGAGGGTGCCTCGCTTATTCTTGCTGGCGCGGCCTGCCGATGATGGCGCCGGAGGGCTCGCCGATCATTGATTGGGGGCCCCGGTTGTGCCGGGACGGGGCCCGCAACGGGAGCCCAAGCGGGATCCCGGACGGGAGCCGGAAGGGGATCTGGAGTAGCCCCTTGATGCAGATCCAGTGGGGGCCCCGCGTGGCGCACCACGGGAACATGCCCGATGACTTAGCAGCCCTTTGACTGGTGCTTACCTAGAGCACCGGAATCGTGGCCGTGGCACTTGCAGTGTTGCGCTATTGCAGAACTGAGCCGTCAGTGTATACCAGGAGGTGCTCTTTGAGCTCCTTGTGCAGGACGGCACATGTTAGCTGCTCAATGGCGTAGTCTGTTGATTGGCGTTTGTCGCGGATGCCCGCAATTTCGGCGAGCACCGCTGGTGACACTACGCCTTGTGCGAGCGCGACAGGGGGCGTGTACCACCCGCCGACGCCAAGCATTGTACCGTATTGCGCCAGGATATTCCCCGTTCTTGAGTACGTACGTCCCCCCAGTGGCAAAAGCAACGAATCTCCGTTAGGTGCACAGTGAAGCTGATCAATATGATTGAGCGCTCGTTGCTGGCCAATTAAATCAATTGGCCATGTGTCACATGTAAGAGGCCGCCTGCGGCGAGAAAATAAGACGAAGAAGTTCGCGGAGCGTTCGAAACAGCGCGAGCGCTCGAGGCACGCGAACCGAGGTGTGGTCGAGGCAGAAGCGAGGCGAAGCAGCATTGTCGACGTGGCTCTTGGACTGGAAGGTCGCTTCGTCAGCTATGCTCTGACGACGGGAGAGCGGAGAGCCCGGCCACGAAGCTCGTGACGCTGGCAAGGCCCAGGCGTGGCTTAGTAGTAACCTCGGAGACGTCCGGGCGAAGCTCCTGGGACCGGCTGCTGCTGCTCACGGTGGTTCCGGTCCTCTTCGCAAGAATCCCTCTTCCTCGGCCGAGCCCGATCAACCGATAATCACCAGGACACCGGACCGCCATGCAGATCGACGTAGGGCGAATAACGCTTCGCGAAGCCTAACAAGGCAATTGACACGTCAGCGGCGGATACCGGGGCACCAGCCACGTATTCGGTCAGGTCGACGGAACCGCGAATCGTCGGCATTTACGGCATCAGCAACACTCCGGACAAACACGACGTGGTCTCAACGAGAAGAACTTCAAACCGACGGTCCGTAAGAGCCCACATTTCTGCTTTGCGACGCAGTTAGGCCGAATTTAGGGTGGCCAGACTTTGATGAGTCAGGGCTAGGACTGACTTAGAGACATTAAGACGGAGTTAGGCTCCGAGACCGTGACAGTGCTTTTGGTAGTTTTGTATTTAGTCGGAGTTTTGTATTTTCTACTGAGTCAGCATTTTGGTTGAGTTATGGTTTTAGTGTTGTGCGTTTTACGCTTTTCTCGATCCTGTACATATTAAATCCTTGTTTGCTGTGCTGCCAGTCGTGTCTCTCCTCCATCGAGGGTAACGCCTGTGTGCAACCCTCCTGCTCCCAAGTGAGAAGGTGACCATGCACTCGCCTCTGCAAGCGTCGCATCGCAACGCGAGCAGCTTGGCAAGCCGCGACATGTTCTAAGCGCAGCCCTGTGCAGTAGCTCGAGTTTCTCACTCGTAGTCTTGCGCAGCGTGACAAAGGGCAGCGCCTACAGGATGCTCGCGATCACCCTCGCCAGCAGGACGAGAGAAGGAGGAGGAAAAAACTTTATTCTGACAGGGCATTTGAGACTTCCCAGGTCCCCTGGGTCCCCGCACAACACCACCGCACTCAAACGTTCAGCACCAGAGAGCAACCTCGTCTTTGTAGATCGTCGCGTGCTCCCGATATACCTGCCACGGGGAGGCAAGCGGGCAAAGTGGCCATCACCATGTTGAAAAGCAAGGGCAACAGAACGCTTCCTTGCGGCACCCTTGCCCATAGGTGCGCGGCCTGGACTAGTACTGGCTTAGTCGTACCCGTAGGCACTATCCGATTTGCTGGCGTCGCGATGGCACGGAATAAATGGCACGTCGCCACATGCGGATAGTAAATTGGGTAATGGTAAATGTCGGTAGATGGTAATTGCTGATGGTAAATGGCGACACGGCTGAGAGAGGGAGCAACGTGACTCAGGGAGGCGCAGCGTGAACCCACGTGGCGATATAGGACAAGCTATTTGCTAGCAGACGACCAACGGACGCACCCAACTACCCAGCTGTCCTGGTTTGTAGGATTCAGGTTTACTCGTTCTAGAATTCATCAACGCACAACGAGAGCGCGATGCTGATAAAAACTTTCGCCAGTCTACACATCTGCCGCAGTTAAGAAAATGAAGACTAGAAGAATAGTAACGACGACTACGCTTTGCGACAACAGCTTTTGATTACATACTTTACGATTTGTCTGACGGATATATTACTTTGAGAAATTCAATTTTGTTCACTAACGCCTTGCGCCACTCGGGGGGCCTGCGCGGTCGAGGTGGTTCGGGATGATTATTTCCGCCAACGACGCCGGCGCGCCCGCACGGACACTGACACGGACACCGACGCCGGATTTTCTGTGACACGGGGCCCTTGCAGGGCTTGCTGCTTTTTAACGCGATGGCGTTAAGGGCCCCGTGTCACAGAAAATCCGGCGTTGGTGTCCGTGTCCGCGCGGGCGCGCCGGTGTCGTTGGCGGAAATATCATCCCGAACCACCTCGACCACGCAGGCCCTCCGAGTGGCGCAAGGAGTTAGCGAACAAAATTGAATTTCTCAAAGTAATATGTCCGTCAGATAAATCGTAAAGTACGACATAACCACGACCTACAGACGTGATAGCGTCGGATTGTAATTTTGAATATACGAGAAAACATAATTCTCTTACGCCGAAACTCAAATACAAAAAACCCCTTTTCCTGCATTTCTACAATTCATACACCGACGGGCCGCGGTTTATTCCTTGCAAAAACACCATACAGATGGCGCTCGCCTCCTCGGCAGCCGCGCGCGGAGGCGAAGTTGGACAAAAAAGCTGCAGTTGCCGGGAAGCCTGATGAGCAGCCAGGGATCTTTGAACGCTATCGCGTTCCACTCTTAAAGGCGAAGCTTAAGCGTCGTCGAATTTTTTTTTAGTCGTTCTTTATTTGTCATTTTTTACTAGCCGCAATTTTCTACTGTTTTATGCAGGACAGCACTTCTTGCAACAATTCCTTCTCCGTAGACAATATATAGAACTTGGAAAATTACGATCATGAGCCATTCCACTCTGTGAAGGTGGATGACCAGCGAAGCTCTTCAGCACACGACACATAGGTGACACAGAATTTTGAACAAAGGTACGAATACATTTATTGGTGGTCATCGTGACGATAGGTATGCGCACACATTCTCGTATCACCTCTTTTATTATTATATTATTTCCATCATATTCCCATGTAGTCCGGACCCCCGAGTAGCAACGCGCCTACGAAGAGCGACGGTATGAACAGAGACGAGAATACAATCGTCGCCGGCTGGCGGCAAACACCACCGATGAAGATCTTGCACAAAAGGCCAAGCGCATGCGGGTTGTCCCTCTTCGTAGGCGCGTTGCTCCTCGGGAGTCCGGACTATACACGGCCTCCCCATCACGACGACATACGAAAAGTAAAACTCAACGGAATTTTCACGGAACCCTAGCCCCGCGAGATCGGAAGGAAACCAGGTGCGCATGAGCTTGGAACGACGACAACGTGAGGGCGGAGTGAGAGTAGGCATGGCCGACGGCCCGTTATTGCACGGTCTCCGGGATCGGCCCACGAGAAGGGAGTTTTTGCGCGCGACCATGAAAATCTCACGGTACCCTAGTCATAATCATAAACAGCTTCGCTGTAAAAGTTAGCTGCTCTTACCTAATCAAGTTTCATGGCTACATTAATACAAAAATAAAAACAAAACGAAAACAGGGACGCTACATACCGTAGAAACCGTGCAACGGCGTCCTTCGTGCATCTCGAGAACACTTTCGTAGTAGGTGGGAACTCATAGGGGTACATAAGAAAGTTCTTATTTTCAGCGCACTCACTCGATGAGCCGATGCCGTCGTGAGAAGCTCCTAGCCTACAAGGAAACGCATGTTAGTGTCAGAGTAGTATAGTCAATTGTGTGAATCTTCTTTTATTGTTAGGCACATTTATTTATTTATTTATTTATTTATTATTTATTTATTTATTTATTTATTTATTTATTTATTTATTTATTTATTTATTTGTGATCCTGTCAATTCCATCATGGATATTTACAGGAGTGGGTTAGAAGGGTCTGTAGACATTGTGGTACAGGCATTCACACATATAAGTACACAATAGGGTAACTAGAAAATCTTAAAGGTAATACATATATGTTAACAGCATTGAGTTTGTTACAGCAGATTGTTAGGCACACGAACGCAAACATTTGCTGAACCCTTACTTGTAGTCGAAATTTCACGTTTGTAATAAGTGCCGTAGTTTGTGTAAGAGAATCAACTTTAATGTTTGATTTTTTTTCACCGTGTTGTTTTTGACGCAACAACAAAATATATAGCTCAAAGTAGGCAACTTGACGGTTTTCTTTTTTTTTTTCTTTGTTGTGAGAGCATCCTAAAGGAGGGGCAACCACGCTCCGCGCATTGGAGATGTGGAAAGCCCCTCCACCAACGCGCTCGGTGACTGCGATTTGACCGAAGCGAGTGGTGAGCACACCCCGCTGCGTTTCGATTGGCTGCGCAGGGTGGCGCCATCACGTCCACCCGCTTCCGACACATTTCGCGTCCACACCGGGCCTCCTATCCGTGTTACGCTGGTGGTTGAGATTTGCTGCCAGCGATGCTGTGGAAGGCAAAACGTCGTACCGAAACGGCTCGTGCCAAGTCGCGTACTGACGTGAAGGTCACCGAACGACGCCGCCGCGCGGATGAGACACCCGAGCAGTTTGTCCAAGCTTGGACAAGTCAAAAGTTGGTGTCAATGAGAGCAAGTGGAGTACGGCGTGCGATGCTCACGTTGCCTTCTAAAATTATCTTTCTCCTCTTCGATTAGGCTGCACATCTGGTCATTGAAGTTTATATCAATTCGGAGGCCGTAAGTGTTCATGAACAAAGAGTGTTAATACTTAGCGCTGCTATTTAACGTGACAAATTGAAACAAATTTCAAGGTCCTTTTCGGCAGACAATAAAAGACATTGGCAGTGGCAAAACTGTTGGGACGAGCACTATTCATTCTATTCCGTGTACGCTCGCCTGATTTCAAGAAGCCATGACATTCTCTTGTGAATACATAACATTCTCCGACAATTTTCCAAATGATTAAACAAGGCTGTAGGTCTAAACGGTGCATAGGCGCATGCTTACTGACTCAACAGCTGATCTGCAAAACATTCGCCGCTTAAGCAGCGGTGGAAACCATCATCCTGCGACTAGAGAGGTCGGCTACCTTCAACACCTAGCCGCCGCCAGTGGCGACTTCGTTACATGAGGAAGTCCTTATTTCGAGGACAATTCCTTGATATGCCGGAACAAGCATACTGTAGCCTGCACGTAAATGAGACAGCGGATAAAGCTTCCTCAAATGGCTCTTTGCTATACAAAGCATACGTAAAGATATTTTACAAAAAGTGACGCATCGGCGATGGTGAAAAGTCATGCTCGTGTCGCAAACGCATCTGAACCCAACCAACACACCAGCAAACCTTCCATCATTCGGTACACACACTCAAGAGCTCGAAAGTTACCGGCCAACTTCGTCGGCGGCAAGAAATCCTGCATCATCATTTCGCCCGAAAACTGCATTTACAAACAGTTCTTCATTTCATTAAAGTTTGCCTTGTGACATAAAACATTGATGCATGCAAGAGATACGTACATGTATAATTAGGTTTGTCTGATGAAGTCCGACCGGGATCTATGGTGGGGACCAGAGATCTACAGATGTCAGACGGGCGGCCAAGGTGTAGCCACACTTTGATAAATAGTGGAGCCTTAATGAGCGCAGTCTGGGACAATTCCGCAGTTATTTGTGCCAAATTGCGAAGTTCACCAATCGCCGTTGTGACAATTGCGGTGATATGGAAACGTCTGAGCATATCCTTTTAGAATGTCCAGCTGTGGTGAAGTGCTCAGCGACGCTTCATTGATGACGACGATGAAATGTCGTAAAAAAATATGCAGGCACGTGGACCGGCACGCGTGCACCGGCCACAAGAACGACCCCTTGTTGCAGAGAACTCGTCACACGGGGAAAAATCCAAGGGACACTTAAGCACTTCACATGAGTTGTGAATGCGAAAGCGTCCAATTGAACGCTGCTGAGCGGTCCTTCGAGTTTTGCAACTGCGGGTAATGTTTTCGAGTTTCGCTGCGAGGTATGTTATCGAGTTTTGAGATTAAATTGGTGCGGGTTATATTTTTGTACATTATCTACTTTAGCATGTTGGCTGTAGACCGAAGTAGTTTGGGCGGTATTGGTGATAAATCAAGGACGCTGCATGCCACCGACGTCCCGCGCGACGATAGACCGTGGAAGCAGCAGCGGCCACCAAGGCCGGCAGGTGCGCGCAGTAGTTAAGCCCAGTGCGACTGAGAGAGAGAGAGAGAGAGAGAGAGAAACGGATCGCGCCCCAGTTTAGGGTGGCTCCGTTTCACCCCCGGGGCCAGTGTAATCGGTGGCACCGGAGGTGAAACGGAGCTCCACGTTTGTGTTTTCGGTGGCACCATCGAGAAGACGAAGACGACGACCCGTGCTGTGATTGCGAGAGAACCTGTGCTGTTTGCGCGCTTTAGTGCTCCTCGGCAATTATCGCTGTTGTAACTAAACGTTATTAGATTTGCTTGAGTGATGATGTCCTTAATAAATAAGCAACATACCCAGGCAGCCGATATTGGCTAGTATTTTAAGAGCCTCAGCGTTCACGGGCTTTTCGAGCGGCTTATCTATCCGTCCGATGTCCGCCCAGAAGATTCCCACGGCTGAGTAACGGCAAATTTTGTCGCCCGGGACATGCATTATCATTTAGGCTGTCCATGTCACAGCCGTCTCAAGGGAAGGAGTTAGCACAGCTCGTGGATACTATCGGCCATTTTTTTTTCAATGCAATTAGACACTACACGTGCCTCCAGGCTATAAATTTTAACCACGACAAGAACCCTTCCGCAGCGTATTTAACAATGTTCGTGATTGACACCGACTGGCGCAAGAGTAGCATCTCGGGCAGCACAAGCGCTGGATGTGTTGGAACCACAAGACTCAATACATACGAATGTGCTACTTCATGGGCAGTGGCTTGCACTCCAGAATACTGCCCAGGCTCCTCCCTTAAGATGACAACCTTTTTCCTAGAGCAAGCTCCTCCAAGTATTGTATGCCCTATTGGGGGAAAAAAGACAAGAGATTGTTTTCCAGGATTATCACGCAATCTATTTTCCGTATCATCCAAAATTACTGAGACAAAATAATGATTGGGTAAATAGTAGTGGTTTAGGAAACTTAGGCACACTGTGCACCCTAGAGTTCTCGTATGGAACTTCGTTAGGGTGGCATAAAATTAAAGCAATACAAATCATTTCAAGCCCTAGCACGCAATACTACAGCAATGCTGATTTAGAATTGCTCAAAGACCATAACTTGAAATGTTACAAAGTGACTAAAACAAAACCAGTCCTGAATTACACTGATGGTGATGGTGATGGTGGTCCTGCCCTTTGTATCGGATCGCCGTAGTTGGCCCTGTCCAAACCGGCGTGACCACATAAAAAAGAAAAAGGAAAGAAAGGAAAAAAAAACATGGAAACATTCTTTCGTGAACTTCAGAAACAAAACAGAACTGCTCGCACAGTCGTCGGCGCAGCGCTCCATGCAGCCACCAAAACTCGAGGCGTTTCTTGGTCACCTCCGCGGTACCGACCTCCTCCGTCTTGAAACCAAGTGCAGTAGGCAGCGCCTGTGTGCGGGTTGGTGGAAAGATGCCACCGCACTCCAGGACCACGTGACGCAGTGTCTCGTCCGACTTTCCACAGAGGGCGCACGTTGTGGAAACCCCCGGAAACCCCTTGATAATTCTAAAGTACCGCCACTCTTTGTACTCTGCCGCCGGCGCGCGACCTCCTCGCCTCCTCCTTGCCACTCGCGAGTGCCCTCCGCGGCAGACGGCCTTGCGCCCGTTTTCCTGCACGATGATTGGTGTCCCTGCCGTTGCCCTTGGAAACGAGCGGAGCTTGCCTTTTGCTTGTGTTTTGCTTTTTCGTTCGCGCCATTTTGCGCCTTAGCTCGGTTGGCTCCGCGTATAGAGAACGTCGCACGCTAACATTGCACGCTGTTTCGTGCACTGTCTGCCAGCGCTATGGCATGCTGCTGCGGATATAACTGCAGCAAGAAGCGTGATGATGGTAATGCAGTTTTTACGATACCGCAAGGAAAGCGTGATGGCTTGCGCAAGAAGCAGTGCTAAAAACATTGGCCGAAAGAACTTTGTTCCGACAAGGAACAGTATTGTTTGCGAGGTAAGGCGCCTTTCTTAATGCTCATATCAAAGCATCCCCTAATGCTGCATTTTTTTCAATTCTTCCGGCCTGCTCATTAGCGTTTTTGCTGCGGCAATTTGTACGTTGCATAAAAATGGGGTTCTCCTCAGAATGCTGAATATTCCGCTGGGACCCCATCACCACGCACGTCGTCAACTGTTATTCAATCGGAAATGCAGCATTGTAGATTCTGCTTTTCACTGAACAAATATACCCGAAGATAAAGCCTCTCGATCGCACTTTTTGTTATTGTTAGGATCTGTTGCCTGTTTTACTGAAAATCGGAATAGCAGCTTGTAGAGGAGCTATTTAAAGCTTCGATGTGTGTGTCAGTCACTTAAATACAATGAATGTAGGGCCTGAAAAAAATTAGTGGGGAGTATACCCGCACGTGGTATTGCAGGTGATGAGCGCCAGCTAGTCCACATTTTAAGGCGAGACCCTTAGTTTAGAAATGTTTCAAGGTGAGCGTTTGAGATACAGAAAGTAACGTGACCTAATCAAGGCCAGAAGCGAGCCAAATCATGTCCAGCCGTGTATAATACATAATTAATGATTAGCAAAGTAAATTCATGACTGATTAACGATTGGATTAAGGTGGTTTAAGGTCGATTAATGTGGATTAGGGCTAAATAAGGAGGGCTAGGGTAGATTAAGGAGGATTAAGCTTGATTAAGGTGGTTTAGAGTGGATCAAGATGTAATAAGGAGGATTAGGGTGGATTAACGTCGATTAACGTGCATGAAGGAGGATTAAGATGGACTAATGTCGATTAAAGTGTATTAAGAAGTATTAGGGTGGATTAAGGTCGAATAAGGTGGATTAAGCAGGATTAAGGCCGATTAGGGTGTATTAAGGTAGATTAAGGTGTATTAAGGAGGATTAGGGTGCATTGAGGTGGATTAAGGTCTATAAGGGTGTATTAAGGAGGATTAGAGTGGATTAAGGTCGAATAAGGTGCGTGAAGGTGTATTAGTGTGGATTGAGGTGAATTACAGTAGATTTTACAAGACTCGCATTCGCGTCTCTTAGGCGATAGCTAAGGACACCTGGTAATCTTTTTCAGTTCTTGAATTTGCTTTGAACTGGGCTGCCATGCACGCGTGAGTGGGTGACGATTATTATTTGGTTTTCTCACGGATACAGCCAATGTGCAGGAGGTGTTCACATGATCGCGCACCCTTGCTGTTGATATCGACTTCTAGGCGGAGACCGGGAATATTCGCTTTAATAGCGAATGCGGTAAAATCACCTTTCTTTGGTTTTGTACTGTGGGTAAACCATTTCCATCGGTGTAACACGAGCTGTACTCATTGCATTAATGCGCTTTGATTACGAAGGTTGAGCAATAAATAACCATTTGGGTTATGATGTAGTAATGCAGGGAATATTATGTAGACAATAATGTTTAGCACTGCAGCGTATTGGCCACTTGTACTTCTATAAAGGACATTTTATTCATCCTGCCTGAGTGATTAACTCTTCGATAAATGTTCAAGCTACATTTCACTGAAGACCAATTTGAGCGGCGCATATTACGAGAACTTGGAAAAAAAAAGCTGAAGCCCAACACAGTTCCAACAATTTTCTCCAACCGACCTGTCGTGAAGCACAGGAAGCCCCTTCGACAGCGGCATGATCCTAGAACTGACAGTAGTAAGTGATCGCTGCTGCTTGCTCCTTGTCCCGCCTCTAATAATTTCAGCAATAATGATCTCGGTCGCTTAACGACGCAGCCAACGACACTATGATCCTTTATGCAGAGCCTCTCGCCACTGCATGCTTGCCCGCAATCTACAATGCGTCGGCAATAGGGCTCCCCGCTAATCAAGATCACAATTTTAACTATCCTTCTACATAATTTAAGATATGTCGGTGTGAACTATCAAAATACCTTATCCAGAGGCGTTTCTTTTGCTTGAAAATATAGAATGCCTTCTCCCATAGGTATAGCGAGTATTTTTTAAGCTTGATTGACACCTGATGCCTAAAGAATAATCTGTGAATACCTTTCCTCAGCTTCTGTTATTGTGGGCGATGAGTGGTTGCCGGCACCGCTTCATCGCACTGAAATTGCGCAACCGTCGTATTCTATGCAGAAACCACAGCACAAAAGCTACTTTGACGTTGAGACAAACACATGGACGGACGATGCACTCGCCAGTAATTCATTATAAGGAGGCACGCTGAATATAATACCTGTGGTGCACATGCGCGCACATGCAAGAAAAAACTGTCAAACACAGAGCGATTTGCCACAAGCAATACTAGATCAGATGCACAAAGTAAAGTAGCGTATCATGTGGCAGAAAAAATAAATGGAGTATAGAACTCGCCTCAAAGCTCCTTTTACATTAGTGTGTCATTCATACGGCTTTAAGATGAAACCAAACTCCTCATAAACGTTGCCTTCAGCATTCTCCATGCTGTTTTCACCACTTTTCAAAATTTTCTACGCCACTGGGGCGCGCAACTGGCCCAAAATCATGCGCCTCCATCGAATTCTGCGGCCCGTCCGCGGGAGCCCAGGCGCAATAGCGTGCCGTGCGCAGCGCGCGCAGCCGGCGGGCGAGGATAATCGAGGAGGAAAGCGGGCTGGGAGGAGAGTGTCGCTACTTTCATTATCAAGGGATTTTAAAACCCCCTCGGTGAAGCGCGCTCTCCAAATGCGTGTGCGCAGCACACCCGCTCTCGCGTCCGCCAGCAGTGCGCTTCCCTTCGAGTTGTCGTAGCAGCACTCGGTGCGAATTTCGAGCTTCTCACTCCGATACAACTGGAGGGACGACTTTTCTTCTGCGGCTTTCCGCCACGCAGCTGCCTCTCTCTCTCTGTCGCACCTGAAGCCGTCTTCCCCTGCCCATTGGGTCCCTCGGCTTCTGCGCCGCCTCCTCCAGACAGATCGTCGGTAACCCAAAACGCCGACGCAGTGCAGCGGTTCTTCTCGTCCATTTCGTCGACTTGTCGGCGAAAATGGTGTGAACCATCACCTGTAGTGCGTCATTCTCCTCCGGAAGCCTCAGTAGCCGATTCTCGTATGTCGCCTTTGCCACCGCCCCTCTCGCGGTGAAGGAGGACCATCCGCCTCCACGGGTGTGCACCTGTGCACTCCCAGCGCCAGCCTGCCTATCTCTCTCTGACACCTCCCCAGGAATTACCGCCCTCGCGGGGAGAGGCATAGTACGGCGTTAGCGTAGGTAAGCCCCGGCACTGCTACCATCTTCCACAACCTTCGCATCACCTCGTACCCACTATACGACCACAAGGACCTCTGGCACAGAACTCCCTTATGTCTGGCTGCTTTGCCTCTCATCTCTCTCTCTCTCTCATATTCCGAGAGGTAGTCTGGGCTCGTTGTCAGTCTGATGCTTAGATATTTTGTGCTGGTGCTCTTGAGGATTGGGTTGCCCTGTAGGCTCCATGTTGTGTCGGGCGGCGCATCTTGTGCTCCCCAAACCAACACCACACACTTTGCGACGCTGAACCTCAGTCGCAGTCGCGTCATCTCCCTGCCACATAAGTCTAACAACTTCTGCAGCTCCTCCGGAGAGCCTGCAAGGAGTGCAAAATCGTCGACATACACCAGCGCTGGGATCCGTCTCTGCACCAGCTGCCCGCTTTCCCTGTGCCTGAAAGTGAAGCCACAATCGAAGTCCTCGAGACGTTGTACCACCCCTGCAACATATACCATAAACAGGAGTGGGGAGAGCGGACAGCCATGCCGGAGGCCTCGAGGCATTTCTACCTGTGCAGTCTTATGGCCATCCCATTCCACCTCTGCCACCACATCGCTGTAGATTGCCTGAAGCAGTACGCGATCTTCGTCAGCCAGGCCCATCTCTGTCAGTATCTTCCAGAGGATCTCTCGGTCCACACAATCATAGGCCTTAGCTATGTCCAGGAAAGCCACATACAATGGGTCCCCGGCCTGGAGCGCCAGCTCAATGCTTTGCGTGATGACAAAGAGGCTGTCCTCTATGCGACGTCCCTGCCGGAAACCCATCTGAAGCTCTCCAAGGATTCCCATGGCCTCCACCCAGCACTGGAGTCGTGCCTTCACCACTTGCATGGTGACTCGATACAGGACCGGGGTCACGGCGATCGGTCTGTAGTTCGTAAGGTCTCGCTTATCCCCTGACCCTTTGTACAGAGGCCGCAGCTTGCTTTTCTTCCAATCCCCCGGTATCTCCGCAGATGCCAGTGCCTTCGCGACGAACTCCTCGACCCTCGCCTGTTCTTTGGGCCCCAGCGTCTTGATCAGGCTCATCGGTATCCCATCGCACCCTGCTGCTGTCCCTGCATCCACTCTGCTCACCGCTCTCTTAAATTCCCTCTCAGTTGGTGCCAACCGTAGATCGGCATCGGCTTGTTCCTCCGGTGTAAGCCGCACATATGAGCCAGCCATGTCTTCAGACAGGGTGTCCGGGGCATCTTGCCGTTGCAGTGATCGCAGCCACTCCTCCAGCAATGGGATACATTCCTCCCCTATCACTTCCTCCCCGTCCGGCGACCCCCGCAGTGTCACTTGGGATATCTGCTGGTTCGACTTCTGTATGTATCGCCAGAAGCGCTGTGGTGCCTGCCTTCCTGCCTCCTTCAAATCCTCCATGAACTTCCTGTTGATGCCCCGAACACGTCCCTGCACCAGCACAGCTGTATCCTGTTTCAGCCTCCTGTAGGTCTCCCAGGCAACCAGAACCGCTTCTGGATCCCCGTATTTGCTCAGATCTCTGTGGACACGGCTCGCTTCTTGCCTGCACTGTATAGCTTCTACCACTTCTCTGCTCCACCATGGCTTAAGTCCACGCCGACCTCGTGCCCCCTTAGCCCACTGCCCCATGGCCTCTTTCATTTCTGATACCAGGTGATCGTATGATTCCAGCATATCGGCCTTCGTTTCCAGCTTGGCTGCCATCTCAAGTAGGGCCTTTTCATTTGGGCGAGCCACAGCCACAGAGAGTTGCTGTCGCTCGCGTTGAAAACCGGTTTGGAAAACCAGGCGTAACCGGTTGTGGTCACTTGAATGATTGCCCGCTCCATCTTCATCTATCACCGTCCTGTTGAGGCATTCGTACATTGGTTGGGTCATGAGGCAGTAATCTATGCAGGACCGGCGATCCGGCGTGGACCAGGTCGTTGCCCCACAGCACTTCTCTGTCAAATTGGTTATCACTAGTCCAGCCAATTTCGCCAGCTCCAAGAGCAGCGTACCATTGGCATCTGTGCGGCCGTCCAGGTTCTGCACATGAGCATTGAAATCCCCCACTACTACGGTCTCTGCCCCCTGGCGAAAGTCCTCTATATCCTTGGTGATACAGCGGCATATCTCCGAATTTTTATCCTTCTGTCCTCCCTCCACGTGTACACAATGGCCACCACGACCTGTGTACCCGCTATGTTTCCAGCCAACCACATATGCTCAGAACATCCCTCCCGCAGCCTCGTCCACCATTGTGTGGTTTCCCACATTCACCCAATTCCACCTCCTCGGCGCTCACTGCCCTGTCTGTTGCACCCCTCACAGACGAAACCGGATTCCCATGGCGGCACCTCCTGGTCGCGTAGGTGACTCTCCACGACTCCGAACAGTGCAAACTCTTCCTCCCGGATTTCTTTCACAAGTTATCCCCATTTCTGCTCCGTCCAGCCACCTTGCATGTTGAGGAAACCAATACACTGCTCGCCCTTGTTGATTCTCTTCTTTCGAGGTCCCCTGTTTCCGCAATTGCATCCTTCATAGTGGCGTCCGTGTCCGCTCTCAAATGCACGTTCCGGTTCCAACTGACCATCTTCAGCAACGTTCGCTTCATTCGGACAGCGTTGCCGTCTCAGAACACAAATACTCGCCTCCTGTTTTCGTCTACCGAGTCTACCTTTGGCTGCTGTTCGCTATGCTCTCGAGTCTGGCTATCTCTCTCCGCTTTCCTTCCCTTCCTCCCCAATGTGGCGTTCCTAGGCTTACTCCTCGCTGTATTGCCTTGCTGTGCGCCGATAACCGCATCCAACTCTCTCGTCGCGTTGTACAAACCCTGCCGTGCCATAGGGTGTCTCCGTTGCCTGCCGCCGTCTGTGCGCTCTCCACCACGTGACTCTCCCCACTGCAGCTTCCGTCGCTGCCCTGCACCTGTCCTCTCTCGCAGCCCGTCGTGGGTAGTACCGCCAGAGCTTCCCCTGGCGGCCCCTGCGCCTCCGTGAATGAGTGGTGCCTCCGCGTCATCCCTCCCAACTTCTCCTCCAGCTGCTCCCGTTTACACTTCTCTCTCAGCAAATCCTCCAGGTGCTCTCGCTCTGTCTTTCTCGCCCTTGTCTCTTCCTCCAGCATCGATGTCACGTTCGCTACTGCAAGCTTGCAACTCTCCGCTTCTTGCTTGAGAAGCAGTGCGAACTCCTCTCGGATAATGCCGATCTTCTCGCATTGCCGGCAATAGAAAGCTGGTGCCGCTTCCGCCTCCTCCATGGACGAAAACTGTGTGACGTCCAGGGGGTGCCAGGACTCGCACCCGGTGCACATGACCCAATCATCCGTCGAGTCACCTTTCGCTGCAACACCCTGAGCAGTTTTGTCCCTGTTCGTTCTTCCCACGAGACCACACCGCGTCATGACGCAACGCCTGCTCCCACTTCACAAAAATGTGGTTGATCCCTCTTATATAGGAATCGGTATAGAACACGAAAGTGAAACGTGTCTTCACAGAAGTAGTGTAATGTTTATTGCACATTGATATATAATGTCTATTGGTGTTTTGTGGCTAAAGCGCCCTTAGGCGTTGATGCACCCACGCTGACGCCTGGTGGCACGTCTCCTCCATCACGACTACCAACGTCGATGACCATGAGCAACCGTCGTGCATATGGAAGCTGCACTACGCTGCACACGCTAGCACAACGCGAAAGACGAAGCACGTAACTGACACACTAATACAACGCGCAAGACAAAGCACGTAACTGAATCGTCACCGAGTCAAATCAGCGCGTACAGCGCGTCGTAATTGCAGCCTCCGCGATCAACTTCAGAAACATTTTCAGAGCTAATTGCGGAGGCCACGCTCCGCTGTGCTGAGTACGGTGAACGCCACTACCAACGCCACCTAGGTGGCGTTGGTAGTGCTTCTTGATGCCAGCGTCCCTTCGAATGCTGGCATCGAGGCGTCGTAGTGGTGAGACCACCGAAGCGTTCACTGTCGGTGCGCGTTAGTGTCATAATGCAGTACTTCTCTTTTCTGCTCGTAGGCGGCGGCACCGCCCCGAGCAAGAGCGCGGGTACACGGAGGAGTGTTAGATATATAAGGCGCGTCTGTGTAGCTTTCTGCAAATGCGTTTGTGGCGCAATGGGTTAAACGCTCGGCGATCTATCGTCGCGGACCGAGAGGTCGTGGGTTCGATTCCCAAATTTTGCATGTTTGTGGAACTTTTTCTTCTGGTTTCTTTCTTTGTATTATGTTCTATGACGTATTTCCGTGACGGAAATACGTCAGTGAAGTCTTGGTGGACCCCGGCATAAAACACTTTCGTGTTAAAATCGCGCCGTTTGGGCCCGTGATGATCGTAATGCCATCTCTGTGCCGCGGGCGTAACCACAAATGCAGCCACGGTCGGTGCGTAGGCCTAGCCGCGACAGGGGCCGCCACACACCGCACTCATTACCGCACGCACCTACTGCCGTCCGCCGAAAGACTCCACCGATGTCTCCAGAGGAAAACTGCCACCCACCATAGAGCTTCTCACTATATTGCCACGTGTCTAGCGCGGCGATGACCACGACATAAGACAAATCGGCACTCATGAAAAACATAGCAAGAAGAAGAAGCAGTAACTAGCGCGCGGTATTTTAAAATCGTCCGTTCTTGTTACTGCCTCTGCCGACAAGTGCGGTTCGTTTGTCCCTCGAGCTTTCACCGTCGTGACACTGGTGGTGGTGCTGGGTACCTGATGCTCGGGACGCCTGCTCGGACCCGTACACGCAGTCCCGAGAATCAACCTCTCGACATTACTCCAGTGCACCGATTCAGCCACCGCCTGTTAGGCCTGAGCCCAGAATTCACCAGCGTTCCAGCTCCGACCAGCATGGACACTCCTACATCGGCGAATCTTCCTCCTTCACAGATGACGACAAGCCCTTCCCAGGTGACTCTTCAGCATCCTCTCGTTCCGGATATCTTTCGCGGCGATGCGTTTGAAGACGTTGAGGGCTGGCTTGATCAGTATGAGAGGGTTGCCAAAGTCAACGAATGGAGCGCAGAACAAAAAATTAGGCGCGCCTATTTCGCACTAGAAGACAGTGCGCGCACGTGGTTCCATAAGCGGGAAGCGTGCTTCTAAACGTAGAACCACTTTCGACGCCAACTCCTGGATACGTTCTCCTGTTCCGACCGGCGGGATTACGCGCAACGGCTAATCGAAGCGTGCTTCCAGAAACCCAACGAAAGCGTCGCTATGTATGCTGAGGATATGTCCCGTCTATTCCGCCGAGCTGACCCCGATATGCCCGAGACTAAGAAAGTGCGCCATCTCATGCGCGGAATTAAGGAACAGTTGTTTGCAGGCCTGGTAAGAAACCCACCAACCACGGTAGACGAATTCCTCAAGGAGGCCACAATAATCGAGCGAGCACTTCAACAACGATGCCGCCACATTGACCGCCTGTCCAATACCACACCGATGAGCACCGCCGCTCAGGATGCCACCACTAGCGAAAGCTGATTCGCAGCATACTGCGTGAGGAACTACAAACCCTGGTTGCTCCTTCTACCGAGCCAGCAGTTGCTTCGGTTGCCGAAGTCGTCCGCCAGGAGCTGCGGCAAGCCTTTTCATCGCCCGCACCATGCCCCGAATCACGCCCGTTGAGCTATGCCGATGCCGTTCGTCGTCCTCCCCCTCCACCGCCGACCACGCCGTTCCATCCGCGACCTGTTACCACTCCATCGTGGCAGCGGGAGCCTGAGAGACGACCACCAGCTCGCCGAACTGACTTGTGGCGCACTGCCGACCGTCAGCCACTCTGCTTCTACTGTGGGGAACCGGGCCACATTGCCCGTTACTGCCCTCATCGAGACGTCTCGTTTGGAGGCTTTCCCCGTTCAGCTTTCCCGCGCTTTGAATACCGCCGTGCCCTGGACGATGGTTACTCGCCGACCACCCAAGCCGCTTCGCCACGTCGTCGCTGGCAGTCTCCGTCACCTCAACGTTCCGCTTCCCCCAACCGTCCTAGTTTCGCTGACGTCGTCAGAGGCCGTTCCCCCAGTCCTCACCGGGGAAACTAACGGCCGCGACCTCCGGGGGGAAGGTTACCAACTGTGGAGACGCCGAAAAGACCCCCCAACCGCCGCAACAAGACGACATGCCGACGACGAGTAATGCCGACGAATGTGTTCGCGCCGACCTCAGCCTTTTTGTTCACAGACATCCCGTAACAGCCCTTGTGGACACCGGTGCTGATTTCTCGATTATGCGTCAAGAGCTGGTTGACCGCCTTAAAAAGGTGAAAACACCATGGACAGGGCCACACATAAGAAGTGCCGGGGGTCAGATAATGACGCCAACGGGTGAATGTACCGCCAGGCTCCGCATCGGTTATTCCAGCTTTGTTACCACGTTCGTTATTCTCCCCGAGTGCAGCAAAGAACTCATCTTGGGGATGGATTGTCTGCGGGATTATGGAGCTATTATAAACATCCCGGAGCGTTTGGTCACATTTTCAGCGGACGCAGATGTAGACTGCAATTATGATAGACAGCACGGGCGTTTGCGACTAGCCGAGGACGTGAAGATGCCGCCGCGAACCTGCTGCCTTGTGTCTACCGAGCGGCCTTACGACGGTGATGTGATAGAGGAACAAATCAACGTATTATTGCTCGCACAAGGCGTTTCGATTGCACGGGGCATTCTGGCTTTAAATCGTGGGCACGCAGCAATTCTCCTTACGAACTTTAGCAACGAACGCCGCCACGCCCCGAAAGGCACTGCAGTTGCGTTCTGTGATGACATAGTACAAGTAAAGGACTGCTTCGCTGTGCACGACCAAGGAACTGAGTGACAAGACCATTCCGGCCCCGACAACATTGTCCGTCGACGTTTGCTCGGCCCTGTTGCCCGCTGAGAGGCAGCGCTTACTGGAACTAATACAGCAGTTTGAGGATTGCTTTTCGTGTACGTCCAAGGTCAAGCAAACATCACTGACCAAACATCGATAATTACGGACGATGCCACTAGACCGATTCGACAGAACCCCTACCGTGTGGCCCCGAAGGAACGCGAAGAAATACAAAAGCAAGTGAAGAAAATGCTCGAGGATGATGTGATACAGCCTTCGAAGAGTCCTTGGGCGTCTCCTGTGGTGTTGGTCAAGAAAGAAGACGGCAGCTTACGTTTCTATATTGACTACCGCAAGTTAAATCAGGTAACAAAGAAAGACGTCTATCCGTTACCACGCATCGACGATTCACTCGACAGGTTGCGCCACGCACGCTATTTTTTCCTCCATGGACCTACGCAGCGGGTATTGGCAAATAGAAGTCGATGAGCGCGATCGGGAGAAAACTGCCTTCGTGACGCCCGACGGTCTCTACGAATTCGGTTTGTGTACAGCGCCAGCCACTTTTCAGCGTCTAATGGACACCGTACTTTCAGGTCTAAAGTGGCAAACGTGCTTGGTATACCTCGACGATGTGATCGTTTTTTCGGCTACATTTGAAGAGCATCTAACCCGGCTACAGGCTGTTCTCCAAGCCGTACGCTCTGCAGGCCTCACGTTAAAGCCTGAAAAATGTCATTTTGGCTTTAACGAACTCCAATTCCTGGGCCACGTCGTCAGTAGCGAGGGTGTCCGGCCTGACCCAGACAAAATAGACGCGGTTACAAAATTCCCCACACCATCTAACAGGAAGGCAGTGAGACGCCTCTTGGACTTGTGCGCCTATTATCGCCGGTTTATTGCGGACTTTTCACGTATTACCTCACCGTTGACGCGACTAACACGAGAAGATGTTCCCTTTGTTTGGGGCGAACGCGAGCAAATGGCATTCAACGAATTACGTCAGCGTCTGCAAATGCCCCCAGTTCTGGCACACTTTGACCAGGACGCCCCGACAGCACTTCATACTGACGCGAGCAATGTAGGTCTGGGTGCCGTGTTGGTGCAATGGCAAGAGGGCTCCGAGAAAGCGATAGCCTACGCCAGCAGAACTCTTTCGCGCTCAGAAGAAAACTATTCAACTACGGAGAAAGAATGCCTCGCCGTTGTGTGGGCTGTTATTAAATTTCGCCCTTATTTATACGGTCGCTCATTCACCGTCGTCAGTGACCACCATTCTCTGTGTTGGCTGACTAAATTAAAAGACCCCTGCGGTCGATTGGCGCGCTCGAGCCTCAGGCTTCAGGAGTTCAACATGTCCGTCGTATACAGGTCAGGGAAAAAGCATATACCGACGCCGACTGCCTCTCTCGGTCACCTATACAGTCTTCTGTCACCGAGGATCCGGACACAGACGGTGCATTCTTGAGAGTCGTCGATACATTTACCATTTCCCAGCAGCAGCGTGACGACCCAGAACTGCTTCCGCTTATTGATTTCTTGGAAGGCCGGGGCAAAGACGTGCCTCGCCTGTTTGGACGCAGTCTGGCGTCATTTTGTTTGAAGGACAATGTTCTCTATAAGAAGAACTTTTATCCGACGGGCAGCACCTACTTACTGGTCGTACCTGCTTCGCTTCGCAATGAAGTTCTCACAGCGTGTCATGATGAGGTCACCTCAGGTCATCTGGGCCCCACACGAACATTTTCCCGACTGCGGCGGAAGTATTATTGGCCGAAGCTCCCAGCCGATGTTAAACATCATGTGCGCAATTGTCCTGACTGCCAAAGACGCAAAGCACCACCCGACAAGCCAGCTGGTCTCCTACATCCTGTAGAGGTACCGGGAACGCCCTTTGCCAAAATTGGCATGGATTTTCTTGGACCATTTCCAACTTCAACTACAGGGAACAGGTGGATTATTGTCGCCACTGACTACTTCACCCGTTATGCGGAGACAAAAGCTACCCAGCGCGGTACAGCAGCTGAAGCAGCTCGATTTTTCGTTGAAAACGTCGTGCTTATAGGCACGGTGCCCCAGCGGTTGTAATTACTGACAGAGACCCCGCGTTCACGGCCGAACTTTTAGAAGCAGTTCTCAAACTCAGCGGCACAGCCCACCGGAAAACGACTGCCTATCATCCCCAGACGAATGGACTAACGGAGCGTTTGAACAAGACACTCGCAGACATGCTTTGCATGTATGTCGACGTGGACCATAAGAACTGGGACGAGATTTTGCCTTATGTAACCTTCGCATATAACACCGCTCAACAGGAAACGACTCGCATGACACCATTCAGCTTGGTACACGGTCGCGAAGCCACGACAACTTTGGATGCAATGCTGCCCCATGAGTGCGACGATATCCATGCAGATGCTGAAGAATTTGGTCAACGTGCCGAAGAAGCCAGACAGCTTGCACGTGTACGCATCCACCACCAGCAAGACCAGGACGCGATGCGGTGCAATCGTCAGCACAAATTTGTCGCCTACACGCCCGGCGAGAGAGTGTGGGTTTGTATACCCATTCGGCGTAGGGGACTTTCTGAAAAACTACTAAGGCGATATTTTGGCTCATACATAGTTATCCGACGACTGAACGACGTGAATTACGAGGTCATGCCCCATGGTGAAGCTTGTTCGCGGCGCCGCCAGAAACCCCCCGAAGTGGTGCATGTGGTGAGCATGAAGCCGTACTTTTCCAAGTGACTCGCGTTTTAGTGTCTCGTACATGCATACAGTCAAGTTGCGCATCGGGCCGATGCTTCCCTTGGGAGGGAGGCAAATGCCACGTGTCTAGCGCGGCGATGACGACGACATAAGACACATCGGCACTCATGAAAAACATAGCTAGAAGAAGAAGAAGCAGTGACTAGCGCGCGGTATTTTAAAACCGTCCGTTCTTGTTACTGCCTCTGCCGACAAGTGCGGTTCGTTTGTCCCTCGAGCTTTCGCCGTCGTGACAATATTACCTAGAGGGAAAACTGGCGCTGCTGCGCTGTGGTATCCATGGGAATGCCGGTATATTGTAACTTCAGATTGGCATCGTTCTTGGAGAGCCCGAACGCTTTGAAGACGCGCCTGGCTCGCACCGTTCCATCGGTCACAATTATTCATTTCCTGCTAAAACAGCACTTAAAAAACTGCTTTAGCTTTATTTTTACACAAAAACATGCTTTGTTTAATTTTCAGGACTTACTATTGGATGCACAATTGTATGAAACGCAAAAAGTATCAGGTGACCGCTAAAGTTGGAGGGCAGACGACAAGATTCTCGCCCGCTTTGAAACAACTTGTCGTCTGTTCTTGCTTTTCTTCGCTTGATTCGACATTCTAGGTGAGTAAACTTCGAGATGTAATATGGGTGAATGAAAGCCTTTTATGTAGATTTTACTTTAAGAACGCATTATTTGTGTAGCCATATCCATGTTTTAGACGAAGCCTCGTTCAACACCAGCCAACACAAGCCTCGCAGACACATGTCCCGTCATTCACATGAGGGCACGGCGCCCTTTAAGAAACTCGCATAGACGGTTGCGCCAGTTTACCCTCTAGGTGTTATAGTGAGAAACTCTATGCCACCCATTCGACCCCGTGGGCGTCAGCCGAGGCACATTTACCTCAACGAAACTCACGCGCACACGAACTCACGTGCGACTCGGACGCTATGCAGTGTCCGCCCTTTGTGTTCGACTAACAAAGGCAATGAGCATTGTTATCAAAGTAAACGAAAGAAACTGCGAAAAGCGTTCACACCTGACGGCGTTCTTTAATAAGTAAAGCCTTCATGGTTTGTAACACACACACACATGTCACCTGTGACTTGGGTCCAGTGGTAGAAAGCGAAGACTAGAGCTTCATGAAGTAGAAAACATCTCAAAGAATGTATGATATCTACTTTGTAAGCATCAGCTAATCACAAAAATATAATATCAGCATCTTTGGCATGGCAGACAGAAAACTGGAAGCTATTATTGGCCTTACCTAGCACTGAGATTGTAAAGACAATGTAACAGTGCTTTTATAATGTGAATCATTCTCTGCCTACCTGTCATAATACGCGAGTCCTATTAATCATTTGCATAACACGACCTTTGTCAGAAACGTTTCAAGACTGAGCTCATAAAAAATCGTTAATACGACTTCGGAACTAATGACTATAGATTTTGTCAAAAGCTTCCCCTAGGAAACCTTCCCCAAGTCTTCCCAGTATTTATGGTGGAAAACGTCTTTGAATCATGTGCGACCGTTTCATGAAACCTCACGCAAGGAAGCGGATAAATATTCATACGAATGTTCCTCAGCGCGTTAGTAACACCACTATCGATCACTACCTTATCATTAGCACACAAAAGGAAAAACGTTTATTATAAATAAATAAAGACAAGTAACCCCTGCAGTGCTTCCGGCGCGGTTCCTAGATTAGGTTGATTGTTTCGTTTGTCAAGAGGAAGCTTCTGTTTCAACGGCAGTTTCCCACAGAGCGACAAAAAGAAATCACATGGTGACAGATCTGGTGAATATGAGAAATTAGGTAAAAAAATGTAGTTCAGCGAGGTATTCTTTGACAGACACAGTAATGTGGGGCCTTGTGTTGTCGTACAGCAAGAACCACGTTTCAGAGGGTGACAAATTATGACTGCACCGTCAAATTATTATGCGCAAATGTTTCTGCACGATTACGTAGAAGTTTTGGGGAAAAGTCAAATAGTCACATTCAAGCTCCTAGCACCAAACCAATCGATCAACATCTTTCTTTAGTGTTTTTTGTGTTTTTATGGTTGTCACTTTTTTTTAAAGAAACGTGAACCGTGACTTTACCGTGTGGCGCTTCGTCGCTTGATACTGCTAGCAGCAACTTTCACTTCTAGCGCTGATGCTGGCTCAATTGGGGGATCACTTTTGGCCCTTTCTAACTGTTCAGCAGCAATTGGTCTGTTTTTTTTTTTTCGTCTCTCAGTGTGTGAGCAGTTATTTTTTTCGTTCAGTTCATCTTCATCATCAGCCTATATTTATTTCCACAGCAGTACAAAGGATTCTCCCAGTGATCTCCAATTACCCCTGTCTTGCGTTGCTGATTCCAACTTGAACCTCGCAAATTTTTGTTCGTCTCTTAGTGTGTGAGCAGTTATTCTTTCGTTCAATTCATGTTCATCATCAGTCTATATTTATTTCCACAGCAGTACAAATGCTTCTCCCAGTGATCTCCACTTACCCCTGTCTTGCGTTGCTGATTCCAGCTTGAACCTCCCAAATTTCCTAATTTCATCACCCCAACTAATTTTCTGCCGTCCTCGACTGCGCTTCCCTCCCTTAGCCCCCACTGTGTAACCCTAATGGTCCACCGGTTATCTGCCCTACGCATTGCATGGCTTGCCCTTTTTAGCAGCGGAGCTGTTCTTGATCAAGCCTTCGCCATCTGTCCGGTGTCACAGGTCACGTGACCAGGAGAGGATGAGAGGCATGCTGGGGTAGGAGGCGACGAATGAGAGGGTGCGCTGGGCGCGAGGTGGAGAGGCGACGGGTAAAAGCGAAGATGTTTCTGTGCGGCGCGCCCTTTCGTATAACGAACGCGCATCGCAGCACTAAAGGGCAAGACACACGATGCGATTTTGCGTGCGATTCGTCGTACGACGCGCCGCATCGGCCGCCGCACTCAACAAGTTTTCAACATATTCTCCTGCAGGCGGCGGCGGACCGCCGCCGCCGCATGCGACCAACCTGCTGGATATAGTCGTACGACTGTGCGATCGGTCGGACGGCCGCGGCCAATGACAGCGCCGCCAGCGTGTACGTCATGGTGACGTGGTAAAGCCGGCGGGGCGGGGCGGGGCCGGCGAGCAAGCGCTCCGATCGTCCCGGTGATGTTTTTTTTTTTTTTTTTTTTTTTTTTTTTTTTTTTCCCTGGTCGAGGCGCTGGCCTCTTCGCCGCTGACGGCGTCACAAAAATCGGGTACACTTTGTTTCTGACACGAAATAACCTATAGAATGAAGTGAACTCAAAGTTGTGTATGTTATAAAACGTTGCGCTAAGTAGTAAATCTTTGACGTGGTATCGATTCGGAAGCCGTCAGCGCAGACGCCGCAACAGTCGTCTATGCGAAGCGGCTCGCCTGACTGGCATGTTTTCTCATCGCTACCAACGGCGTCGGGAAAACTAATTGTATTGCCACTTATGTGCGACATAAATGTTCAGACGTTGATTGTGTTGACGAATATGGGCGCTTTATAACGAGCTGTGGACGGATCGCAAGGGCTGTCGACCCCGGATCCGACGGCCAGCGAGCTAGGCCTATATACCGTCTCCCAGCGATCGCAAGCTCGCCTGGCTTGATCGTTCGCTTTCGTCCGCGCCGATAAAATCAAATGTATCGCAATTTAAGCGCGATATAACTGTGTGCACGTTGTGCTGACCGACGTAGGAGGTTTATTACGAGTACAGTGTACTAGAATACTCTTCTAGTACACTGTAATTACGAGCTACAAGCGGTCGTGTCGCAAGCGACACCGGTCTCGGATTCGACGGCCCAGCGAGCTAGGCCTGGCAGCTCCTAGCCATCGGCGGCTGTCGACGGAGCCCACACTGCGGACGCGGCTTTGCGGAAACACGTCTACGCTGCTCGCACAGACGCGTTTTTATTGTGATCGTTTGTGCGAAACTAGAGAACTGTGCAAATACGTTTGTTTTCACTTTGCGAAGTTCCGCAGTATTCCGAGCGTCCATGCAGGGCCGCCGGTTGTGGGCGGAGCTACGCATCGCACGTCGTTCGTACCATGTGTCCCGAATCGTCGTATGCGGCAAGTCGGACTCCGACGCGTCGTACGACGGATCGCACGCAAAATCGCACCGTGTGTCTCGCGCTTAACGAGGCAACGCGCAGAGCTGCTGCGGACGCCGTCCGCGTTTCCCCGCGATCGCGCCGAACACGTGCGGTGTCCCTGACTGCAGCCGACGCCTCTGGCGGTGGCTCAGCAGATTTCTACCAGAGAACTGGACACTCGTCGAGTAGCGTGGGAAGTCGCTGCCTCTTCTCGCCTCGCAATGTTTTGACCAGGCGGATTTGAAATAAACCATTCTCCATTTAGTACGATGTACACACAAAAAGCTAAAAGCGACGACACGGCGCACTATCAACATCGGTACGTTGCCGTTCTCGAAGGCTGTCCGTGACACTCGCCGGCACTTCCCTAAGTTAAATGTGACTACGTACATGAGTGTAGTTTTACGTTTCGTTATGCTGACTCATTATTTATCTTTCGAGGTGCACTGTTTGCCTCGTATTCCCAATACGCAGCAAGCGGAGGCCCCTTCAATACAGCGGCGTATACAACCACCTCGTTCAGCTGCCAACGGTGTCAATACTGGCATCGGAGTTTCTGCGAGAAAGCGATCTGTTTTCTAAATGAGCGATCATACGCGCAAAACCCTGATTTATGTCTACTTTACGGAATATATTAATTGTGTGCATGAAGAGAGTACGAAGAGTGATAAGTTGGCAGCACAACAACGCTCCCGTACTACGGTCTCGTGCTCATCTTTTCGAAGGTCGCTCATATCAGCGCGACTCAGAGTAATGCAACGGTGCTTATATGCATAAAATCTGCGTGTTTTGCTATGTTCTGGCATTACTTGATGTCACTGATGCGCGGCTAGCATTATATTTTAAGCTAACGACGAGCAGTCGATGTACCTGCATGATGTAAACAAATGCACCAATCGGTGCTTTCGGCTATCAGCGGCGTTCTTCCGGGATACAAATACAGTGAGTATGCGAAGCCCTTCCCAGTTTAGCGTGTGCTGCTAACATTGTCACCCGAAGGTCCGGCACAGGTCACGAATCAGCTGAGTGTCTTCTCTTCGCCGCATCGCCACTTTCGTTGTCCCCGCGGGCGAGACCAGCATGCCTTGCGCGCCTTCTCCACTGGTGTACCGCTCGTGACGTCACACTGTGACACTAAGAGGTTCGCTCGGGTGCTCGGTCAGGTTTCCGCTTTGCGATTTTGTGCTTAATATTATTTTCGAATTTGCGGAACAATTCTACTATCAGACGCGTGACATGGGGGTCTCGGGAACCTACTGACGCCTGGTGGCACGTCTCCTCCATCACGACTACCAACGTCGATGACCATGAGCAACCGTCGTGCATATGGAAGCTGCACTACGCTGCACACGCTAGCACAACGCTAAAGACGAAGCACGTAACTGACACACTAATACAACGCGCAAGACAAAGCACGTAACTGAATAGTCACCGAGTCAAATCAGCGCGTACAGCGCGTCGTAATTGCAGCCTCCGCGATCAACTTCAGAAACAGTTTCAGAGCTAATTGCGGAGGCCACGCTCCGCTGTGCTGAGTACGGTGAACGCCACCTAGGTGGCGTTGGTAGTGCTTCTTGATGCCAGCGTCCCTTCGAATGCTGGCATCGAGGCGTCGTAGTGCTGAGACCACCGAAGCGTTCACTGTCGGTGCGCGTTAGTGTCATAATGCAGTACTTCTCTTTTCTGCTCGTAGGCGGCGGCACCGCCCCGAGCAAGAGCGCGGGTACACGGAGGAGTGTTAGATATATAAGGCGCGTAAAAAATTGCCGGAGTTGCCATTTCAGTTGTTCTCGCGCTTTTTTGTTAACCTCCAAGTTTGTACCGCATATGTTAGCAACAGTAGAATGCAATAACTGTACATTTTTCTTTCCAACGATAGTGGTAAGCTCCCAGCCAAGATTTGGTAATTCAGTTTACGTTTCCCTAAACCATTGCGTAAGATATCCATGGTGACATGCATTCTTCTTCAAATTCAAATCTTCCGATATCGTTCGCACAGTAACGCGTCGGTTTTCATGCTGTGACTGCCTCACATGCAGCATACTTCCAGTGCTATAGGTATATGATGTTGACGGGTGGTGGAGTCTGATGGGAACGCCTTTAGCCAAATCTTTGCCCTCTCGAAACCGTTACTACTATCATAGGCCCTACTATTGAGAGAGAGAGAAATACGTACTAACTCATGGCTAACTACCTGCCCAGAATTTGCGTAAACTGTCTTACTCCCATAACTTCCAACTAAATGCGCCCACATGCCTGACAGTGGGTTGATAAACACAGTTCCGTCGCGTAGTGACTACGCGGAAACCCTTTCAAAGTTTTGTGTACGCTGAGAACCCTACAAAGCGACTGAATAACACCAATTACGTGAGTTTTATTACTGAAAGAAATAAAAAGTGAGTCCTGCAACATTTCTGGCAGAGGGTATACAATATGCTAGACACTAATTCAATAGGCCTGCTATTTACTTTTACCTATGTGACGTCACATTTGTCCCTGCCGCAAATTGTGCATCGTTTATTTTCGTGAAAGTAACTTTTATTCACGAATCCCTGCCGCGCTTACTATATTTTAATTGCAATTTAGCGCTATCTTTAATATCAATGACTTGATATGGTATAGCGCGTAGTAGTCTGCGAACACTCTCGTCCTGCAACATTTAGTGTCATTTGCTCACCTGTAGATTAACGAGTAGAATTTAAGAGTGAATTCGAGAGTATATGACATTGACATTGAACACACACACGAAGACGGAATCAAAACTACAGCTGAATTGTTATGTGGCTCCATTCAGAGATAGAATCGCTTCATGTTCAATTCCTACCACTGCTCCAGATTTCTAGAATAATCTTACAATTTTACTACACCCATTTGAACTAACTTTCTGAAATGTCTTAATGCTGATTACTTTTTCGGTCAACTACTGGCCGCTTTCTCCGCACCCAAGCTATTCTCTCTCTCTTTTCTTTTTTTTTTTGCTATTTTTTTTTGCCGGCCTGCCAAGTGCCTTTTAACGTTCTTGCATGCATTTCTTTAACGCTCTTGCATGCGAAATACAAAGAAAAGAAAACTTAGGCTCCAGTTTTCGTGAAATTAAACATATGTAACACAGAAATGTAAATACATACCATCGATGTTAATGTGTTTGCCATCACTTGTATAGCCGACCATGTGTAGCCTAGAACGAAACAAGGCATATGCTGTGCGGTTGTAACTGAGGTATGAAAAAAAAAACGAATTGCCGTGTCCGCTACACCGGCAAAGCAGGTTCATTACGTAACGTGCGATAACGCTTCATTAGCGGGACTTCCGTCAGATGTGTTTTAAATATGCGGCACAAAATATTGCAGACATATTATAGATGTACGCTTGTTGGCAGAAATAAATCGGGACAAGGCAGCCGGGCAAGCATAGAACTATCCGCAGTTTGCCTGACTTCAGGAGCACAGGAGTTAAGCGGGGGTTAAACACACCTGCAGCGCGCAGTACACTGCAAACTAATTTACACCCTTAAAAGTGAATACGGGTGTACATTATTTTACAGTGAGGCCAGGACCAGTAAGGAAAGGGGGTTGGCGCGCACCCCGCCGGGCTTCTCTCACCTCTGATCAGTTTCGGCGTCCGGATGGAAAGGCCCCGCGTGGTTCGTTCCGCCGAGGAGCAGGCTGCGTTTGAGCAACGGCGCCGCGAACTCGCTCGGGAAAGAGCTCGTCGTCGACGTGCCGATTCTAGCGCGGGGGCTTCCAAAGCCCAGGCGAAACGTCAGCGAAGAGCCGCGGACTCCGAGTGGCGGGAGCGCGATGTTGAGGCCAAACATGAGCGTCGTCTAGCCCTCCAGGAACCCGACAATGGTGGTGCACGCCTCGGCAACCCTAGCGCCAACTTCCCCGGTGTGACGGCCAGATTTGAACGCCAGTTTCTCAACCGAAACTTCGGAGCAAGATGCAGTGCGTGTGACTGGTTGTCGTTCGAGCACAACGTGGTACTCGTCAGAGCAATTCGTTCCGAGCAACACCGAAAAAACACACTACAAGCTTCGCTCACCCCCATTTGCCCTTGCATCTCTGGTCCTTGCCATCTACCACTTCCCTTACAAAGCTATTATGCTGGTTCGAAATCGAATCGCAACTTTGGCCAACTGGAAACACGAAGCGGACCAAATGATGCGCTCCGTATCTTGATTTGGCCACGCGAAAAGCAATGGACGAGAGACATAATATAGAGACTAAGCGCAACCGCAAGCCGATTCTTTCAAAGTGTGTCGCCCTTATGTCATTGATTGGCTTAATTAAAAAACATCACCGCCCCTTCCACTCCGGGAAGCCTGGTCGAACAGCGAAGCTGTGAACGGTGCTACTTGCGGGGGATGGGACGCTTCGGCATCCACGGGCGATGGCGTTCCTCGCGCGTTCCTCACGCTTTCTTTAGGGGCGAAGCTCCTGAGGGTGTGGGTCGTTCCCTCCTCTGTAGTAGTAGTTGTAGTAGTAGTAGTATGTAGCCACCTCTAGTTTATGAATTGCTCAATAGATGACCTTGTGTGTCCGTACGTGAAAGAGACGCCGCATGTAGTTTTATGAAGTGTTCACTAGAAGTCCGTAGCTCTGGTTGGCATGGAGACCGCTATGCATGTATGTATACGCATATATACATATATATGTATATGTATAGTATAACCGGAAGCCGACTTCCGCTTCCGCTTCCACTTCCGGTTTCTGTTCCGGAAGCCAGCTTCCGGCTTCCGGAGAACGCTTCCGGCGTTTTTCTCTGTCGTCCGTAGCTAGGTGCGCTGCGGTGCACAAGGGCGTTCGTTCCCGACGCGCGTTCTTTCTCTCGTTCCCGACGCGCGCTCTCTTTCTCGTCCGTAGCTAGGGGCCACCGTGCTAGGGGCGCTGCATTGCACAAGGGCGTTCGTTCCCGACGCGCGCTTCTTTATCTCTCGTCCCTAGCTGTGGTTTACCCGAATGATCCCCCGGTGCTTCGCCCACTCATCATCATTCACTTCGTGGATATGCTGTGATTTTTTTTCTACGACTTTCCTAGACAAGCGTCCTTGACCAAAGTTCCGCATTTACAAACAACGCTAACGAGAACTCCTCTCACACCCCACACCTCCGTTGACCTACTTTTTTCGTATACCGCCATTGGTTGGCGCGCCTCACGCTCTCCCCCTCCAGCGCGAGTTAAAGCCCCTTGATGTTAGAAAGTAGCGACACGCTTTGATCTACGCCGCCACACCCTCGCCGGCGCGGTCAACCTCCTCCTTTTCTCCCCCTCTTTCGCGGAGGCAGCGCATCCGCCACGCTGAATGGCTGCGGCGCGCGCGACTACCCGGTCAGGTGACCCTGACGTCACGAAAACTGCGCGGAACTTGCTTTCGCGCGCCTTTGGTTTCTCCCGCTCGCCATGAGCAGTCCAAGTAGTGGTCGCCCTGCCGCTCCGAACGTGTGTTTCCCAAGTTTTTCCATCCTTTCGTAGGAATCTGAGCTTCGTTTTCAGTAGTAAAAATGCCTTGCTGCTGCGCGTTTCACTGCAGCAGCAGGTCAGAGAAAGGGCAAGCCTTATTTTATATCCCCCGAGGTGAACGGAATGTCGTGCGTCGGAAGCAGTGGCTCCATAACATCTGGAGAAGGGATTTCGCCCCTTCTAAGCACGCTGTTCTTTGCGAGGCGAATGTTGCAGCTTTCCTCATATTTGCGGATGAAGTTGCATGAAGATTTTAATGCTCTTCGCATAGCCGGACTCTTCGTTCAGTTCAATACAGAGCACCGATAACTGTGCATATAGTTTTTTTCTTAAAGTGAGGCGGCTCAAATTTTTGTTGACTCTTCGACCCGTGACAAAGCTTTTTGTGTTTTCGCGCGTGCGTTAGTTTTCAAATGTATGTAATGTGTGAGTTAATGCCTGTAACTCATATTTTGTAGTTGTGTGCGTGTGTGTGTGCGTGTTTGTGTATGTGCGTGCGTGTGTGCGTGTATGTGTGTGTGCGCGCGCGTGCGTGTGTGTGTGTGCGTGTGATCCTTGCGCCTGATACTTGTGAAGCCAAGGAACTATTTTACTCTTATTGCGTGCTTATTGTATCTTTGCAAAGTTTCAATACTGCGAGCATTTCTTTTTCTTTACGTACTTTATGTTGCGAAGGCATGAACCGCAATATATATGTAGATAAGTGGTATTATGTATTATTCGCGCATGCTCATTAAGTACAAGCCACGCGCTTCTGATAATCTCCCTCAATTCTGATTAACTTGCCATCTTGAAGTCTGTAAGTTAATTATCAAGTGCCAGTCTTAGCAGTTTCCGTGTAAGCAATCAGCCTTTTGTTGTTGTTGTTTTTTTTTTTTTGAGAGAGAGACTTAGGTTACTCCCAGAGGTGATTGAATGTAATTTCTCGTCGTTTCATAGTGACGGAATACAGGCGCGTGTGTAAAGTTCTATGTTGGCTGTTTCGCAAACACAGCACGTATTTTGCACAGTGGCATTGGTACAAAGGCTTTTGGCCCACTCATTTTGGCGAATTCACTTTAAGTAAACTATCACATTTCTTCTTGGTTACCTTCTCTGAGCATTTTAAGAGCGAATATTGTGAACCAAATTCTAGTTTATACTTTACGCTGCTTATATTGTATGCACCCAATACACCTCCGCGTTACGGACTATCCAAGTGGCGACGTAGAGGTAAACAGCTCAGCCACTGCTTGGTACTCATTTTTTCGGAGCGCTTCCGCTTCTATTTATCGAAGCGTCCTCAAAAAAAAATGTCACGACGTTCTATCGGAAACGTACTTTCGTCATGACAGTTTCACAAGGGATAAATTCCCATACAACGCTTGAAAGGGCCGAATAAACAAGCGCGCGCATTGATTCTAATGCGGCTGCAGCGAGCCACTGGAGGGTTCAGGGCCGCGCCGGCCCGGTGAGGGGGAGAAATCCGAGGAGAATTGAGGAGGAAAGCGCGCGCGGGGGGGAGAGTGTCGCTACTTTCTAACATCAAGGGGCTTTAGCGCGAGTATCGGACCAACGCCACCTAGAGGAAATTCTTTCTAGACCGGGGGGCTTCGCGGCCACGTAATCATACGTCATCGGTTTGGGGCGGTCGTCGCCGGCGCGCGGCGGCTGCAGTAGAGAGGCTAATTGTGGTGACATATATGGACGCGCGTCCGCGTTGTCGTCAAACGCACTATAGGTCTGTGAAAACTGTGGCTGTTTGCTTGACTCTTTATTTCTCTTCGTGAATCGGCAACGGTGACTGACATCCGTGTTTATCTCGTGTTATGTGTGCCGAACAGGGTTGTGCAGAGGTAGAATCAGCTGCGAAATGCCTGTGAAGTGTTGTGTGCCACGGTGCAATGGGAATTACAAGACAAGCCCCCAAGGTGCACGTTTTCTCGTTCCCTAAAGCCGACGAAGCAAGATAAGCGTGGGTACTTGCCATTGCACGCGAAAACGTGGTCCTGTCAACGAACTCGAGGGTAAGAAATTTTGAATGTTTTATTATTTTCCTAGTGGGTTGCTTCTGCTGTTGGATTGCAAGCCTTGCTTACAACTCCTTTGTGGCAAGAAAAGCCTACATGCGTGAAGCATAGCCGCGATGTCAGGGAGCTCTACTTATGCTAGGGTATATCTTTCTTTTGTTTAGGTGCGCGAGCATCACTGTAAAGCCGACGACATCGTTATTGATCAAGCCACCGGTCGCACAGTGACCGCGTCACTACAGAAAGGGAATGTGTGACGAGTTGTTATCGTCACAGATTCCCTTTCTGTATGCAGCGCGCTTAACGCGTCTACAAATTCGACTACTTTGAATACGTTTTACGCATTTACGCATTAGTTTTACCCCACTTAAGGTTAGTTCATTTAGTATGGGTACCAGGCCACCGAGACATCCAACTTAATGAAATAGCTGATTCTTTAGCACGAGCTTCTTTAAAAGGTCCGGCAATATCTGTGCTGCCGGCAACTGCGCATATTACTGCAGCCAGATATAGGCAGTTTTCTTTGACCGAAGACAAGGAAAGCCTCGCGTTAGCAAAATCTACAGATTTTATACATCTAAATTATCGTTGGAACCGACAGTGGTGTCCTAACCGGCAATTCGAAGTAACATTTACAAGGCTGCGTTGCCGTATTCCACAACTAAATTTTTACTTGCACAGATGTGGTCTGGCGGCATCCCCATTATGCTACCTCCGCAATGAACCAGAATCCATCGATCACTTTTTATTACTTCTTCTTTCTGGGGTTTTACGTGCCAAAACCAGTTCTGATTACGAGGCACGCCGTAGTGGAGGGCTCCGGATTAATTTTGACCACCTGGGGTTCTTTAACGTGCACTAAAACGCAAGCACACGGGCGTTTTTGCAGTTCGCCTCCATCGAAATGCGGCCGCCGGGGCCGGGATTCGATCCCGCGACCTCGTGCTCGGCAGCGCAACCCCTTAGCTGACTGAGCCACCCCGGCGGGTGATCACTTTTTATTAGCGCCGACCCGATCACTTTTTATTATCGTGTCGGCGCTTTTCTAATCATCGACAACGATGTTTGGAAATCCCACTTCGCAATCTAGGACTGCCTTTAAGCAGTTCAGTTATACTCTCACTTGGAGCCACGGTGTTAGGATATAGTCACGGGAATGTTTGCAGAGCAATTTGTAATTTTCTTTGTGACACAAAAAGATTGCCTTAATAATATTTTCTCATCTTTCCATGATTGATTTATTTATCCTTCAATAAATTATAGATTTAGAAAATTCAAAAAGTAATGTCACAAAATCACAATTACATTAGTGTTAATATTATTATTCCAAATTTACGTCTATCCTTTACTGTATTTAATTTATTATTAAATTCATATTAATACTCCTATCTAGGCAAGGCTGACTAACTTAGTATAGACTACTTAATTCTTTTATTATCGGTTCGTTTACCATCTTCAATTATTGATTTCTTTTCCTTTAATTTTTATTACTTATTTATTTCTAAAAACATTTATTTTAAATTTCGATCATAATACCACCATGGTTCGTGGCCTATCCCACACAATGGGTTGTGCCATTGATTGAGGCATCATCATCATCATCATCGCTCTCACGTTTGCGGCTTCGACCTGAGGCAGTACCGACGGTATTCCCTGATTGCCCAAGCTGCATGTCCAGAGAAGCGCCTATAGACGAGAGGACCCACAGAGCAAGCGAACACGCTTACAGGCGCTCTCAAAGCTGAAGGATGCTGTCCCAGTCATTGCCTATGTTGCTGGTTATGCTGCACACATCTCTCTGAAGAGGTTGACATGCGGCAAATGTAAAGAGCTCTTGACGATTGACAAAGACTGTCGCAGTCTCGCCCGAAGATCACATATACAGTTTTGTCAAAAAATTGTCAAGGGAGGGCTGGTTCACCCAGCAATGCCGGCTGTAAATGCTGTGGCTCACATATATATAGTGATGGGGTTTTACGTGCCAAAACCACGATCTGATTATGAGGCACGTCGTAGTGGGGGACTCCGGAAATTTGACCACCCGGGGTTCTTTAACGTGCACCTAAATCTAAGTACACGGGTGTTTTCGCATTTCGCCCCCATCGAAATGCGGCCGCCGTGGCCGGGATTCGATCCCGTGACCTCGTGCTCAGCAGCCCAACACCATAGCCCCTGAGCAACCACGGCGGGCACAATAACGTTGTCGTGGAAGAGCTTTCCAAGCGTGCGGCATTTCTAAAGCTCCAACACCAATGCCAAGGGTACATGGAACTCGCACTTCAACTGCTTAGCGACGAGGAGCCTTCAGACTTCGACGACTGTGAACAGGGACACACGAGTGAGGTGCTGCTGAAAAATGTGCTGGGTGGAGCACAAACATTCTCCTAACATGTTTTTTTCTTGCTGGCGATTTAACAACAAGTTGTCCTACCCGGGAAACAAGACTAAGAAATACATCTTAACGCGAAACCTGTGCTTGACTTCGTTTAAGAGGAAAGGTTCTCGGGTCTAACTCAGATGCCACCTATTCAAATGCATGTAAAACGCAGAAACATTTTTCTGAGATAACCCCTGGACTAATTTTAATTATATTTATTGCACTTCAGATAGAAAAGTAAATTCTAGTGACTGTTGGAAACAGAATTTCGATTTAGGGCCTGATTTCTTCAAAGAAAGTTTCAAAATTTTGTAAGTTTGCGAAAAAAAAAAAATAGAAGCACGGACTTTACAATTTCGTAGCTCTGCGCCAAGAACGGATATAGCAGTTCTGTAAACTGCATGCATTGGATCATCCAAAAGACAAATTCCATAGGTCAATTTATGTATCACGTGATTTTTTTATGTTATTTACAGGGGTTTTGCAAAACCTCTACTCTCATATTACTCGTTTTTTTTTCAGTCATGAGTCATTTATCAATTTTGTCCGCTTTACATGTACTATTAGGTACAAGTTACCGAACTGTAAAATCATTCTTTATTGCTGAGTCACAGAGCTGTAAGCATAATAGTTTACTGTTCTGAGAATTTTGGATTTTTGCCAGTTTTTATTAAACAATAGACAACGTAAATAAAAAAATTCGCAACCAACAGTCACTAGATTTTAGCTTTTTCTTTCAAATTAAACAAACCTCATCATATGTTGTGCGGTGGTTGCCGAGAAAAAGGATTTCTCCTTTCCCATGTATTTAGATAGGAGCCCCCGAGCCAAAGCTTCCTCTTAAGTAACGCCTGGCGTAAGTAAGCCCAAGACGAACATTAAGCTTCCTACGGCGCGTTCACGACAGGCGTCATTAAAATCAAGTCAAGCATGGGCTTCAATTTCAGATGCATTTCTGAATACGGGGGTAAGAAGCGGAATCTTCAAACTCTAATAAATAAATGAACAGAAAGCCGATGCATGTTTGGAAAACACCTGGCTCTCTGTTGCCCTTTTCGGCCTCACTTTATTCAGTGTATTCCACGCCTAGCCGAAAGAAGAAAAAAAATGTTGCAGTGGCTTAGCTCGGCTATGCCAGGATATACGTAGCGTCAGCAAAGGTTCAGCTGATTATTCTTAGCTTTCCTGGTTGTCTAGATTGTCAAGGATTAGCTTGATTGTCATGCTTAGTGCTGCTCCAATGACACACACAAACGCCAGTCAGAAGCGCAGCGGCTCCAGCGCAGTGTCAGACGGCGACTGCACAGCGAGCGCGCGCCGGCGCCAGTGCGTCTACCACGGCTACGACGATGTCACTCCTCTGGAATGCGTAGACCGGCGGCGGTGAGTCGCGCGCGGCGGCGGCGGAGCGCGCGAGAGGTGCCGGCTCCGGTGGCTCCGGTGAGTCGCGCGCGGCGGCGGCGGAGCGCGCGAGAGGTGCCGGCTCCGGTGGCTCCGGTGCGCAAGCCGTGTGACATCACTGATACTTGCGCATGCGCAGCACGGCTCTTGACGTGCCACGCGAAACGGGCTTGGCTAGGCCAGTGTAGCTAACGCTACAAAAAAAAAAAAAAAAGTCAGGCGAGCGCACAACTGCTATACGGACTTCTGTTGAAGCGTGCCTACGCTTACGCGGGCCCCATCCCGTCTACGAAAAATGCGCATACTCCATGCTCCAGTGACCACTAGTTTCGAGCATAGCATTGTTTAACTATGGCCTCCGAGATTATGTGCGCGGCCAGGTTTTGCTCCAGCCGTCCCATTCCCACGAAGAGAGAGGAAGTTCAGTAGCGGGCGTGGCCGGCTCCCTCTCCGCACCGCGGCGCTCGCAACCGAGGGCTTTTCATGCGTCGAGGAGGCGTTCGGGCGTCCCGGTATACTGCTGCTGCCGGTTGGATGAGGCGATAAAAATGATTTTGTACTGCTATAGGATCCCTTACTGATTTGTTGGCAATGATCGATGAAGATGTACAAGGGGCAAAGTGTGTGCTGGCGCCTATTTATTCCCAAATGCGCTCTTTTTTTTTTTTCACACACGCGCACTCCAACTACATTCACGTGGGTGTGCACAAAGGCAATATCTCTGCAAGAGTCCGTCACGTACCGGAAACGCACTGTACTTCGAAATTTTGCAGTTTTATGTATGTTTATCATTTTGGGGAGCTGCTTTCAAAGATTTGAATGAGTCGCATGCTGGTGTCGGCACTTACTATCGTCTGTGCATTTCGGCGTCGAAACAGGGCGTGAAGCAAGACGAAGCTTCATCCGCCCACAGAAACCTGCCGCAATCATTCGTGTACAGTGTACTCCGGATAAACAAAACTAGCTTAAACGGAAAGGTCGGCTAAAAGGTACAATGATATAAACTTTAGTTGGCCGCCTTGTAAACTTTATAAACGTTAAGAGGCGCAATGTTAACTGACTTCGGTTAAACGGAACCCATCTTATTCGGAACTCCGGTTAAACGGAACTTCAGTCGAAACTGCCGCCTGCCTCATCGGCGTATGGTACAGGGAAAATTCGACAAACGTGTCGAATGTCGGTGCGATAAATAATGAAGAAAATCCAATCCATCAGGCAGCTGTGGGAAAGGTAATGGAAACAAAGATGTCGAACTTGCAACAGTGCTTCTATCATTAGCTCTTCCCTTGGCAAGTATTGATCGTTAAGGAAAAAGCGAGCACTACGGAGTACGTATAGAGGATCTTGAAGTCGGGCTCCCACTAGTGCGTTGTTCACACTTCCAGGAATAAGAGGCCTTCCGATATGCTCTAGTTACCTGCTCTAAGAAGGCAGTTTAATATATTGGTGAAGTTCGTACCGAAGACATAGATATTACTCTCGCAGTATGCATTACTTTTTTTTCGTATCAGGAAATTAAGAGATGCACTTGTATGTCTGCAGTGCCATTTCGCGCGCGAGTACTGATTAAAATGATTATCACACCGAACATAAACATACTAGGCACTTTTCCACCTGTCTGCTTGTGACAAGATTATTTTATTTATTATTGCGATAGCAATTATGGGGACAAAGTGCATGCGCCTAGTGGCGGTATCTTCGTATGCGCTCTGCTTTCGACGTTTAGTTCGCGTTGAAGCGAGACGAGAGACAGCACGAATGTCAGGCGAAGACAGCGCCGGCGTTTTCACGGCGAGTTTCCGCGGTCATCGAGCGAGATGTGTTCATGTTTACCTGTGCGCGCGTGACACCGTGCTTGTCTATTTAGTTAGTAAGCGAATGTTTCCAACTTTATACGGCCAATTAACCTACTATCCTTGCTTCGTATAGCTCTCTACTAATTTGCTAATGATTGGGGGGGGGGGGGCTAACGGCATATTTCCCTTCCCCCGGTAATTACGCCTATGGCAGACGAGCACGCGCACCGGATTACACTTTTTTTGCTGGAAAGCGCGCCGAATGTGACGGCTGAACCAAACTCTGCCAGCGCCCGCAATCTCGGATGCCATGATTTAACGTACACGTTGCCTACTGCAGCGTTAGGGGGCGAAACGCCCGTATCATCATGCCCGTTACAAAAGGTATAGCCTTCTGATCAATACGTTTCACCCGTCGTGCCAATGGTTCAGCTGTCTCCACTTGGAGGCTCGTCCTCTGCTCACCAGTGCAGATATACTGAATGTAATGTTCCCTATCAAGTCAACAAGTTAACCACGCTAACATTTTTTTGTATGTTGATAGACATGCTGTGCAAATGAATTTAGCGTTTTTTTTTTTAACTCCGTAAATGGTGTTACGAAGCGGGTATTTAAAACGCATGAAGTTGAACTGATGTAGGGAAACGTTTATGCAGCGCTGCGACGTGGTTTTGTTGACACGCCATCACACCTGTATATCACAACCTGTCGATATGCTGCCCTCCATCACCTTCACTATATCATCTCACCTTCCTATCTCTACCCCGCAGCCCTGCATGAGTGGCTGACTACGACTACCAACTATAGGAGCAAGGGTACGTGGTAGGGTTTATCATATTTGCAGTCAAGTAGGCTGACAGCAGTAGCCAAGACTTAAGGCCGCCTGCTAAATATTCCACTGAGAATTATGTTTACGAAAAATTACCTAACGCGAACAAGATGAGGTCGCAAGAATTGCGCATTGTGTAGTATTGCCTCCTGTCCGCATGTTCATGTGCTCTTCTTGTGTATCTGCCTTACCAACGCTACGTGGGTATTTCAAGTTTAAGCAGGGATGTATTGTCTCGTGTATGACAAATGATTTACACCGAACTTACACCTCGAAACACGAAGAGTGGGTAACCTTTGCATACTGCTTGGATTTGGGGCGGCGATAATACCTACACTAGCTCTTAACTGAAAAAGAAAAAAAAATGTCTCCAAGGATTTCTTTCATGAAATCTTCGTAATTTTATTAAATTTTTCCTCCGTTCGGTATGAAAGCTCATGGAAGCTTTCATTACGAACGGAGGGGAAAGTTTGCCCAATGTCCTGAAAGAACTCGATGTGCCGAAATGTCATCGTTTTAAGAAAATAGACGGACTATCATGAATTATGTGAGAGCAAAGTTTCAGGACCGTCAGGTAAACATGGACTTTGCCAAAGATTTCTCAAGTTCTAGAAAGCGTTATAAGGCCATCATCTGCAATGTTTCACAGAGTGAGCAAAATGATCGAAACTGGTGATATTAAGCATTGTGCTGCGATTAAGCACAATGTTTCCGAAAGTCCTAGAAGACTACATGTGACATTAAGTTTCTATTCGGTGGAAATGGGAGCTATGTTAGCGGTGTTGCGGGGAGACAGTTCAACGTATCTGACTTAATGATGATCATTGCAAATAATTACTGAATATTCGTTTCCAGGGTACATTCAAGCGGTATTTGTCTCGTATTAGGTGTCCACAGTGGCCTAGGTGAACTGGACAAAGAATCTTGTCTACATTTTCTGAAAATAAGATGCATGTCAAGGGTGATGCGTACGCGAAGATTAAAGTGCGTGAGTTAATTAGCAGCTTTGCGCTAAATTACGTGTTCAAGAGCATCGGAGCATTACCAGTGTGTCTAGAACGGCACAAAATTTAGCCCGCTCTCCTGTGAAAGCCATACGTGCCGCAAAGATCAAATTTAGTGGAAATGGTGAACGGAATATGATTGAATTGGGGGGGGGAGGGGGGGCAATATGCTTATGCGAGAAAATATTTGTGGATAAATCACAGCCCTTCTAAACATATCTGTCAGCAAGTGTTATAAAGCCCATATATGCTGTTTCCGTGTGCGCTGAGAAAACTGTACGTCTCACGCACTTCATATTTAAATAAAAATGGAGATCATGTTAAGCATAATTTGTGTCTAAACTGATGTTTCTGGCCTAATCATGAGCTTTGCCAATAATTACTAAATACTTATTATTGCGATATATGAACACTACAGGCGCATTTCTGCCGTCGTCGTCGCCGTGATATTCCGTATAAAGTCCCACGGCGATAACATCATCACCGCGTGCCGTATGCTGTATGTGCGAGTGAAAGCGTGCGAGGGTGAGCCGACGATGATGGCTCAATCTCGCGCGCAAGAGTGGAAAGCGAGGAGGAAGCGCACCGTCTTCCGTCGCGCGCAAGGCCCTGGGGAAAGGGGGGTGGGGGGGTTGTAGGGGGCGTTCTACTCCGGCGGCGGCTGAATATGGCCCGGCCGCCCAGGCCCTATCTTGAAAGCGATATGCGATGGGGACAGAGTGCTGATAGCTTCGTGCGCGCTGTGTTCTCGCCCCTTAGTTTGCGTTGAAGCGGCAGGCAGCACAAAGGTCAATTCGCTCGCTCTGCCGCCGCGCTTTCTCCATCCAGCGCTTTGACAGTGAGTGTGCGCGGTCATCTAGTGAGATGTGTTCATGTTTTCTAGTGCGCGCGTGTCGTCGTGCTTGTTAATTTAGTTAGTAAGCGGATGATTGCAAGTTTATACAGCCGATCCAACTACTATCCTAACTTCGTACAGCTGTCTACTAAATTGCTATCGCAATCGATGCTTCGCCTTTCGGGCGAAAATGCGACCTTTTCTCACAATATTTTCATAATTTGTGCGATGCGCTCGTAGTGCCATGGACGAACTAAACGAGTTGCCTTGTTTATATTTTTTGAAGAGCGAACGCAGGCTACGGGTGAGATGCAGGCAGAGTTCAAGGAATGTAGGTATTTCTTTGCAGTAAATTACTAGTGCTCCAGAGCGCCATAAGTGTGTAAGATGGAGGATTGACTTAGCTGTACTGGAAAACTGATAACGCCAAGGTAAAAGATGATTGATGTAGCGGGAACATTAAGGCTGGTGCTGATGTACAAGTGAAGGTAAAAGCCCGCAAATACACGCAAAATTGCCGCGCGACTGGCCGCTCGAGGCACTTTGCGTGTATTCGTGGGCTTCTTTCACGCTCGAAAAAACACCTTTATGTCGCACGTATTAGGCAACATGAAGCTGTATCGGTGAGCTTTTCATGTTGCTCTACAATTTTCGCATTGACTCTTTTCATCTAATTATAATATTTGATAAGTTTATTAATTAATTAAGACTAATTATGTAGGTAGGCGGAATCCAAAAAATAATCTGAGCATCTCCAAGCGATGGCAAACAACATTAGCTTGGTTCTGTACAGCCACGTCGCATTCACACATTTTTAAATCTTGGTGCATGATAGTTTGGACACTCGACACTGTTTATAGTACGTATGTCGCAGGCGTTCATTGGACTAAACCGCGTTACCGTAGAAACATTGTACCGCAAAACACGGGTTTTCGTTCTGGCGACGTTCATTGATGAAATAACTATTTGCAATGCATCATGAAATCCCGCCGTCGCTATGATTTAAGTTTTTTGGAGATTAAGACAGAAGTTGCATCGCATCCAAAAGCGTATACTTTGGCAGACGCGCAACAAAAATTAAACATCAATAGCTACACGGAACTCTTTATTACACGGAACGTTAACCGTGTAACGAAGAGAACGTGCTGTTTTAAAAGGTTCTCAAAACTGTTTTTTTTTTCGTCATAATAGTTAATTGTGCAGAAATAGCGGATGGTCAGTGTAGTTGCTATTGACAACTTTTGGCGCTGCCTGGTTTGTATCACAAATAATGTAACAGAACTACTTACCAAGTCATTAGAACGATCAAATCAGACTGCTTCATGCGTGGGTTTGCGGATATATAGTCAAACAATAGCTTTGCCGTAGCCTCCGCTTGGAGTCGATTATCATGTGTCCGCTTTGAGTATGTTTCGATTGTCTGGAAGAAGTTTTCTTGTTAAGCGTGTTGACGCCATTACATGAGATGTTTCCGCAATCGGAACATTGACGTCGTCATAACACTTACTTTAAATGACTTTTGTATACCCGTCACAACTATCGTGGCAGGGGGTTCAAGCTTTCGCAGCAGCAGATTCGCCTGGAAGTCAAACATACGCAGAAGTATATTATTTGTCGTTCGATCGTGATGTCACGAAAATAACTTTACATTGCAAGTACGCCGTTTCTAAAAGATGCGCAATACACTCAAAGAAGGTGTGTCAAGATACCAAAGTTCGGTAGAAGCACTGCACTGAATGTGACAATATGGATCTGCTTTTGTAAATGAACCTTGAACAACTGCGTAAGAAGAAAACCATATAAACCCAAGAGATAATGTGAGAGCAGGACAGTCACAGCATTAATCCCTGTAGAGGCTTGATATATACGCGTAGTATACGCAGCACAAGAAAAAAAAAGCTCTCGGTTCCGTAAGCTTGCCTGCTTGCCAGTAGTTCCATAATCCACTTTCCATGTGCTGTGTGATATTACAGATGCAGTGATGAGCTGGTGACGCTCAGCTGCAGCCCCCTATTGACATCAACACAATGGCCCAGGCTGTTCCACGATATATTTTGCTCTCAGGGAGTACAACTCAGCACATCCACTCATATTACACCGTCGATCAACAATGGTCTCGGACCTCGTCGACAACTGTCGTCAGACTTGTCAACAACTCGGACGGGCGTCTTTATTTTTCACAACGGGAGCAGTTACGCGTTCAAAAGTAGGCTTGCCCTGTCCTGCTATCCGTCAATTCCGTTGTGCTAGCCCGTGCCATCGTCGACGCTATTTCGTCGTCAAGCCGCCTCCACATCTTGACCATCGTTATCGCCACAGAAGAAAACTTTGCCTACAAGTGGCACCACTAGTATTCCAACTCATACCACTGTAGACATACGCACTACGTAGCCAGAGGCACTATTCCTATCACACAGCAACAGCACATGACAATTACTCCACGCTTTTCTATCTGTATAGACTGCCAGAGTGTGGGTGTTCGTGCGTGCATTTCGGAGAGCACAACAAGCAGTAATATAGCGGATGAGGATCCCATTGTGGGGATTGCGTATAAGTTGTCCTTGGCACGATGGCGCTGTAGTGGCGCACAACTCTTCGCCATCATGCTTGTAAGAGCGTGGTCGGCGGCACAAAGACGCGTACATGACCATGATGGGGATCATGATATTATTAGTGAAGGCGGTCGGCCAATGGCATAAACCACTTACGAACGGAAAGTGTCGTGAATGCGGACCAAGCTGGTCAGTGGAAAAACAATGTCGAAAGCATTGGTGGCGTCATTGCCGACAACGACGTGACAACGACCGCGCCAATAGATTTTTCACAGAGTAGCCCGCAAGATAAACAGCCGCCAAGTGCCTATAGTATATCAACAGGGAAAATGTACAGGGAAATGATTTCGCTCAAATCGCGCATCGTTTTACTCATAGCACCAGTTGTAGAAGAAATAGTGGCCTCTGAGATGGATAATTCCAGACCGGGAACTTGAAAACGACGCATTGAGCCTGGAAAGCAGAAAGTCTTAAACGCAGAATATGCATCATTGCCGGCAGCTTATGACGCAAATTTTCGCAAACGCTGAAATTCCCGAATGTTACAAGGAAGCTTTATGGTTCAATGTCATCTCAAGTTCGACGTTAGCGATGCGTAAGGCAAGTTGGTGCTTGGACGTTGTCTTTCTTTACTAATGGAAACCGACAACTTGACTGTTTCTCACTGCTTCTAGCAATTTATTACGCTGATTACAAAGCAACCTCGGTATCATAAAAAAACGGAAACAAACATGACGACCAACATTTTATAAATCAGATACTTTCAAGTAATAAAAACATAGATCACTTCGAGCAAAAATAAATTAACCCCTTTGCCGAACATCATCGAACATGAGGTTCCAGCTATACATTCGAACTAAATAAATCTACTCTACTTAAATATGGGCAGTCCGAGATTTCTAAAGCCAGTGCACGTATTTCTCATTTCATAAAATGTATTACTATATCATACGAGAAAGAATCTGTGTACACTACAACGAAAATAAAGTGCCAAATTAATTATCTAAACAACACTTTACTGTCTATATCCCACAATTGATATTTATCGTTTATCTGTTTAATATATCTCATTTTTTCCAAATTCCTTCGTTAAATTAATACCATTATTCGACCACTGCCCTCCCCTACAATCCAACCACACGAATAGAGAGTTTTAAATTAGGGTGACGCAAGCGTTGGGGCCCCCTAATCTAAACCTATTAGCGCTGGCTTCTTGGCCATGCCCCCCCCCCCCCCCCCCCCCCGTATGTGGTAGCACAGCTAATTGACAAAAAAAATCATTCTGGAGTTTTATGTGGCAAACCACGATATTACTGTGAGGCACGCCGTAGTGGGTACTCCGGATTACTTTTGACCACTTGAGATTCTTTAACGTGAACCCAATGCACGTTACGCGGGTGATTTTGCATTTCGCCCCCATCGAAATGCGGCCGCCGCGGTCGAGATTAATTCTCGCGCCCTGGGACTTAGCAGCCCAACGCCATATTCCTCTACGCCACCACGACAGGTCAGCTGTTGAATCGTCAAACATACAAGCAAAAACAAGATGCCGGTCCTCAATGGGGACATTCCTGTGTCTTCCTAGTGTTATGTTGAACTAAAGAATTTACTGTACCTGTCAGCTATTTTGCGCATTTAGAGTATGATCAGCACTTCTTTTGCAAAGCTATTGGCACATATATGCATAGTGACTGATATTTATTTCAACACACCATGCGTTTCTGGTTTACTATGCTTTTATATTTTCTGTATTCCACCTTTGCGAACTCTTAAGTTGTTTTTCTGCAAGTGTGACTTATCGTCTATTACTTGTCTATTTTCTTGTAAACTGAACTTCCCCTTTAATTCTACTTTCGGCTTTGTTTCTTTCTGGCTCATATGCAACGTCCTTTGATTGGAGCATTGTTCAGAGACCACGGATGTGACATGCGACGCGTACATTGAAAGCATCCGCATCACGATATTTTCTTGCAATTTGGCATCGTGTTACTTTATTCGTACTCAAACTCAGTAGCGCGTCGAAACTGCGCCAACATCTCAAGAAACGTGCCTGTTTCGAGAGAACATTTTTGTGCACTGACGACGTTCAACGATTATGGCATAACCCCATACATACGAAAGTTTCCTTAATTTCTATAACCGCGGAGCTCAGGCGGACATATTTATCGCGTATACGTGTGATCTCTGGCCGACTCTCTTGTATCATATTAGCTGAAGCCGAAACACAAGACATGTAGGGCGCTGTTGACCAGCGTTTTAGCACTTCCACCTCAGCAGCTCATAATGGCTGCCTAAGCAGGTAGTAACACCCTATTTTCTCAAAAGAAAAGCATAAGAAAAGGAAAGAAGAAAAAAAAAAGACTTATGCTCGAAACTAACTCTGTGCTATTTTGTGGCTTCGGGGACCTTTTGACGCAGCAGGACGAATCAGTTACGTGAGCTACGACGTCAAAGTATACATGAGGTCACTGGCTCAGCCAAAAATAGTCGAGGGCATGGGCCCATTTGTAATTTTTGTTTCCTTAGGGGGTTCGCAAAAAGAAAATACTTCTCAAACATAACCATCCCCCGCGTGGTCAACGCACCGGCTTCCGCATTTGCTATGTGAAAGCCTGGTGAGGGGCCTTTCTTCACCAACATGCATGCACAAACAATAAAACTATTGGGCCTCTCCTCGCCTGGCTAATGAGAGTTGCCGTGTAGTCCATAGTATCCAGCTTTAGTTCTCTCATCTTTCCGGTGAGCGAGTTGTCGAGCATAATGTAGGTCTCGATGTTATATCTCGATGGTAAGCTCCTTTCTGTAAACGACAGAATGAATGATTACTCTGTCACTTACGTGGGGCCACTCAGTAGCTAGGAAGTAAAACTTTTATATACGACCCACCATTCAATTTAATGGCTCCATCTTGAAAATGCTCCATCGCTGGAACAAGAAATCACGCATTAAATTCCGCATTATGAAAAGAGGTCCGAATGTCAAAATGCAAACAGCGTAAGACTCATTTCTATACTTTTTCCTTAGAAGGGTACCGTGGGTACCCAGCACCTCCACCAATTTGTTACGCTGCGGAAGTCACATATACAGGTGTATTTACGATATATAGAAGAGAGGCAACGATACATTAACAAGATGGCTGGTGAGACCGATTCTACCTCTACTCGTTTTCTTCGATCTAGCGCTGCTCTTGGTTGCACCGTAACAATGTGTAGCAATGTTAGCTATTCCTAAAGAGGGGGAATAAAACTTTAGCATACGCCTGGTGGCGTGGAGCAGAGGTAGAATACCCGGCCTCAAATCTGAAGGTCGTAAGTTCGTATCCTACTCCAGTCCACCACATTTTCAGGCATGGAGTGGTGCCTGACACTGGCAAGAAAAATACATTGCCGAGAGCTAGTGGGGCTATAATAGTTCAGGCGCAACCAAACTAGGAAGGCCCACTAAGCTTCATCAAGGTCACTCCCTCACCAAAGCAGGAATTGGCCTCCCTGGTGCAGTATTCGGCCACTACCTCCCTCATGACTCCGACAATTAACCCATGGCCCTCAGTCCCCAGTGGCTGCGGAGCACCTGACCAAGGCGGCGGTCAGACCTGCTACGCGGCAGAAGGTGCTAAGAATCTCTGGGTCCGGACAGACCGCCAATGGAAACTGAACCTGGCAACTTTCAACACGCGCACCCTCTCGAGTGAGGCTAGCTTAGCAGGACTATTGGAAGAATTATCAGGCATTGCCTGGGATATTATTGGCCTTAGTGAGGTTAGAAGAACTGGTGAGGCTTACACCGTGCTGACTAACGGCCACGTCCTCTGCTACAGAGGTCTTCCAGACAAGAGAGAATCCGGGGTAGGATTTCTAGTCCATAACAACATAGCGGGCAACATTGATGAATTCTACAGCATTATTGAGAGGGTAGCAGTCGTCGTAATAAAGCTGAATAGGAAGTACAAAATGAAAGTAGTGCAAGCCTACGCCCCAACCTCTAGCCACGATGATGAAGAAATAGAACAGTTTTATGAAGATGTTGAATTAGCAATGAGAAAGGTGCAAACTCAGTATACTGTAGTCATCGGCGACTTTAATGCAAAAGTGGGCAAAAAGCAGGTTGGTGAGCAAGCAATTGGCAACTACGGCATCGATTTTAGGAATGCAAGAGCAGAGATGTTAGTAGAATTCGCGGAAAGGAATAGGCTCCGAATAATGAATACCTTCTTGACTAAGCGCAGCAACAGGAAGTGGACCTGGAAAAGCCCTAATGGGGAAACAAGGAATGAAATAGATTTCATACTCTCTGCCAATCCAAGCGTAGTGCAGGATGTAGAAGTGCTAGGTAAGGTAAAGTGTAGTGACCATAGGTTAGTGAGGTATAGGATTTCTCTCAATTTGAAGAGAGAAAGAGTGAAATTAGTCAAGAGGAAACAGGCCAACCTAGAGGCAGTAAGGGTAAAAGCAGACCAATTCAGGCTGGTGCTCGCAAACAAATATGCAGCTTTAGAAAATGAAGATAAAGACAACATAGAGGTAATGAATGAAACCGTAACTAGGTTGATCTCAGAAGCAGCAATTGAAGTGGGAGGTAAGGCACCAAGGCAAACAGTAGGTAAGCTCTCCCAAGGAACAAAGGAACTAATAAAGAAACGACAAAACATGAAAGTGTCTAACTCAAGAGATAAGATAGAAGTCGCTGAACTGTCAAAACTGATCAACAAGAAGTAAGGGATATTCGAAATTATAACGTGGGAAAGATTGAGGAAGCCGTAAAATATGGACGCAGCATTAAATCAGTAAGAAGAAAGCTTGGCATAGGACAAGGCCAGATGTATGCACTGAAAGATAAGCATGGTAATATTATCAGCAATTTCGATGATATAGTAAAAGCAGCGGAAGAATTCTACACTGACCTGTACAGTGCCCAAAACAGCCAAGATACTTTCATTCGAAATAGTGATGAACCGGTTACAGAGGCTCCTTCTATATCTAGCGATGAAGTTATAAGCGCCTTGAAAGACATGACCAGGGGAAAAGCTCCTGGAGATGGAATAACAGTAGATTTAATCAAAGATGGAGGAGATATCATGTTTGAAAAGCTTGCGGCCCTTTATACGCAATGCCTCACAACTTCAAGTGTACCAGAGAGCTGGAAGAACGCCAACATTATACTAATCCATAAGAAGGGAGACGTTAAAGAATTGAAGAATTATAGACCCATTAGCTTGCTTTCAGTATTGTATAAAATATTCACCAAGATAATTTCCAATAGAATCAGGGCAACACTTGACTTCAGCCAACCAAGAGAAAAGGCTGGCTTCAGGAAGGGATATTCTACGATGGATCATATCCATGTCATCAATCAGGTAATCGAGAAATCTGCGGTATACAATCAACCTCTCCATATGGCTTTCATAGATTATGAAAATGCATTTGATTCAGTAGAGATACCAGCAGTCATAGAGGCATTGCGTAATCAAGGAGTACAGGAGGCATACGTGGATATCCTAGCAAATATCTACAAGGATTCCACAGCTACCTTGGTTCTCCACAAGAAAAGTAGAAAGTTACCTATCAAGAAAAGGGTCAGGCAAGGAGACACAATCTCTCCAATGCTATTCACTGCATGCTTAGAAGACTGAGTATTCAAGCTCTTAGACTGGGAACGCTTAGGAGTGAGGATCAACAGCGAATATCTCAGCAACCTTCGGTTTGCAGATGACGTTGTCCTATTCAGCAACAATGGAGACGAATTACAGCAAATGACTGAGGACCTTAATCGAGAAAGTGTAAGAATTGGGTTCAAGATGAATATGCAGAAGACAAAGATAATGTTCAATAGTCTGGCAAGGGAACAAGAATTCAGGATCGCCAGTCAGCCTCTAGAGTCTGTAAAGGAGTACTTTTATCTAGGTCAATTACTCACAGGGGAACCTGATCATGAGAAATAAATTCACAGAATAATAAAATAGATAGATAGATAAACTTTAATCCAAAGATGGTTTTGTCTTGCCCCAATGGGGCATCGCTAATGGTCGGGGCCCCTAGTCCAGGGCTCCGCTGGCTCTTGCCATCTTCTCTGCTCTCTGGATCAGCTTGAGCTGGTCGTCGAGGGCCGAGCTGGACAGCAGTGCCTCCCATTGCTCCCTCGTGGTGTTCGTGTCATGGTGTTCTATGTTGTGTAGCGTGCACTCCCACGTAATGTGGTATAAGGTTATTGGGTTGGAGTGCATACGGCAGGCATTGCCAAATCCTGACTGGGAGCTTACCACTGTCGTTGAAAAGAAAAGTGTACAATGACTGCATTCTACCGGTGCTAACATATGGGGCAGAAACCTGGAGGTTAACAAAGAAGCTCGAGAATAAGTTAAGGACCGCACAAAGAGCAATGGAACTAAAAATCTTAGGACTAACGTTAAGAGACAGGAAGAGAGCGGTGTGGATCAGAGAACAAACGGGGATAGCCGATATTCTAGCTGACATTAAGCGGAAGAAATGGAGCTGGGCAGGCCATGTAATGCGTAGGATGGATAACCGATGGACCATTAGGGTTACAGAATGGATACCAAGAGAAGTGAAGCGCAGTCGAGGTCGGCAGAAAACCAGATGGGGTGATGAAGTTAGGAAATTTGCAGGAGCAAGTTGGAATACGCTAGCGCAAGACAGGGGTAATTTGAGATCGCAGGGAGAGGCCTTCGTCCTGCAGTGGACATAAAATATAGGCTGATGATGATGATGATTATCATGATGATACGCGTATATTTAAATACTGTCGACAGCGTTTTCCTTTAGATCTGATCGCATTCCATCACTGCAATGGCTACATATATTTGTGGCGGTTTAGTTTTATTGGTACGAAGAACATTGAGGCTCACTTCTTGGTTCATAATTCTTTTATTAGTTTAGTTATGCAGTGAATGGTCGGGATGTGCAAAGTGCCTGTACTTGTGCATGTTCAACCAATTGTGTGTAGCAGCCGTGAATTCATATCTTGATATGTCAATGCCATGCATCTCGTCTTGGCTGATATCGAAGCCCCCATATACACCTTCCGCGTGTGCTTACAGTGTTCAACATAGATTCGACTTCCTGGTGTGTGTGCTTAATTAGGAGTTGATATGCTATGCCTTGTGCACAAGCGCGCGTGTTTTACAGCATTTTCCACGGCTGCGTTCCGCGAGTGGGGTTGAGCAGCTAGATTTTGTACGTTTTATTGCAAGTAGTCTGAACTGCCGCGTAGTTTCTCGATAAGTTTTGTGTAGTCATTCTCCTTTAATTTTGTCTGTTCATAAATCAGACTTTCCTCCTTGTGTAAAGTGAAGTAACTTTTCGCAGGCTTTGTCACGAGTGTCGGAGTCAAGGACACAAATAAAATAAAGATTACCACCGCTCCTCGCTCCTCTATTCTGATTGCCCCCCGCCTAAAAATTTAGACCTCAATAATTTCAATTCTTGGGGAAACCCCTCACGACGTCACTGACGGTAAGCCCGCAGTCCGCCGTTGTCCCTCGCGTTCGATGTCTCGAGTTCGGCGTGGTTAGCTGAATTCGCCCGCTATTGCCGCTTGCGATTCTTCGAAATTAAATTGCTTCAAAATTAAATCTGTCCGTCGTAAGACAACGAATGACTCATACCCCCTTAAGCAATGGCTCATAACCCCGTAAACGCGGCCTCCCCATTACGACGACAGAAGAGAAGTGAAATTTTACGCTCGAATGAAGAGCGGCAACGCAGCCAGCTGTGGAAGAATTGACGACGACGAACGCGGGAGCAGTGGCACGAGCGCAACCCTAGGGGCGCCAACGAGCCAGCTGCGAAAGAAGACAATGACGTTAACAGTGTGTTCAGAGGGGCTGGTTGGTTCATAATTATAGAATACAGAAACAGAGTGACACAGGATGAGTAATAACACAGGACAGAACGCTGCCTGTACTCTTCCTGTGCTCTTCACTCGTCCTGTGCCGCGCTGGTTCTTTATTTTTCTAAAGATGACGACACTCGAGCCAATGCTGGTGATGATAGCTTTCTGTACACAGGCGATTTCGCAATATAGCCATTTCGCCTAGCGATTTCGCCTAGCCACTTGCATGCTCGTGCAAACGAGACCAGCCTCGCTGGTATTAACACAAGGTGTAAATGACCAAAAAATTTAATTCAGAATAGCAAGGTAATGAATTTAATGGCATATTTTTTAATTAGCCTGCCATTTTAGAGACACCGAAGCACTTCGTTTACTGTGAGCCGCAGTACTTCTTACGTTTTCTTTTTCTACTAGTATATCTGCACACAGATACAAAAAGTCACAGGCCTGCGCGGCACACGCAGCACAATCACAGCGGAAAGCTGGTTGAGCGGCGCAAGAGTAGCTCCAATTTCGGCACCACGCCCAACAAGGTCTTCGCGGCTAAGTGTCTTGGCCTCGATTTTGACGAGAACGATCTGAACTGTCCGCCCGGCGTAGGCGTCGACGGCGAGCTGCGGCTTGCAATGCTCTCTGCACAGCAGTCTACTGAGCCCGATGATGCCTGGTTGTAGCCGCGCACGTAGCTCTACGATTCGCTTCTTCAGCAGCGGTTCGTACCTTGCGAGGAGACGCCATAACGTGTACCGAAGAGGTACCCAGAATACGTGGCGCACATCTAACATCGTGATAGCGTTGATTGCGCGCCTCGTCTGAATCGCATCTCGTCGCACGCGGCGGTTGCAGGCACGTTAACTAGATGGCGCCACCATACGGGCGGAGGCTCGGGTCGTCTGCGCCTGCGCGCGTGCCTATAGGGCGTATATAAAGGGAATTTTTCTTCTGCCTGATAGCAAGCGCTTGCGTGGCTGAGTGGTAAAGTAACCGACTCCCACGCAGCGGGCCTGGGCTCGATTCCGCGGCGGAGAGCGGGTACTCATTATTCGCATTTCCGGCGATAGCGGTTGCGGGGCCGGGGGTGGCGGCGGCGGCATCATCGCGACCAGAAACGGCTATTGGAATGAGCCCATAACAGCTTACGCTGTAAAACAGTTTCGCGCCCTCCCGTCTTCCTCACTGGCAACATAGCACCACAACGGAGTCAGATTAAGGCATTCATGTCCGACTAGCATGGACGCCGTCGCTCGAGCACTCGCTGCTGTTGCCATTGCTACGCCGCACACTTAAGCGGACACGAAGTGACACACGGGAGCGCTCCCGTGTGTCACTTCGTGTCTGCTTCAAACACCACACTGGACATAGCAGGCTCACAAGGATACAAAAGCCGGATTTTACGTACATATTGCACAAGTCGAGGTCACGCAACACGAAAGCACAGCCAAAAACCTTCGCCGACATCGCAAGTCACCAGGCAGCTAGCTTCGGGTGCAGCTGGTTTGTTCGGTTGCAGCCGGTTTCCCTTATCCTCTGCCTTCATTCCGCATCCTACTTTTCATCTGTCAATCGCCGACCGGGCTACTGGTAGATACCCAAGGATTCAGCCGACAAGGAGAAAACCGTTTTTGTGACAACAGGGTGGCTCGTTTGAATTCAACGTCATGCCGTTTGGTTTGTGCAACGCGCCTGCGACATTTGAGAGGTTTATGGAGACGGTACTGTGCGGCCAGAAATTGGAGATTTGCTTATGTTACCTTCAAGATGTGAGTTTTGGGCGCAAATTTGCAGAGCACAGTCATCGACTCGACGTTGTTTGGACGTGCCTTGACCAAGCTGTCCTTATCCTCAACTCGAAGAAATGTCACTTTGTCCACTGAGAGGCGCTGATGCTTGGACATCTAGTCGACAGGCACCAGACCCACAAAATGTCCTGCAGTTAGTGACCTTAAACAACCGCAGTCACAACGCGAACGGAAAGTTTTTCTTGGGTCGGTGCTTGTACTTTTGACGTTCTGTGCCAAACTTTTCCGATACTGCCTACCCTCTGACTTTGTTGCCGCGCAAGGATATGCTTTTCACCTGGACAGCGCAATGCGATCACTTGTTTCGTCAACTGAAGCTCCTGCTCTCTTCCATACCCATACTTCGTCATTTGGCCCCTCTGCCAAACCGAGTTGTATACCGACGCTAGGGGAATCTCCTTCGGTCCCGTCCTCGTCCAGCGTCTTGTTGACGCCAAACATTCCATTGCCTACGCCAGCCGTTCATTGAGAGTCCGAGCAGAATTTCACCGTCACTGAACAAGAGTGCCTCGCTGTTATTCTTGCCGTCCATAAGTTTCGTCCATATCTGTACGGCCGCCGCTTTACAATCGTTACCGATCACCATTCACTATGTTGGCGGTTGGTCTCCACGACCCGTCGACCGCCTTGCTCGATGGGCACTACGCTTGTAGCAATTTGACTTGGCAGTTCGTTACAAGAGTGCAGACGCCGACTCTCTTTCGAGGCTCCCTCTACCAAGAACTGCATGTGAGACCGACAATTTCGATGAGTTCCTGGCCGCCATCAACAATTAACATTCTTTTTCCCGAACTGGCCACTTTCCAGGAAAAGCAGTGAAAGGACCACAGCCTGGATACCTTCTTTGCCTCATCTGCTGAGCCGAGAGGTAACAATGGCTTTATCGTTCAAGATCGCCTGCTCTACTAAAAGAATTATGCAGCTGATGGTGCCCGCCCTCTCTTAGTCATCCCTAAGAACTTGAGAAACTCACGTGCTCCATGCTATGCACGATGACGCGGCCGCTGGGCACATGAATTTCACTAGAATAGAACCTCGCATTCAGGGCCGATTCTGCTGGCCTAGTATGCGACAGAATACACAAAAAAAGAGAAATATATTCATTTGTGACAAGTCCCAACAATTCGAGCGCCCTAATAGGGCTCCGGTGGAACTTTATCATACTGTAACACTACCATCATCTCCTTACGAAATGCACGCCGGGGTGGCTCAGTCAGCTAAGGCGTTGCGCTGCTGAGCACGAGGTAGCGGGATCGAATCCCGGCCGTGGCGGCCGCATTTCGGTGGAGGCGAAATGCAAAAACGCCCGTGTGCTTGCGTTGTAGTGCACGTTAAAGAACCCCAGGTGGTCAAAATTAATCCGGAGCCCTCCACTACGGCGTGCCTCATAATCAGAACTGGTTTTGGCACGTAAAACCTCAGAAAGAAGAAGAAAATCTCCTTACGAAATGGTTGGAGTAGAACTTCTCAGTCCTTTCCTGTGCTAGTTCTACGCACAGACCTAGTAGCACAGACCTAGTCCAACGACACGCGTTGGACTACAGTCTGTGTCATCCAACTGACGCGATATGCTGAAACCGCAGCGATACCAAAGGCCACGGCAATATATGTTTCCTGTTTCCTCCTGTCCTCCGTTACACTGCGTCATGAACCACTCCTCCCCCCCCCCCTCCCATATTTTTGTGAGCGACCATGCTCGCCAGTTTGCGGTCGACGTAGTCGAACAGTTCTTGCGTCTATGTGCCAGTCAGTTTCACCAGGCGACTCCTGATCACCCACAGGGCCTCGTCGAGCGCACTAACAGAACTTTGACCAACATGATTTCGATGTACGTAGATACCAAGCACAAAAATTTGGATTACATCTTGCGTTTTAACACGCATGCTTGCAACACTGCAAATAAGGAAACCATCGGTTACAGCCCCTCCTGTCTTCTTTATCTTAGGCCACCCTGCAGATTCCTTAACACCATTCTGTCTGTTCATCCTCATGCGGACTCTTCTATCAGCCGCGCTGAGGAAACTCTCAGCCGCGCTGAGGAAGCACGTCGCAAAGCTCAGCTCCGTACGTTGGCGTCCCAGGACCGCTCCAAGATCAGCTATAATTCACGGCATAAGGATGTGCATGTGCTACGACAAGGAGCACACAGTACTGCTTTGGTCACCACTTTCGCATGTGCGGCCAGTGCCAGAAGTTTCTGGCTTGTTACACCTGGCCTTTTGTCATCACCGATCATCTAAGTGATGTGACCGCTTCGATTGCTCGTCCCATGTCTCATGGCTGCCGTTCTCTGAAGACGCCGCTTGTTCACATCGCCCGCCTGAAGCGCTGTCATCCCCGTGACTTTGAGTGCACGTAACAGTTATTCATCCAGCGGGATTCGTCTGCGAAGGGAGGAGTATTTCGCTAGAGGGACAGCAAGAAAGGAAGGAGAGGAGGATGAAGTGCGCGCGTCTTTGGAACGGATCGGTGTCGGCGCGGCAACCCTTTTCCCATTTTCATCAATTCATCTTTAAATAAACGCACCCCAGTCGTAACAATATATTCATTCTATAATGACCATTCATTTGTCGTTCGAATGTCCGCAAAATGTCCCATGGTGGATGGCACGCGAAAAAGGAAGTGGTTGGATTGGGAGGGCCGGAGAAGAGAAGAGGGGGGTGGGGTGCGGTGCAATATAGTTTGGCCACCCCGGATCCTTGATGAAATCCCTGCACAGGCACGTGATCATTACTATCAGTCTGCAATGAATAAAGGAGCTCTGAGCTTCACTTATGGGTACAGTTGTGCAGATCGCTTTCAGTTACTGTGTAATCGCGATGTTGGTAGCAATATTATAAAAGTTAGCAAACTGGATCACTTACTTGCAGCTGTAATAACATCGGATCTTTCCTCGCTGGACCTAATTCTCGATATCTTGTGGGGTATTTCTCCTGATGGCGCTTTTTCTTCATTTTTCAATTGGGCGAATCAGATGAGTGAAATTGACCAGGCCGACCTGGGGAAGAAAAGTCGCTAATATGAACCCTAAGAACCGTACATTTTTATGCGAATGAAAGTAGCAGGGCATTTTCTTACTATATGGTAATTCCCGTGCGCTTGAGGCTTCAGAAGAAGCGACGCCTTCATGTCGGCATCTTGGTAAAGGTGTCTGTCATATTTAGCGCCCGGAACCTGTGAAATTCTCTTCGGATAAATATCATGTGCCACAGGTGCCGATGATGTATACATATCTGTTGTTTATTCTTACAAAAAAAATGAGAAACTGTAAATCTGATTTTCATTAGTAGAATGAAGCATCGAGCTAATGCATGCAGCATGCAATCACAAAAAGAAGCATTGCTATATCTCAGCTTATGCTTACGTATCTCTCAGTGACTCCAGCGTCTGTCAGTTCTCGCAGTTGTACTATGCCGGCAAATACAGAGGCCTTGCTTAGGGAAAGCGAGTATCCGTCAAGAAGGACAGTCTTCGCAGAATTGTCTTCCCTTGTGTCTAACACTCTAGGGTACACTGTGGCACCGTTGTCTTTATGTCGATTCGGCATACCTAAAGCTGGAAAAAAATGGGGTGTATCTATTTGTGAACTCAGCCATCAATAACTTAGGTGACATGCGGACAAGCAACTCACGTAATTGCTGTAAAAAAATATGCGGTTTTGCGTGCCAGAACAACGATCTGATTGTGAGGCACGCCGTAGTGGGGGACTCCGGAATAATTTGGACCACCTGGTGTTCTTTAACGTGCACCTAAATCCAAGTACACGGGTGCTTTCGCATTTCGCCCCCATTGAAATGCGGCCGCCGTGGCCGCGATTTGATCCTGCGACCTCGTGATTAGCAGCCCAACACCACAGCCACTAAGCAACCACGGTGGGTCGTAATTACTGTAGCAGAAGTTCCGGTATACACAAGGCATAATTGGCGAGTGTGTGTATAATAAAACCTAAAAGGTTGCATCTTTGGAGGAGTTGGTATTCTCTGAAAAAAAAATATTTTTAGCACCAAAAAGAAAAAAAAAAGCTCGGTGTAGTTCAAGACGACCACACAGCTTTAACTTCCTGCTCATTTATGATCGCCTGTGCAAGCAGCAAAGCAATGTGAGTCACGGACATAACTGCATCACTGCCGAGTGTCCGGATGCAGCCCTTTGCTCGAAGAATGCATCGTTCTAAGAAGAGATCCCAATCAGCTTACACGCGTTATAATAAAAGCTGAAGGCATAAAAGAGTTGGGCCAGAATCGGGTCAGTAAAACCCTCGAGTGACCTGTAAGAAATGGAAGTTTCATATCTTGATTGCGCTCGTTGGTTGTTGTTAGCAGGATAGTGCCAGGATTGGTAGTGTATTTCTGCGCCTATGAGTTGTTTTGAACACTTTTATCCTGTTTTTAACAGTAAGATTCTTTCTTTGTGTAATCGATAACAACGTTCAGGGGAGTTCCGGTACATGTAGGTGCGTACTTAGCCGAGCGATAACTTTGTAACGCAGCTTGTCCGGTGAAAAACGGCCAGCGGAAAAGGATAAACAATGCACGCGTGTCCATATAAACAGGGCGTTCCAACTATCATTCAGCGAGTTAAAAAAAAAGACACGGATAATTCGATGCGAATAAGACTAATTGAATGGTGTTTACATTGTAGTTGACAAAAAGCCCGTAATTTTCAGTCACTACATTCAATTAAGTAAATACTAAAAGCAATTATAGGTAACTATCTTATTATTATTATCTGACTATCTTATAAGCGTCAGAGGAAGGGTCGTTTCGTAAACTCCAATGTAACCTTCGTGACGTTGCGCTGAGCGGCCATTGCGGAGATTTTCCGTCATATTTTTGTGGTGTGACGGGCGGCGCGAATTATGCCAAGGAGCGGCCATATGCAGAGACGGTCGAGAGGCATGCTTATCGCCGCATTTTCCTGTAGTTTGAGGCCATGAAAATGTTTTGTTCATAATTCATGCTCATAGCGTTTGCATCGCTCTCGGGTGGTTTTGGCCACAGATTTTCCTAGAATAATCACTAGAGGGAACTATGGCGCCGCAATCGTTCAGCCACCATGGGAATGATGGGAAGTATACATGGATATGTCTGACCTTCCTGCTTGTGGCTTGAGACGTTCGTGTGGCTTTGTTTATTACGCTTTATCTGCCTTCATTGTCCTAAATTTCAAAGAAGGCTATACTTTTCTAAGTGCAGAAAATCTGCGAACACGCACAGGCGCTTCTAATTGCAGCGGTAACGCCTGTACAAATGACCAAATCGAAACGCGTAAAGTGTCTCAACCTGCTGGCTTACCCACGAGAAATTCATAAGGGCGTTCTATGCCACCTCTCGATGCATCCGTCCGTGGCGTAATGGTTTCAATATCGGGCATCTAGAGGCGCTTTCGACGGAATGATCGTGCGCTTTGAGCTAGCTGCTTTAATTTTACTGATGAGGAAAGCTATTTTGCTAATTATCAAGAACGTTAGGTTGCTTGCCTTCATTTCAGTTGCTCAGGGAAAACGTCAAGTTTATGTGACGTTACGAAAGCAAATTGGGGTCATCAGCGTCATCTTGTAAGCATCGCGCCTACTTCACCCCTCGCAGAAAACGACGCGGAATGTCCAGAATAGAGCCTAAGATCAAGGAAATGGGCTGCCCTGAACAGTGAGCCTGAGATGACCAGCTTTCTTTCTCACCTTGACAGTGCGATAGCGCTGCTAATCCATGTGCACGGGTGCGCTGCCACTTGGTAATCTTCGTGTTTCGCGGGTTTTCTATATGTGCCGGAAATAGTAAACACGCGATGTGTACCTTGCTGGAGACATCTCATTTTTACGTGTCTTGGGATTGGCTATACAACAGCCTCAGTTACATATTTAGAAGAAAACAAAAGTGTAACATTTATATAATTACTCTTAATGAATGTTTGGATGTGAGGGACTAAAAAAAGACTGGCAGTTTCTCAAAAACACTATAAACAACATGCACTTTGCCTTATTCACTGAATCACTGTTTTTTTTTTCTAAAATTCTGCGCATGATAGCTGGAACACCTAGTGTAGAAATAGAGCAAGTAGGTAGTCACAGGCAGGTTGGCAAGTATATGGCATTGAAATCTACATTACCCATCGTAGACGGGCACATTTCAAGAGCATGGACCAGAATTCAAGAAAATAATTTAGGCCAACCGGTCTATCATACTTAGTTGCTCATTGAACAAAGCGCAATACTCAATTACACAACATGCAAAAGACTAACGAGATAACTACGGAACACGATGTCGCGCATGCGGCCGCGCTGAATACCCCGCCCAACGTCATCGACCTGGGTGGAATGAAGGTCCGTTCGCACATCCCGCTGGGCTCTGAGCTCGTCACCGGTGTCATCTACGATGTAGATGCCGCCATTCCCTGCTCCGACTTAGAATTTCTGTCAAACCAGGTCAGTGAAACTGCTGTTATCGCGCGTGTTACCCGCCCGAACAGCTCACGTTGTTTGAAGATAACGTTCAAAGGCGACTGTCTACCTTCGTATGTATAGGTGGACCACTTTCGACATCCTGTGCGACCATTCGTACCGAAGCCACTACAATGCGACAACTGCATGGAGCTGGGTCACGTGAGAAGCGTATGCGAGAATACAGCATTGTGTTCTCGCTGCGCTGAAACCCACTCCGCGAATGATTGCAGGACCACTGTTTTTAAATGTTCGAATTGTCATAGATATCATGAAGCTTCGTCAAAGGACTTCCCAAACATTGAAGAGCAGCTGGCTGTCTTTAACGGCGAGACACCATTCGTCTCATCGGGAGGCTGCCAAAACCATCAGAGAGCGACGATATCGTCGTCGACATTCGTTAAAGAAAGTAAATGCCTCAACCGCGTCCGTCATATGTCCTGCTACTCCACCTCCATTGCCGCCAAGACCGGTCGCGGCTGATAGGAACCAGAACATCGGAAAAAAATGTGACAGTTTCGCCCTAAGGGCGAAGCAATGAATGCGATAGCAACACAGCAATGTCATACGAAGTAAGGTGAGCGGCTTTGGTAGCAATATGAATTGTAGTAAACATGAGCTGATTAAGTAAGCAGGTGTGCTGCGGCGTAAGTAGACCGACATGAAGAGAGATTCGATGACCACGAGAAGGCGCGTGTGAAACGGTGGTGTTGATGAGAAGCGCTTCCCGTGGGCAGCGCGTACGAAGGGGCACACCTGTAGCGCTGCACTGCCGACCCGGGCAGCATTGCACGTGTAGCGTGCGTTGGAAAATGTGGCCCGACTATTACTAACTGAATGAACAAGCGTGGTGCGAGCGCGCACAAACAAACATGAATAGATTACACTGAATGACTGCAGACAACGACTGTCAAAACGCTGGTAGCAAGCGCATACGCCGCAGCAACGGGCGAAGGTACGTGCGGTCTATCGCTTCAACGGAAACTGAGCGGCGAATGCACGGCGCATAAAGGTCAGAGCCGTGTGGAGATAAGCGACGGTGCGAGCGAGCGACGAGCGCGGTTGTTGGCAGAGTATAAGTGCGCCCCCCCCCCCCCCCCCCCGCTCCCTCCGGCGCTGGCTTCCCGCTTCCTTGCTTGCGCGTGGGAGATTGAGTGCGTTCGCTCTCCGTGATAGCGCGCGTCCCCGCACGCTTCCGCTCAGGCATACGGCGCGCGGCGAAGATTTTATCTATAGGAAACCTCACGGCGACGGCGACGCCGACGGCAGAAATCCGGTTGAAGTGTCCATATAATTGCTATCGCAATAAAAGCAAGGCTGCGGCTGATGAAGCTTTGCCTAGGTTGTCAAAGCCACAGCCATCTGCAAATTCACAGTGCACATCGGCAACCTTGAATTCTGAACCTGAATGCCATTCGAGTGCTCCTCAGCAAGCTAAAAACACCGTCAGCTCAGAATTCACTATAGGTAATGAATGCTATAAATCCAGTACTTAATTGGAAGCCTTGAGTAGACACCATGGCTCGTCCAATATTGTCATTTCGCACTGAGGTCAGGCAAGCTTCGTTGTTACAGTGAAACGCCAGTGGCTTGAGGTCCCGCATCTCATTCTTTCCCTCATTTTTTTCACAAATAAGATTCCCATAATCGTTATTTGCGAACCCAACGTACTTACTCCCATCAAACTGCCAGGGTAGGAACCATTTCTGTCGTCGACGTGCAAAGAGCGCCTCACAGTTGTCGTTTACATCCGCACTGATTTTACGTATGCCCACGATGCAGTAAAACCACATGGTAACAATCAATATGTCTGCGCACGTCTAAGAAAAAACAATACGTAGAATCTCCGCAGGGATGAATGATGCGTAAGCATTTAGTAGTAACGACGTGGTGTTCAGTACTCGCGCTCAACACTGCTGGTACTCCTTGCACTGCTCAATGGCTGCGGTCGTCTTGGCGCCATTACGGTAAACGCGACAGCGCTGCGGTGACATGAACTGCTACGGAAGGCGGCCGACGGTGATCCGATGAGGCAAGCAAACTACTGCAGGTGGCGGCGCCAGGTGCGCTGATGACTGACCGATCCAAAGCCACAGCTGCTCCACCGTTCTGGTTTACCAAAGGTGTGCCTAGTCCATGCCTGATGCACACGTCATGTGGCCACATAGACGCGCTCGTGCCACTGCTCGCGCGTTCGTTGTCGTCTTTTTCCACAGCTGGCAAAAACATTTCTGCTAGCCCTAGCCTGAAAGCGATCGTCTTACGCGAAGGACGGACGAACACTCGGACAGTTGTCTCGTGCAGGACATGCAGACGCAAAGACGCAGTAAAGCACCGCAGCGTCAAGACTACGCAAGCGACCGCCCTGCAAATAAGCACTTTGCTCAACGCGGTATCTTAGTGGCCTTGACGTTGGTATTGGTCGCGGGTTCAATCCCGACCGCGGAGGCAGCATTTCGACGGGGGCAGAATGCAAAAACGATCGTGTACTTAGAGTTAGGCGCACGTTACAGAACCCCATGTGGTCAACGTTAATCCGTAGCCCTTCACTATACGGCATGCTTGTTAATCAGATTGCGGTTTCGGCACATAAAACATCATCATTTATTTAAGGTATAACGTTTCTCCCACGATGCGATGTGCCATGTGAGGCGATGACAGTGCTAACCTCCTCGCAGTCTTTGAACAATAGGCCACAACAACGGCTCAAGTAAACTTCTCGTTGTGTATTCTGCATACTACATGGACAAACACAAGTGGTGCACGCAGAGGAACATCACCTCCCCATTCTCGTATTGCACCAAGCACTCAATAACCTAAACATTCGCCATCACCGTCATCACCCAAACTGCTCTAAAATATCAGGGTCAGGAAGCCTGTCAAGCTGCTATTTCAGCAGCCCTTTAAGACCTGTCCTTGCGTCTTTTTCACTGTTTCATTTTATTTGTTTTTTGTGTAACCACTCTCATTGTGAGAATATTGGATCATTACATTTTAACATACCATCGTGGGAAAAAAACGCTTAACCTTGCACTCGGCCGCGCAACGCTTGAAGCAGCGAAGCTGGGCGATCGTAGCCCAGCATTTTCCGGAGGTATGCGCGAACTTTTCATCTCATTACTCATGATGATGATAATTTCCTTTCGCACGTCTCAGACTTACGGCCGTCACTGCGCGTTGCATAGCGCAGCTTGCAACACCGACACCGCGTTGCAATGCCGACAACGCGTTCCAGGAGACCCGCTCCGTGAATGCGTCTCTCTCTCTCTCTCGCTCTCATAGCGCGCAAAACCTCTTCACCTCGCAGAGCACGAGCATGCGAACGCGCCAGCTGTGGACGAAGACGACACTCGACCGCAGTCATATGGTTCACATAACCGCTGCTTTGCAAGCGTGGCTGTATGGTTACGACGCTCGCCTTGGGACCGGGGGGTACGTCGGTTCGAATCCCGCCTTGGCAAGAAAGTTTATTTTCTTTTATTTCTTGATAGTTTCGTGATACCAACCACAAATTACGTCTACCTTAAACAGCTTTGCTGTTAAAAGAATGCTCAATAAACTGAGACTTAAACATCAATCACCATAAATAACTCAAACACTACAGAAAGCTTCGCTTACACCGATTCCCACAGTGCGTGGAATCTGCAGCATCTTTATCGCACTCCATGAGCGTGGCTTATAATACGCGCGTAACTAATGTATCAGGTACATATATTTTCCGTTCGCACTATTGTAAAAGCTCTATTCGAGCATTTGGTAGCAGATATTATTAGAAAGCTTCGCTCAGATTACAAAGCAGCCACAGCGATTACACGCGCAATATTCACCCAGCCATTCCGGCAGTATCATTTCTAACATACGCAACTGTGTGCGCAAATCATCCGAGTCCATGTGAAGTCAACCTTTGATACAGGCCCGATAGCAAGGACGACAGTTGTTGTTCAAGGCGTATCTTGGACATGAAACAATGTATATGAAGCGTGTATTGCATGTTAGTCCAGCGGGCATTGACTGGTGCCCTGGATCGGGCTTTGAAGTAAGATTGAGCCCATGTGGTGTGATGCATTGCAAGACAGACAGACAATGAACTTTATTCAGGTCCTCAGGAGCGACTCCGCGACCCCCTTACGGTGGAGGAGCGGCCGCGGGCCACTCCCACGTCGGGACGGGCAGGCCGTGCCTGACCGCCGCCTCGCGGGCCCTCAGGACAGCCCGTAGCCGAGCGGCGAGGTCGGAGCTCTTGAGCGCCTCCACCCACTCTTCTTCCGTGGTGAGATTATCGTGGTCCCGTAACGAGGGACACCGCCAGAGCATGTGTCCTATAATTGCAGAAGGGATCGCCGCAATCCGGACAATCAGGCTCGAACGAGTCCGCGTACCTGCTGAGCCTGGCTAGGCTGGGATAGGACCCGGTCTGCAGCATGCGAAGGGTGGAAGACTGAGGCCTGGAGAGCTTCGCGTGGGGCGGGGGATAGACCTTCCTGCCGAGCTGATAGTGCTTTGTAATCTCGTTGAATGTGTGGAGCGAGTCCTTGTGGAGCCCCGCGTCCGCGCCTTCGAGCGGCGTTTCCCCGGCTTGTGGGTGAGTGAGTGAGTGAAACAACTTTATTTACGATCCGGCATAAAGGGAGGAAGGGATAGGTGGATTAAAGCAAGACACTAGCGTGCTCGAACGTCCCGGAGCAGCAACCTACTCACGTCAAACCCGTGGGGGCGCCGCTTTCGGCCTCTGGCGTTCCAGGATGCTAAGCACGTGCTGGACCACGTCTCTTTGGTTGCCTGGCTCTCGGCTAATGATCTTGCTGCTGATGGCAGTTGGCATTGCTGCTTCTTGGTTACCCGGCGGTGGCGCACAGTCCCAGAGGAGGTGTCTCTGGGTGGCGCGTGCCTTCTTGCGGTGTTGGCATATATTCGTGGTGTATACCTCCGGGCAAACGTGCTTTGCCCAGACGGGGGTCCATATGGCTTGTACTTGCAACTGCCATCAGCAGCAAGATCATGGTGGGTGAAATCGCGCGCGCGCGGGCGTGGGCCAGCTCGTTAGCGTTGGGAACGACGGGGGAGACCTGAGGCTCCATGTGGGCCGGGAACCAAGTGATTCCACAAAAAATATTTGTGCACAGGTTTAACGTATAGAAGCCAAGCCATTGCCTCAGAGGTATCTTGCGAGAACCTGTTTTCTGAATATCTACAAGGACATCGCATTAGCTACGGCTGGTGTGCGATGACAAAATTCTGTGGTAAGGGGGTGATGGAGTCTTCTGTGATTTAGGCCCGGAGATAACATTTTAACGCGAGAGCGTTAAGGGCTCCGTGTCGCAGAAAATCCGGCGACGGCGTCCGCGTCCGAGAAAATCATCCCCAACCACGCAGGCCCTCCGAATATATATATATATATATATATATATATATATATATATATATATATATATGCCACGCCTACTTATATGACGTGCGGTATATGCGGGTAATATTGCCACACCATTCTACCACTAATGTTGCTCATACCTTGTGTTACATTCTTGACAAAGCTATTCCTCAGAATTTTGAGAATGACAATCCACAAACAAATGTCATGAAACAAAACACCCACAGCACATGCCTTTTATGTTAAATATTCTCAGACTCAAATATTAGAAGTGCGAAACAAAAAAGCTGTCAGCCCTTCCACTGGAGTGGAGATGGAAGACCAGCGAAGCTGTACTATGGTGGGAATTATGTATTTCCAATTATGACTATTAAGAGGTGATGGTGTAATTGGTTATTTGAACTATTAAAGAATGAGAAATATATATGATGCGGTGGCTTCATTTATTTAGTGACCAGAGGGACCATGGCCTTATGGTCGCTACGGTACACCACCATAGGGTGTACGGCAAAGGTCGGCACGTTCTTCATAAACACGTCACCAACGCCGCGCGCGTTTGGTGCGAACGCGGGAAAAACGCCGCCACCGTCGACAACAGTTCTGCGCGTTGTTTGTGTGATCGCACACAACCGCTGTCAAAACGCTGGCGTGAGCAAGCGTGCCAGCAGCAGCGGGCGAAGGTTCATACGGTCTGTCGCTTCAACGGAAACTGAGTGGCGAAAGCACTGGCGCATACAAAGGTAGGAGCCGTGTTGCAGATCGCTTTCAAGATACGGTGCGCGCGACCGCCCGGTGCCCAGAGAGAGTCGGCGGCACAGGCGGCAGAGGCCGGCAGGGCTGCGCGCATGCGCCGCTGTGGGAGAGCGGGCACGCACACACACAGTCTAGGGTGCCTCGATGCCCTCCTCTCCCACCACTACCCTTCCACTAGGAAGTCGCGTTTGCTCTCCGCCGTGCGTTCGCTCCCCGTGAAAGCGCGCGTTCCTCGCCTTCACACGCTTTCACTCGCACATGCTGAATACGGCCAATGAGAGTTTTTTTCTACATCCGGACGCGACCATCGAAGAGTGAGCCCTTAACAGCTTCGCTGTAAAACGGAGACCTGAAAATGGTGTAACTTTTTGGCGCGGTTGTGCACTATCTCCGGGATCGGCTCACACAAGAGGCCGCGTTTATACCTGAAAGCTCGCCTTCGTGCATAGCGTTCGCCGCCAGTGTTTCCCGGTGAATATTACGGTTGCATAAGCTGCTTTTGTCGGGAAGCGTAAGAAGCAGTCAGGGATTTTTGAATGCTATCGCGTTGCACTCTTTAAAGCGAAGCTTATGCGTCCTCCAATTTTTTTTTTTTTTTCGTGAAGTGTCTGCATGCCTCAATGAGTGGTTCACCTTACTTTCAATTTTGTGATTACGGAAATATTCTTGTTAGGGTGCGGGCACAACGAGTAATGACATAGCAAGCAGAGTTGACTGGATTACCCAAATTCCTACGTTTTTCTTTAATTATATTACGACATTATGAAAAACACGACTACTTCGTTAAGTAGCATTTTTCAGGCGCTTTCGAAGTGCGTAACACTTTTGCTTGCTGATGTACCGATCCACATCACCGGAAACCAAGGAACTGTGCCCTATACCCTAGACTTTCTTTTTTTAAGTGTTATATCCCTTCCTCCGTTTATCTTATACCCTAGACTTCCTTTTTTAAGAGTCATGTCCCTTCCTTCGTTTACCCTATGCACTAGGAGGAGGAATAAACTTTTATTGTGCAACGAACACTTTATGATAGCTGGACCTAAGCCTCCCATGAGGGGACGTCGAGGGCTTGCCTCGCCGCCGCCTCACGAGCGTGCTGGGTCGCCCAGGTTTGGTCGTCGAGGGTGGAGCTCCTCGACGGAGCCCTGTGCACTACACTTTTTTTAAGTGTTATATCCCTGCCTAGAACCGGATACAGAAGCTCCATCTATAACTAGCGATGAAGTTAGAAGGACCTTGAAAGACATGACCAGGGGAAAAGCGCCTGGAGAAGATGGAATAACAGTGGATTTAATCAAAGTTGGAGGAGATATCATGCTTGAAAAGCTTGCGGCCCTTTATACGCAATGCCTCACAACTTCAAGTGTACCAGAGAGCTGGAAGATCGCCAACATTATACTTATCCATAAGAAGGGAGACGTTAAAGAATTGAAGAATTACACACCCATTCGCTTGCTTTCAGTATTGTATAAAATATTCACCAAGATAATTTCCAACGGAATCAGGACAACACTTGACTTCAGCCAACCAAGAGAACAGGCTGGCTTCAGGAAGGAATATTCTACGATGGACCATATCCATGTCATCAATCAGGTAATCGAGAAATCTGCGGAGTACAATCAACCTCTCTATATGGCTTTCATAGATTATGAAAAGGCATTCGATTCAGTAGAGATACCAGCAGTCATAGAGGCATTGCGTAATCAAGGAGTAGAGGAGGCATACGTGAATATCTTAGCAAATATCTACAAGGATTCCACAGCTACCTTGGTTCTCCACAAGAAAAGTAGAAAGATACCTATCAAGAAAGGGGTCAGGCAAGGAGACACAATCTCTCCAATGCTATTCACTGCATGCTTGGAAGAAGTATTCAAGCTCTTAGACTGGGAAGGATTACGAGTGAGGATCAACGGCGAATACCTCAGCAACCTTCGGTTTGCAGATGACATTGTCCTATTGAGCAACAATGGAGACGAATTACAACAAATGATTGAGGACCTTAATCGAGAAAGTGTAAGGATTGGGTTGAAGATGAATATGCAGAAGACAAAGATAATGTTCAATAGCCTGGCAAGGGAACAAGAATTCAGGATCGCCAGTCAGCCTCTAGAGTCTATAAAGGAGTATGTTTATCTAGGTCAATTACTCACAGGGGACCCTGATCATGAGAAAGAAATTTACAGAAGAATAAAATTGGGTTGGAGTGCATACGGCAGGCATTGCCAAATTCTGACTGGGAGCTTACCACTGTCGTTGAAAAGAAAAGTGTACAATCATTGCATTCTACCGGTGCTAACATATGGGGCAGAAACTTGGAGGTTAACAAAGAAGCTCGAGAACAAGTTAAGGACCGCACAAAGAGCGATGGAACGAAAAATCTTAGGAGTAACGTTAAGAGACAGGAAGAGAGCGGTGTGGATCAGAGAATAAACAGGGGTAGACGATATTCTAGTTGATATTAAGCGGAAGAAATGGAGCTGGGCAGGCCATGTAATGCGTAGGATGGATAACCGGTGGACCATTAGGGTTACAGAATGGATACCAAGAGAAGGGAAGCGCAGTCGAGGACGGCAGAAAGTCAGGTGGGATGATGAAGTTAGGAAATTCGCAGGCGCAAGTTGGAATACGCTAGCGCAAGACAGGGGTAATTGGAGATCGCAGGGAGAGGCCTTCGTCCTGCAGTGGACATAAATATAGGCTGATGATGATGATCCCTGCCTCCGTTTACCCACCCTCTTCATGGCCAATGCCCCGTAGTGGGTCAGCGACGTAATATAAGGAGTAAGCAAGTGACAATAAATTGATGCAGTTAGTTTCTCTGCGTAGAAACTTTACAACTGATGATAACCACAACAAAAATTCATTATGTGAGAAAGCTGCATCTAGAACCGAAACCACAAATTCAACATACCGGTAGGGCCATACAAGACGGAAATTTGGAGGAACCATCGCATACAGTGCTCCATTCTTTGCCTGAGCACGACAGCTGCTGTGCTTGTACTGCAATTCTCGACAAAGCCGCGGACTTACTGTATCGTACTGTATAAGTAGATCACAACTCTGTCCGATTTATTTACATCCGCAGCCATTGTTTGTCACATGACACATGCTGGCCCGCGTGGAGAAACGTTACGCACTCAGTGAACTTGTTTCTTAGTCATTTCTAGCATGAAAGATTGCTGTCGCAAGAACCTGTTTACGAACAGAATTTACTTCTCTTTTCCCAGTGCCCCGGAGAATGAGGAAACGCCTGTCCAAAAGACTCGCCCAAGACATTTAGACAGCCGCGTATTGTTCGCTGCGGGAACTGCCAGGAAAGAAAGAACTGAAGCATCTACGCATCATGACCGCTTTCGCCCGATTGCTTAATAATCACACGTCGCTCAGATTTATAGAACGATCTATAGAGCTCATCATTTCAACATATCGCCACCCTCTGCAACACGCTGTAACATTAACATTACGAAGACCTTTACCAAGTGAGTGGCTACTAAGAAAGTGAGAAGTTTCTACTCTCTATGCACCGGCTGCGCCAACCAAATGTTGCCAAGAATTTTTTTTTTAAAGACGAAGGGCTTTACGCCAATGGGGGTCACTGTATTTTAATGGGCACTGTTCAGGCGTGCCAAAAATAGCTTTTTCTATTTGTCGAAATAACATTCATTTAATTTTAATTAGCTAACTTTTAATACCCTTACCCAATAAATACCACGCCAATGAAAAAGTTGTCGAGGATGTCGAGAAATGACCGATGAAAGCGTTCAAAGCACCTAGCTCTTGTGTGGTCCTTTATTCATACGAAAAAAGAAAGCCCGTGAAAGTAAAAAATACCACGCTTCGTCTATATTGATTGATTGATTGACTGATTGATTGATTTAAACTCACGCTTTGTTATAGGTGGCAACGAATCCAAAATTTAAACCGTCATTTCGGCAACACTGTCGAACTAGTAAGCGCAGGTCATTGCTGCCTCTTTTTTTACGCGCTGATGTGTGCGAATGATGGCTTGTCAATATTAGATTATGAAAAGTAGCTTCACGGCAAGAGCCATGAGGGAGGGACTGGCCGAGTACTGCACCATGAAGGCCAATTCCTGTTCTAGGGAAGGAGCGCCTTGCTGAAGCTCAGTCTAGCAGTGGATATCAAAATAGGCTGATGATTATTCTTATTGCAAAGACCAGTTCGAACTTTGATTGAACGGGATCGTGTTCCAGTTTATGAAAATTCTGAAAACTCAAAACCAGAATTTTCTGAAGGAAAAAAGGAAAGTTTTTTGGTTACCCTACAGAAAGTAATAAAAGCACCAGTAATGCAACCATTCGGGTTTCAAATTTTGTTCCCACAGCGCGTAAGAACTGAAATGTGTGAGGAACCAAATTTAATTCGCGATTTTCCAGACAAGAGCTGTCTGTTTGAAGGTGTTAGAAAATGTCACATCTGTCCGATGATACACGCTGCGTTTAAAAACTTATCTTTTCTGTTATCCAATTATTATGTCTTGGCGTGTAGAAAAACCCGCACTATATCCCCCCTCCCCCTCCAAACGCATGGTTGTTACTACTTCCCATGGCAAATCTCAGTAAACCCGATAATAATACCCGTGGTTCAAGCCCACGGTGGCCATGTACTTTAGCCAGGTATGCCACTTATTATTTCACTGCGGCACTAGTTAATATTGCGTGGACACGATAGAGCTTTCGTTAATACATCGTGCAAGATTTAGTTCGCTTGACATTTTGCCAGAACATTGCCTTTGCTGTGGCTTAGCTTTCTCTTCCAGGAAATGATTCACTGTAAACTCCTCCGGTTTTCTCTTTCCCTTCTCACAACACATATTGGTCCTTGAATACTCGTAAATGTCAAGAAGAGTATGAGCCAACAACATGTCTGCCAAAGTTGCAATGAACAGTGAGTTCCTGCGCCTACGTTCGGTAATTTTGTTTGCAGGCGTCCTTCATGCCAACGTCGACATTTTCACATGCACACTGAGAAAGCTTTTTGTGCTGAGGTGTTGTCAAGGCGAGGTCTGTAGCTCGGACCTGCTCAGAGGTCAGCTCCAAACCTTTTCAGAACTTTGACACATGAAAACGATTCCTGTTTACCTCCAAACCGGGAAAGAGCACCATAGCGTCACACAATAAGCCTGTGAAACCTGTTCGAATTACAACCTAATTTCAAACGAAGCTGTTTCTTCCGAGTCCATGTATTCATAATTTTTATGCACAAATTAAAGCCGACACTTAAAAAATTACTATCATCAAAAATTGCAATCATTATATCACCTTAATTTCTTGCAATGTATAACTCGGTGTCACGTATCCTTCTCTTAGGACACCTGTAAAACGCTCGCATAATGGTACTAGAAACTTTAGAGCGGTGCATTATCTGTCAAAGCCGTAATTAACATACAAGATTTAAATATTGCGCATCAATTAGTCATTAACGTGCTCCATGTTTCCAGCAAATATGGGCTGGGTACGAGCTTTAGTGCTCCCAGAACAGAGGGCAAATATTTACGTGCTTTATAAAACACGCGTATAACTGTTTGGACCGTCAGGATAAGTATAGCTCAGTGCAAGGGCCCTATAAAGTAAAATGATTCCAAAATGTTGTGATTCCAAACTCCTGACGTCAAATTTACGTCACCACCGACGCAAGCATCGGGCGGTGACCCGCAGCCGTTGTCTGAACAACCCAATCAGACACTCTCCTCGTTTATAGGAGGTCACCTTTGTTCGCTTTCAAAACCAATAACATTGTCTACACTTCGGTTTTTCTTATCTAATTGGCTGACAAGAGGCGAGGAGCACGCTCTAGTGGAGAGGGTATCGATGGGGCCGAGCCAGCACAGCGAAAATAGATAACCACATGAAGAAGGTGGTGCCAGCTTCTCCGATTGGTCCGCTTCGCGTTACTTAGCTTGCGGTGGCTGGTCGAAAATCACGGCGGCGTGCAACGGAAGGATAAGAATGCCGCAAAACGGATCCTCAGCAAGGAAGAGTTGGCAGAGCGATGTCGTATGCATGCCGAAAGGGTTCGATAACGTTTTACTGCCACGCAAAAAGGTTTATCATGCGCAAATAAATACATGCTCACCGGCAGGTGCGAGTAGCGAGGGCCTGAGCGATCGGCGGGCAGCCATCTTCTATTCCTTTCGGAACGGGGCCGTCTGTTGTTATTCGAAAAAATTTTTCAGTTTTGTTCGGCATATTAATGCATTTTTTTCGCGTACACGTCACTTTGACGTGGTGAGGTTTCGCGGTTTTGTGAGGTCGCGTGACCGACAGGCGAAGTGGGCGTAGCCAGAAAGCATTCGACCAATAGCAGAGGGCTAATGGTGAAAAGGCGTCGAAGCAGGAATGAT